>NC_091931.1:14475860-14805860 GCF_041260155.1 Ptychodera flava | reverse complement strand
GTTTCAAGCATTCTCCCAATCTTCAGACAGAAATTCAAGGATTCTTAGCTCTACGATCTCATTTATGTTTGTATGTGAAGTAAATTTGTGTTACATATTAATTTGTTTGATATTTTCAAAAGCCACGGAATCTCTGAGAATGATAATTACTGTTTCGATCGTGTCGTTGCATTTACTTCATAAATATATTTGTAAATATTCTAAATAACTCTGAATACTATAGCTATTCGTCGCTAGCGTGGTGAAAGCTGTGTCCGCCAATGGCGGACTTGCCTTGGCATCGGTACAGCGCGAGACAATGATTAACACATTCACGTGACCGAATCCGTACATCTCGTTGTTGGAAATACCATTCGATGTGTCAAAATTTCAGCTTAATGGGATGAAATTCATGCAATTTGTTACAATAATTTTGATCCCTCTCCGTCAAAAGAAAAATAAGAAGACTGTTCGTGTGAGAAATATATAATCCCATGGTATTTTCCTCTGTTTGACGTCATCATATACTCATGTTTTTCGCAGAGCCAACAACTTAACGCCTTCGGCTCGATGTTGTACGGCGCCACGAAAAACACTTGTATACGATGACGTCAAACAGAGAAAAATACCGTGGGATTATATATATATATATATATATATATATATAGAGATAGAGAGAGAGAGAGAGAGAGAGAGAGAGAGAGAGAGAGAGAGAGAGAGAGAGAGACTGTTAAACACCATCATGATCAGGAAAATCAAGTGAGCTCAGCCCTATACAAAATAGGTTTTCCTTGTATATATATCTTCTGACAGCAGACAGACAGACAGACACACATACAGACATACAGACAGTTAGTCACACAGAGAGAGATAGATATTCTGTACCAAACATTTCCTAGTAAAGTTCTTGTAACGCCAGCTTCAAAACCGAAATTTGAAGTCCAACTAGAGGCAGATGATGAGGGTCATGGCAGCAATAACTCATAGTGTTTGCAATGGCATAAAACTATAGCGCTGCAAACATTTTATCGAATAAATTAATCACTGTATTTTTCCAGGATCATGCTTACAGGAAGAAAATGTCACCACCTACATAATACCTAAGTATGAATTACAAGAGGCAAAAGACGAAAATTGAGTGATTTACACAAATTTAGACGTTCAACTGCCTTGAAAGTAATGACGATAATTCATGTTAGTCATCTTAATCAAGGTCAGTGGTATTGATTTCAGGAAATTTCAAGAAAATGTAGTGTGCAAGTAATAATTGAAGAATTTATGCTCGTATGTTTGTAAAGTATTACAAAGACTGTTTATTGCATTTGTAGACCTTTGGGCTCTATGCTAGGGGGAATGCACCTGTCCACGAAATACGGTGCAGTGAAAAATTGGTAAATCGATATTTAAAAGCAAAGTTAGACAGTCATTGTATGTATGTATGTATGTATGTATGTATGTATGTATGTATGTATGTATGTATGTATGTATGTATGTATGTATGTATGTATGTATGTATGTATGTATGTATGTATGTATGTATGTATGTATGTATGTATGTATGTATGTATGTATGTATGTATGTGTATATATGTATGTAGTTTCTATGCATAGTAGAAACTGCAATTTCAACAAACCAAGGTGTCTATCCTTGGAGTTTGATTGTAATCATTTCATTTCTAAAGGTATTTCATCACCAAATTAGGTATTCCTCGTAAATGCTGACATAACAGCATACGCCGAACAGGTGTGATAAATTGAAGGTATTTTATGAGTGCAAGAACAGGGTTCGACGTGCAGCGGTAAGGTTTCTTGTCTTGTATAACCAAGGTCGATCTCGACTCCGACAGAAAGTGTCACTGACAATACGTCAATATTCCAGCTACGAGACGAATGAATGCTTTGAGAGCAAATGCGAAAAAAAATTCTGTAAAATTTGACGTGTTTGTCTGTTATGCAAATACATCACAAGAACACCTATTTTCCAGCAAGTAATGACATTGCCCCTTCGTGACTTGCCTTGACTTTCTGAATGAGGCTCTCTGTTCTCTGGTTGTACATCAAACGAGGGCAATTTATTTGGCTCTACTAAATATGTGGTCATTAACTTTTTCAGCATTATCCGTATGACTCTCTTTTACCCTAGGCCATTTACATGGTGCCTTGGCGAGCCTGGCAATTGAAATCTGAATTATGACCAAAATTAAAGAGACGAGAGAAATAAATTACAGTGCAATATTCAACAGAAACATTTTGTCTTCATGAATCTTACCTATTCTTACCTCCTTAAAAATAAAAAAATATAAATTCCATATGCTCCCTTGCATAAGGAAAACGGTTAAACCCATCACCTAACACACTCATCCTTATCAACTGTTATATTGTCCTTTCTCTATCTGGCAAGAAACTGGTCAAGGTGTTTCTATGAGTTATCTAGACTCGAAGAAAAAGATGGAAAGAAGGAAAAATTTAGTTGCTAAATTCCATCATATCGAAACACGAAATTTAGGGGAATGTTTGCATACAAATTCTTCAAACACGTAAATGCAGATTTGTAGAAAGGTAACATGTTGTGAAAGCAGACGATCAGCTCCGAGCGAAGTGACCTTTGACCTCACTAGGTAATTTTCTTTCTACTGAAGGAACGTAGAGCACAATGTGCTAATACTGTGCTTTCACGGGGACACGTCGTAAAGGAAGCATATGTCGAATCGCCTTTTGTTGAAATCGCCTCTACTCTTCTTAATGCTTTGCACGGAGACACATGTGTTAGATTAGGTTCTTGGATAAACCTTGACTGGAAACCATTTTCTACTCATTCGACTATTACAACGCTCTTTGAACACGATATACAGTGGCTAAGTTTGATGTTTTTTACATCAACAAAATCGATGATTAGGGGACTAATTGATAGGACAAGGGCTGCGTTCGCTTCCTCGGTACGCGTTGCTATAAGTTCTAGTAAACACACGTCTTATGACCATTGTACATTCTGATGGAGATAATTTCTCGACCCCTTGAATGCGATGCCGAACGATTGATATTCCTCAGAAACGGTTGCTCAGGGCACAATCATGTCAAATGATGAAATATTTATTTTGGTGACATTATTTGCAGAGTGAGTGCCAGATTATCTAACTCGGGCCTCAAAGACGCGCAGTTGCTAGACAGAGATTTGTGACGTCATAGAAATAAAAAACGGGTACGTGAAAGCTTTGCGAATATATACATCAGCCATTTCAATTTCTGTCAATATGACAAGCAAGGTGTTTGTGATTGAGACGTGCCACTATCTAAACGAGAATAGATGTTAACATCAGTGAGCTCCTATTGTGAAATAACAAATGGCCACTTTCATATTTCGTCTAGTTTCAGATATATGTACATCATTCCTAGATAAAAAGTCAACAAAGATTTTTTATCTGTGTTTTAGGATGGCGAAAAAAAATCCACTAAAATTCGGGTAAATGGAATAAAATTCTGTTAATACAATCGGAACCACATAGCAAAGAGAAAGCTACATCAATGTACTTTGGTGTTCAAGAATCAAAAGACACGGAGATGCAAATTGGGCGATAAGTGTTCTTATCAAATTGGCAGTACAACGTAACCTCGGTGACAATCTCACGGCTACATCTTTGGAATACAGTAACAACGGCAGAATAAGTAGAGGGAGCTAGCTAAATGGTTGTTCCTACAGTCCTTAACACTACTTAACCTAAACTTAACCCAAGACCCCTAGGTTAACGACGTTTGACACCAACACATCCACTCTTCTTGTCTGACCGTATGGTCATAGTCTATATGTAGCCATCTCTCTCTCTCTCTCTCTCTCTCTCTCTCTCTCTGTATGTATGTATGTATGTATGTATGTATGTATGTATGTATGTATGTATGTATGTATGTATGTATGTATGTATGTATGTATGTATGTATGTATGTATGTATGTATGTATGTATGTATGTATGTGTGTATGTGTGTATGGTATGTATGTATGTATGTATGTATGTATGTATGTATGTCTGTCTGTATGTATGTATGTATGTATGTATGTATGTATGTATGTATGTATGTATGTATGTATGTATGTATGTATTAAGTTACACATTTAGACTGTTCTATTCGACAACACTAAGTGGTTTGCGTTAAATAGACATACTGTATAAAATGAGTTATCGCACTCTGAGGAGTAATACTGATTGTTGTTTTACGGCACGAATAAGGCTACGTGCAACAGAGATTTAAATACACTCTGATTTTACGAGGAGTTCCTCTCGCATCGAATCGAAAGCCTTTCTCTAATAATGACGTCAGCGCCTAGAGCAGGCGTTTCGATTTTCTGGATCGTACCAACGAAAAGTAACTGACTTAAAGTAGTTCGCCTCGAAATTGAAACTTTTGCCCAGACTTTTCGAAAGACAACGTTCAGTTATTTCCTTTCGAAATCAAGAATAAATGTAATATTTGGAACTATAGAGAAACAAATTACCCAATATTTACCGACACTTGAGATTCAAAATGGCAGCATTACGTGTGTTACTTCTATAGCCAAAAAATGAAATTTTCGATTTTCGAAACATAAATCGATGAAAATTTTATTAACTCCGCGAACTTCATATGATTCCCATTTATAGGCAGTTTGACCCGAAAGTATTGTAATATCATAGCTGTCCCCGAAGTTCATTCTTCCTATATTTGCTATCGGGCACAACAAACCACCCTATGAGTAGAACTGTCCACTTGTACTTTATACCTTGTAAATATTATGAAAGCCCTTCCGATTGGTCAGCTAATCGTGCCCATGCGTCAGATTTGAACTTGACCTATAATAGTTGATAGACCTTGTGGTTTGTTTGAGTCACTAGTATAAGAGCAAGCTTATAAGTTTTCGCTTCGAAGCATATTCCAATATTTCTCCGACCAAAATCAAATGTCAGAAAGTTGTAGATTTTCTGGAACAGCTTTCCATACTTTCGTAATCTTCACAACTAGTTTGATATTAATGTTTACAAGAGACCCCTCAAGTTCAGAATCAACCCCTCTTTCAATAGGCGGCTCCATCGTCAAAGTTACAATAATGCTGCTGTCGGGTTACCTTGGAAAACGATGTAGCCAGTATTTCAATTTACAATCCACTTTTAGTATTCATTAAAAGCCACTTGGTATACATAACTCATTGAAGGGGACTGCTTTCTTAAGGTAGTGCGAACGCGCCTCGAGTACAGATAATTGGACTCTCAAATTTCTACAATGCTTTTTTGATCTACTACTTGTGGGGGCTCATTTCAAAGCTCTAAAATTTCACCGTGAATCCAAAATTCAATGTTCCTCCGTAGAGTTAACACAGAAATGGCGGCCATTTTTCAATTTCAAATATCAAAAAATGTTGGGTAATTTGTTTCTCTAGTTCCAAACTTAGCACGGTGACCCCCGATTTTTATTGCTGATTTGGTAAGAAAATGGTTGAAAGTTTCATTCAGGAAAGATTGGGCAAAACTTTAAGTCTTCACTTTGGAGGTACATATTTTTCTTTAATTGTGCACATTATCATGATCGCGAGTTATTTATCATCGCAGATTTCTTGTTTATACTTTCTGATGCAAGACTTGTTAGCTTCGTATTGATTATGTTAGAGTGTGGAGTGCGACCTAGTGTTCCAGTGCATATTCTGCTTTGATGGTGTCATGTTGACCGTTATGGTCTACCGGTACCGTACTATTGAACAGCAAATATACAAGTCGTCACAACAATGCCTCCAACATAAGGGTCAACCTTGCAGTGCGCATCGTTTCTGCCGCTGAAAACTCATCGCGAATCATGCAGAGCACCCGTTTTAGTCAACAATCACTAAAAACTCCACGGCTGTGCCTACAACCATGGGACAAAAGCTGTTAGTTTAAAAATTCTTCATCGTGTTTGTCAGAGAAAGAAACTTGCACTTCTTGCTCCCTAACTTACTTTAATGTAATTAGAAATCCAAAACACAACTCAATGTGCACGCTGACAAAATAATCGTAAATTTCACATTTTCATCTGATGAAGTTTTATAACATCGACTTTCTAACTAGTGCAGCGGCTGCCACCGACCTAATCCTGCTGCGTGGCAGCGATTTATTTTAACCTACTTTTACAAAGTTCAACCTGAGGTTTCTATCGATACAAGCCTAGTGCACACCTATTATGAGCATCTGCTAAATACCTCTACTCAAAGCCCGAGTTTCCTCAGGGGACGATTTATCACCCGGCTAGGCGGATCCTCGTCCCTTCCTCTCGTCGCTATAGTAACAGAATGAACTTTTCCCGTCGTGTTCTGGTTTCTCTCATTTCCCCAAATTAATTGGTCTAATTTCTTTGCCGAGGTACACGGGGTTCAACATATATAACTTGCGTTTGGTCATTATACAAATTGCGCTGACGATAGCGATGCTCTCTGCTAATTGGTACAGAGAAAATTTGCTACCTTGGGGCATTCTTCACTGTCTCGTTCATGACAACACGCTAAAAGAAGACTCCAAACTAGATGAAAGTAGGACAAAGACGAAAACCGTGCAGATCAATTCATAAATTTCGATTTCATTTCCTATTTTTAATTCTATTTCCGATTGAGTTTACAAGATCGCTGGAGGAACGTAAAAACAACTTTTTTCACCAAACGTGACGTCAAAAGACGATCACAACATAAGCGACCTACCGAGCAAGACTTCCGGAGTTAAATACCCGGCATTCTGGATTCAAGATTAAATATTTATTTTTAAAAAGTCAACGCGCAAGACAAAGTAAATAAAACTGTATCGCTAGAAACGGAGATAGGAGGTTTGAAATATGAATATTTAACCGAACAGGTTCTCGGGGAAATCAATATTAAAAGTTAGTAAACAGCGATGTATTACCAGCGCTATAGGGAAATTCCACAAGTTATCGATCTTCGTAAACGACACGGGTAATTTTGTTTGCATTAACGTTCCAGAGCGAATGCACCTCTTCAATGTTGTCAATGCCATCTCTGCTCTAAAGTGGCCATAGTGGATTAAAACAATATCCAGAGAGGCACTATCGCGGTTGGCGTGTAACACGGCACAGGAGGAGGGATGTGTTCCCCGCATGCTTGAAAAGCCCTTGTTAAGAGAAATGTCAATTAAAAGACCCGCTGGACTGTATTAAATTAGAAAGGATCTCAAAAAATGGCGGATAAAGTCTCGGTATTTAATCCTCTGCACGTTCCTAGCGTAAGAACATGTACTTCGTATGTACTCGATCGTGCAGGGTTTAATAGGAGTGGTTTACTGTTGCTAAAAATTCCTCACACTATTTAACCTTGATGCGACTAGCCTTGGTATGATAAAAACGGCACCTCCCGTTCTGAAAGATTCCGGTTCCTTTCACTGGCGGACGCGCGAAGGGCATGACGACTTAGCTTGAGGTCACTAAATGCAAAACGCCTCATCATTAAAATCGATCGAAAACCCGAACAGAATAAATTGCACAGAATAACTTACAGTAAAACCCAACAACACTCACTCTAAATCTTCGTCAACGAGATGTAGCCGCTTATTGTGCACAGTAAAAATTGCTTCGCCACGGATTCACTGCAATTCCTATTAAAACGTTCAAATATAATTAAGAGATGTAAAAAAACTGTTCCCTTTTCGTGAAAAGAAAATATGTACATGTTTATGCTTTTTAGGGACTGTACGGTCTTTTATCGACAGGAAATTATTCATTAAATAAATCTTTGTCGTTCTTGTTTAATTACCCACACATTCGGTTTGAAAGAACGCTTTTAAGGTAGCCGCCCAATCAATATATTTGCAAAAGTTTATTTCGTGTGCAACGAACCCAGACTCTAACTCTTTTAGGATGCTGTCTATTTTCAGAACTTGTGAGTAATATTTATCAGGCTTTGTGAATGTCTACATCCACGAGTCGAGACAGCCTTCCGAGTGACGCTATCGTCGTAGATATATAGTGGGTGTTATAAGTACAACTTTTGAAATCAAAATTTGAACATTGACGGTGCTTAGTCCGTTCTCAGCCATGGCACCTGAAACATGGAATTCTGTTACATTTCAATTACGTCATAACCAAATTCTGATATGCTATGCAGTTTAACTTTGCGATGCAGGCAACATATTGGTTTCTCAGAGCGACAGGAAAATTAGGCAGACGTCTTATACAGGTCTCAGCTAATCAACAGTGGCGTCTTCACAGTCCAAAGCAATATGACAAATGCTGCTCCTACGTGACTAAGATATGTTCTCAGTAGACATACGGGATCATGACGGGAGCAGCAAACTGGCCTATCTATTCGAGACACTGTATCAAGATGTGTTTTTTCACGTAGACATGCTGTTTTTGCGTATTTCAAACAAACTATAAAATTTTGAGGGGAAAATAATAGCTGTTCGAAACTGCCCTCCCGCTACGATTTAAAAAAAAAATTCCTCCACCATTTATTGGTTTTACCTCATTCCCCCTCCAGACCCCCTTCCCCTCTTCAAACTTAAAACCCATTCATCTCCCCCTCTCCATAACAAAGCCACCACTGTCATCTCTTTCTTATCGCCAAACTTCCCAAAGGAACCGAATTATTATACACGTCTTCCCACTTTGTATTTTTTATTTGCATTATTAGCAAAAGATTGAAATCTTCGATGCGAAAATTGCCCACCCTCCTTTTCTCCGCCCGCTGATACAAAACAAAGTGCAAGCCTGCGCCGCTAAGAAATTGCATCTATGTTGACTTCCGATGTCATTATATTGAGTAAAGATATCAGAACATTGCCTGCGATTTAAGCGAGAAAGCTTGTAACGTCGACGGTATAGCACACAGTCTCCAAGCCCGCTCATCTATACCATCGACGTGCAACGGAAATACACAACTATAACAGCAAGTCTTATTTCAGCGATATATTCAGCTCATTTTGGTCTTAATTAAATTGGACGATGCCTTTAGGCAGTAGCTTACACTTCCCCGCAACACAAATATGAAATGTTCAGTAAAACTCGTTAACGACAAAATTTGTCGATCGATTAAACTCAATTCGCAGTGGAAAATTTCACTTATTGCATTAAGCCATATCCATAGGCTGTGGATTTGCCGACTCAAGAGTGCTCACTCCGCAAAAATCCATCTCGCTTGATCTAGGAACAGTACAGGCCTAGAGCCTGAGTCACCGTTTGTTGCACAAAAAAGCTTCTTATGTTGACAATACTGTACCGAGTAATACATCTTTATCAATTTTGACATTACAAGGATATTACAAGCAGGGGAATACGAACGACATCATTAACAATGAAGCGAATTTTTCTCCCATCACAATGAAGTCAACCATGTTTCGCCGTCATTAGAGTTTCGCTAATGAACTGACCCATAGGCATATTTTTATGCTGTATGATTGCTCGATTTTGATCAAACCTAAAGCAGCCATAACTATAGAAACGGGATTTAATAAACAGTTAATAAGCTGGTTTAATAAACGGCTTACTGGATGATCTGGTCTTCAAGAGGGTTAATTCTCGGATTCAGTCGGAAGATTCGTCGACGCGGGCATAAACACTTCGAGTAAAAATTAAGTTCCCAGTAAGAGCGACGAGCAGGCGACAACGTCTTCACAATCATTTTCAGAACGATTTTTGAACAATTACTTTACAGGAACGACAGTTAGATTGTTTGAGTTTTGAGTGGGCAACCTTAATATCAAGGTAGATTGCGTCTAAAGTGAAAGACTTAAACTTTTGCTCAAACTTTTAATTACTGTAAGGAAACTTTAAATTCTTCCCTTTCGGAATTAAGAATCAAACCAGGGCTCACCGTGCAAAATTTTGTACTGGGGAAACAAATTACCCACTATTTTTCGCCACCTTAAATTCAAAATGGCTGCCATTCTTGTGTTAACTCGGTGGGGAAAAATAAAATTTTCGATTTTCACGAAGATAAGCCGGTGAAGGACTTTACTTACGCCATGAGCTCTCACAAGTCGGGTAGGCCAAAGAATGATGTTGAATTTTCCTTATATCATTATAGCATATGCATGCACTACAGTTCCGGCCGTTCTTCTGTTTTGCAGCCAAAGTGTTTTTCAAACCATGTTTTCTCTTACCCAATATATAGAGATTTTTCCCGGTTTAACGCTCCTTCCTGAAATACACTCCTTACTGTTTGGATTTTACTGAGGTTGAACTGGGGCTAGCTAGTTAGACAGATATTATTATGTTACTTTTTATTCCGAGTACTGTCACTGATTCCTGCCAGGTAACTGTTCTAATATGCTTCCACTGTGTCCAATCTTGAAGCCAGAGAACCATCTGGTCACTGAATACGGACATGGGGGCTGAATAAACAAAGTCCAAAAACATGTAAGTACACTAAAAGGCGAGGACACAATCCGCTGTGGCCCAGTCTCTTTGTGTGCAACTCCCATACTAGAAATGGCATATATGCATATAAAGTTTCCCTCCCTGCATTACCATGATTAAAATGTCATCAATAATTCAGACTTGTCATTGAATAGTGTGGTCTGTCTTACTCATCCGAACAGCGTCTATTGCATTTTAATGGAAAAAGTAAATTAGCGTAAACAAACAACTAATATCAGCTAGCGTATGTATCATTAGCTTACCTGCGCTACTGATTTTAAACTCTAGCTATGACGATTGTTATACCGCTGTGTCGGGACGTATATTTGCATAAATGGCTTGCACAGGGCGACGAATAATACTTCCCCTCGGTTTATATAAGTCATGATATGGAACATTCAACCATCGAGAACCACTACGTTATTCCGCTGTTTAAAACCTATTCCATCATCGATTACCAGTGATCTTTGGCGAAGTTCGCACGTTAAAAAACGTTTATACCTTTATGAGCGTATCAAGGGTACGAAACAGATTAACGCACAAACAATGAGCTTAGTACTTTGACCCCTCAAACATAGAGGAGTGGTAGAAATGCTAGATACAATATGTGGCTAATGTTAATTATTCGTGTTTAAAATAAAGACAGACAGGAAATTGCCTCCTTCCTTCCAACAAATCAAAGAACCCAAAACAAAACATGTATTGCGCATGTCAAAGGACAACTTGCCCAATTGCTAGGACGAACAGGACTGTGTATATCGTGGACTATGAATTATTCCTTGACTCTTCCAGTCAGTTTGGTTCAATGATTTATGTGTGGCTTATCACCCCCATCCCCCTTTTTCAAGAAATTCGCGAAGTATACCTTTGACACCCTGGGAGTGAAAGAAAAGAGAATGGTTCGTGATTCCTCATCCTCGTGGAGTCGATGTAGACTAATCGTGTCAGTCTTTTCAGTGTTTGCTTGAGAAATAAACGTAAAGGTATAGGTACGGCGGAAAAAGTCAACTTCGGTAGGATCATCAGCACCCACACAGTTACAAACGAACGTACCGTCGTCATCTCGCTGTGTTAGATTTCGCGGTGCATGTAAACATTCCTGTTATTTGTTTTCAAGTCATGGTTGAATCTCCTGAGCTCAAAAAAGAAAAGTGGTAAAAATTAAGTAAAAACCCCACGTTATTGCAACGTTTTTTTTCTTAAACATGCCTGGGATGAGAAACAGATATAATTTTGGGCTCATGGAAGAGCTTTATATAGGCCCTAACTTTCTTACTCGTACTTTTTTCGCACACGTGTTCAGCTGAGAAAAAATGTGAATAGTTCTTGATGGGTACGGGTCATTCTTTTGGTTTTAGCTTTGCCGTCTTGCTCGTTTTCTCAGCCTGACGACGTCACATCTCTCTGTGGCTGTAAAAAGAACATTCGTCCGCCAATTATAGTGATGATAACGTGTTCAACTTCCATTCTGAGCGCGCCATTCGGGATCTGAAATTTTAAATCCCGGTTCCGAGCGCCTACTGACTTTGATGTGATATCCTGACCGACAAAATGAAACAAAAAAAATATACAATATACCGACATGATAAATTCACTTACGGCGAAGCGGGAGAGACTGAAAACGATTCCTTCCCGATAGCAACGAGCGTGATCACCTAATGTTTAGAAAACCGGTCCAATTCCACCAATTCACATGTACGTCATTACTGGCGGCCAATAGCTCTTAAGCAGTAATTGCAGTCGCTCGGCTTATACTATGATGTAAAGTCGATGAACAAACCATTTCATTGATAATTCATACCTTTCTTCAGGGTTGTGGAAATTGGACTGGATCGAGACCTCGAAACTGAAAAAGCAACCTCTTTCTGGCATCCTGATAACAGTAGGCCCCAAAAAATATGTACAGTCAGGCCTACGGGCATGGAACGTATAATTATGAGGCAGATTAGCTTCTGGAATTATCGAGAATGCGGGCAGCTTACCGTAATTACACTATGTATACCAGGTCCATGCTCATGAGACGGAATGATTGTTTTCAGTTTTGCCATTTAATTAGTCTGTGTTGGCTAATCCTTCTCTAAGTTCTAGTAGCATGCGTGCGTATCAATGTGTAATGACAGGTATTATACGGGCTTTGCCCTTCAGCGCCGACATTGGAATTGAGAACGACTTATGTAATGAATTGCGTGAAAATAATCGTGTGTTCACTTGTCTATTTGATCGTGTTATATCTTACTGATCCCTTAACGTGTGGGTCGCTGCGGTGTTTATCCGTTAAGATTGCGACACTACATAGTAAAGTTTACGATGCAAACTTCAAACATTGTTTGGCTACCGAAGTTTTATCTTACTGGGTATCTGATTGGAGTGGTTTTAAACATCCTCACGTCTTCTTTACGATGTCCTGGCATTTTAAATATGGCCGCTAACCGATACGCTCAAGCCTCCGGCCTTCGTAGGCGGCAGAAGTTGCAACTGAAAAATGACCTGAGGGGAGCGATTCTCTCAGGGCAGCTCAGAGGGAGTAAACATGTGCACAACATTCAGTGACGTCACAAATTATTTGAAAATAGTCCTAGTCCGCGTAAGCGCAGACAAGTCTGTCTAGTATGTCTGCCTTTAGGGCAGCTCTGAAAAACCCTCTGCAATGCTGTAAGGATTAGGAATGTACGTCTGCCCTGAGGGCAGCTCATATATATTGCTGCCCTCAGGGCAGATTAATAGATGTGAAAGGAAATCTATGTCTGCCCTGAGAGCAGCTCTGATATCTTGCTGCCCTCTGGGCAGATTGGTAGATATACACTTAGGGCCTATGCAATGTTGTAAGAATAGGAAATGTATGTCTGCCCTGAGGGCAGCTCTGATTATATTGCTGCTCAAAGGGCAGATTGGTAGATAGCATACGAAATGTATGTCTGCCCAGAGGGCAGCTGTGATTATATTGTTGCTCTCAGGGCAGATTGGTAGATATACACTATGCAATCCTGTAAGCATAGGAAATGTATGTCTGTCCTTAGGGCAGCTCTGATATAATGCTGCCCTCAGGGCAGATTGGAAGATAGGATAGGAAATGTGAGTCTGCCCTGAGGGCAGCTCTGATATATTGCTGCCCTCAGGGCAGATTGGTAGATGTATTCTTTGCAATGTGCTGTAAAGATAGGAAATATCTGTCTGCCCTGAGGGCAGCTCATATATATATTGCTGCCCTCAGGGCAGATTGGTATGCGGACTGGGACTATTTTCAAATAGTTTGTGATGTCGTTAAATGTTGTCCACATGCATGTTTACTCCTGTTTGAGCTGCCCTGAGGGCAGCGCTGCCCTCAGGTCATTTTCAGTTGCAACTTCTACCGCTAATGCATAGTGCAGTGACGTCATGGAATGTTGTGCACATGTTTACTCCGCTCTGAACTGCCCTGAGGGCAGCGCTGCCCTCAGGCATTTTTCAGTTGCAACTTCTGCCGACTGCTCTGGGCTTCCTGCATTTGCCGCGCTATGAATTCTGGGTAGTAACCGAGGCGCATTCAAAGTTATCCTTTCTTATCGTATTCCGCGCTCCTTAAATTTTACACGACTTTGGTAGCTGGCGAGAGCAGGTTTAGAAAGTCCCAAGCGAAAGCATGAAATGAAAAAATAACTTCGTGCACTGTTCCGCAAAGAACCCTTGTAAGTGGTACTAGTACCTTGCTAGTAGTAAATTTTTATCGTCGACGATATCTTAATGTTCCAGCAAAGCGATTTCAGCTTGCTAAATTGACTCGACCTGGGATCGATAGGATCAGTGCAGCCGTTCGTAGAGATGAACATCGATATATTACTACTGCCAGTGCACGAGACATTTACCAAAGCGGCAGCCCACGTGTTCATTATCGCTGAATTCTCAATTCAGTGCATAAACAGCACACGTGTTTAAACGCTATCGATGGAATTCAGTCGCCACCCTACCGAAAGTTATAAACCTAATTTGCGAGGAGGGTGAACTAGACTCGCTCGGAACTGAGGTACAGGCAGCAAGCGCGTGGCGCTGTACTGTAGCTGGCGCACATGAAACAATCAACGTAACCAAGACAGTTTCATAAAACGGTTCCATTTCGATCAAGGTATGTTTGAGCGTGGAAGACTTTGACCTTGCGTCTGTCATAGCAGCGCTAGAGGGATTATTTCCTCTCAAGCTACGTTATTTCATTTGCACTGTTCTTTTCGCACAGGAAGCAGCGGCTTCGAACCACACACTCACGGGCAGTACAGTGCAGTGCTGGGCGGCAGCTGTAACCAACTGCCAAGAAGATTATGGATCTCTCGATCATGAAGCAGGCCGGCGCGCCTACGGGCGATGTCGGAGATGATTTGGGCAGCACTTATGGGACATCTGAGACCAGCAGGGAGTTATTCGGACTTCGTAGGAAGTTGTTACAGAGCTGCGGTGACAGTTCACCGGATCTGAACGTATCGATGGTTCTTCTGCGTTTCTGCAACGCCACGTTGGATTACCAAGAAACAGACGATATAGGCGATTACGGGAATCAGTCTTCTGACTTCAGGACTCCACCAGTCACCATGGACAAGACGCTGACAGCTTCCTTGTATTCAGTGATTTTCTTCTTCGCCATACTGGGCAACGCGCTGGTGATCATCACACTGATACAGAACAGAAGGATGCGCAACGTGACTAATCTCTTTCTCTTCAGCCTGGCCCTGAGCGACCTGCTGTTCGCCATCTTCTGCATGCCGTCGACTATATTGGGTGTCATCTTGCAGAACTTCATATTCGGGGCTGGATTTTGTCGCTTCATCGCCTATTTCCAGGGTAAGTGCATTCCCACACATACTCTTTTTATATAAGCCAGAATGACAGCACCTTGATTCTATATGCGTGCAAAAAGATACAGCGCCATACGTTTGTGAAGCAGGTACAACAAAGATGGGCAGAAACACAGAGATAAACCAGACTACGGATAAACATGCATAGGCGGGCAGACAGACACGACAGACGGAGAAAAAATATACGGCTAGAATGTTAATAAGCTGTTTTGGTCCCGAGAAATGGTTGTCAACAAAAGATGTGTATTAATATAAGTTATATAATACACACTTCGAACGATTTCCACCCATATATTAACTAGAATGATCCAACTAATAAAATATCAACGACTCTCCAGCCTGCAAACGTTTAACGGCACACCAATGTTTGTACAGACGGCGAACCAACAGTAACATACGCATTTACAGTTAACAGTAAACAGTTAGTTCTATATTGAGTAATCAAAGTTGTTTGACGAGGATAGTTTACAGTGAGGTTTACACCGTTCGGTGACGCACACAATCCCCAAAAAGTATTTTACTAACGGTAGGGCAAATCAGATCACCTGGCGATTAAACTCTTACCCCTTGTACAATCGATAAAATCAAGAAAAGATTCGCTCGTTGAGACCGGAGACGCCAAGGGCTAAATCTGTTTGTTTTTTTACGCTATGTTCATGATCTTGTTAGAGAGGAAAGCAAAAAATATATGTGTGAAACCTCCGTTGAGTGTCACTTTTGATTTCTTATCCTGTATTTTTTGTTGCTTGTAAAACACACTGTACAGTGTCATACTGTGCCAACAAAGCCTGTACATATGTGTAATATCTCAATAAAAATTATTAATATTGGCATCTGCATTTAAGTGCGGACTAAGTTCATTTATCAACAATAACAAAGCATATTTTGTGCTATACTTTGTGCCTGTATGCATAATGCTATGTATTAATATACTTCGGCGAGAGGAAGAAGATAGAACACTTCTCTGTTTCCCGGAGCAAAAATAATGACAACCTTGTCAAAATGCACAGCTTTTATCCGCTTATAACGTGTAAATACAAGTATATGACGGATTAGCTCAAACAGATTGTTGACGGTTTGCAATGGCCATAAATCATCGGGTAGACGCGAGTAGAATAAATTTGCCGTTGTAAAATGTGGCAGATCGTCCATGTAGCCGACACGAACACGAAGTGTCTGTTACCGGCAACCAAAAACTATGAAAAATAATAAAGAACGAATTACAAAATCACTATCAGTTTTAAGTCGCAGGTACAATAAGTCTGTGCCTTTATATAAAATACTATAAAAATTGTAGAAAGTGAGCAACCAGCTGAAAGTTAGTCGTTTGCATCTCATTGTCGGCTACATGGACTGTGTGCCTAAAATGTTGAAAATCCTGCGGTTGTATTGCTAACTATATGGCAGGGACTCCGAATTATGTAATGCCCAACGATTTCTTTTTAAGATATAAAAGAATGTAACACATGTGTGTAAAATACGCAACATCTGAGCACGGTGCGCTATTCCTTATTGACAGATCGGTTTCTTTAGGATACGGTATTCCTTTTTATCACAAGAGTGGTACATCAAATTTACTCAATTTTGTATTGAAATCACGTTACTGTCGGCTCTCAGCGGAGCTGGGAACGCAAAATGGAACCTTCTGTTGGTAATTGATTCTGATTGTGCGGTAACATGGTCAGCCGTTACAGTATATGCCTTAAATCTAACTCAATTTCTGAGTTCTAAATGTTAGGACAAAGTGGCTGGTGCAAAGGCAACTCAGCGTAATTACTTCGATTGGCAGCGGCGTCAACTTCAGACAAGCAAGAGGAGGTGACCAAACTTTGAAACCTATCTCTTCGAGCTCTATCTAATCAAAATCTTCTGAGAAGTTCGCATTTGGCATTTCTACTTCTTCGCTCTGGGTCATCAAGTCCCTAATCTAATAACCTATTATGGAAGACCCTTCTGTGTCTCGTAAACGACTCGTCTTGACAAGGATTCGATCATGGACAAAGCTGTCACAGTGTTTGTAAACTACAAGAAGGAAAGGCATATGCGAGAGAGAGAGAGAGAGAGAGAGAGAGAGAGAGAGAGAGAGAGAGAGAGAGAGAGAGAGGGGGGAGAGAGAGAGAGAGAGAGAGAGAGAGAGAGAGGCAGTCAGCAGATAGACAGACAGACAGTAGAGGGCAGGGAGAGAGCGATAGACAGACTGATAGATCATGTGTTGGGGCCTTGTATTTTGTTCGGCATTGAAATTAATGCAGCAAGTGTATTTTTCAGACGTTATGACGTGGCTGTCCACGCCATCGTTGAGTGACCGATCGGTGCAATAAAGATATGGAAAATATCTTTTTTTTTATTAGACAATATTGACTCCAAGTTGTCAACCAATGTTGGAGGACTGGTTAAACTCGGAGCGGGACACGAGAAATATATAAGGCATAATAATGACGAATGTCTTTGAAACAATCATCAAGCGACTGAACCTAATCCGGAGCGCATTTCTCAATTCTTTCCAACCATGAAAATCAATGGAAAATTTATCTGTAAGTTAGGAGAAAATCGAGGAAAACATCTCGAACATTTTGAATACAGGCAGGCAACAATTCGTCCATTTAAGCCTGGGTGCAAACGAGAACAATGTCATTTACCGTTTGTGCATGGAGCAAAATTTCATGCCAAAGAATGTTCATTTAGCTGTCTGAATCATGCAGGGATGGATGCAGGGAAGATAATTTTTGTTGGAAAATACGTTCGCCATACGCTGGAAAAAAACTTAAACAACATTATTTTTGCTGTACTAACACGTGCAGATTTTCAAGTGATTTACAGCGTTTAGAAAATACCAGTCAGTTACTCCGTAATACGCGAAGAAACTAGGACCTGATCCCGGTACCAATTTGTGTAATTCCTAGATTTTGTCAGCATTAGTCCGTGTCTCCCCTATCAGTTTACCTTCCTGCCTGCAATACTCACGGCGTGGAATTCGACCCTCCCTTAGGATGATGGTCGAGTCTAATTCCAAGTCAGCACAAGAATTTACAATTACTGGCAATCTGACATAAAAAAAGAAAGAAAGGCCCGTTACGTCGTTGAAAATACCTGCCAGAGAAATATCAAGAAAAATATACAAAGCACAGAAGCAGTGGAAACGCCAGTCTTAAAGTATCCTGTCTCGCTATTTTTTTGTAAATAAAAATTGCCGTATTTCTCAATAGAGGATTGATGCATATTATACGCCCCCAGACTTTATAACTGCAGTACACATACACCATCCGATCCTGTTTGCTCTGTATCACTAAATTACTTCGCTGATTGATCGAAATTTGATTAGGCTTTAGCTGATGAGACGGGTCAATAATGTATTTACTCGGCCAGTTCGTTGTCGATCACCGTCCAACGTTAACAGAAGACCGGTAATCTCGCTATACAGTATTCTAATTTTAAAACCCTATTTTGCCTTTTCCCCGTCCATATAATAATTATCGGCATTCTGCATGCAACAAATTCATGTCTATGCGGCGCCAAAGATTTCCCCAAGACTGCCACGTTTGGAATTTAGCGTCTGTTGATTGAAACGAGGCTGTTGGAAATTGCTTTGGGGCATGAATTGACGGGGCTTGTTGATAGCGATAAATCATAATTTCGTTCAAGCGTGTAAGAGAAGCGGGCGATATTGTGACCGTTGGCGCGAAACATGCTAAAAGCTCCATCAGGATCACAGTAAGCCAGGTGATGCTGTCCCCTATAGCCAACATTCAAATAGTAATTCAGTCACGTCAGTTAGATTTCAGTTTAGAAACATTTTAAAGGAGCCAAGACTAGAAAGCACCATTTGTACGTCACGGTCCGACAATAGGCAACCTAAGTAACTGTCAGTGCTGAACCATTCACGTCAGGAAACAATTAATGTTGTTACACCTTCCGCACTAAACAATTCCAGTCGTTGTATGTACACCCCCTGTGTGTGTGTGTATGTATGTATGTATGTATGTATGTATGTATGTATGTATGTATGTATGTATGTATGTATGTATGTATGTATGTATGTATGTATGTATGTATGTATGTATGTATGTCTGTATGTATGTATGTCTGTATGTATGTATGTATGTATGTATGTATGTATGTATGTATGTATGTAGTGTATGTATGTATGTATGTATGTATGTATGTATGTATGTATGTATGTGTGGGTGTGTTGATGGATGGATGTATGGATGGATGGACCTATCTATCTATCTATCTATCTATCTATCTATCTATCTATCTATCTATCTATCTATCTATCTATCTATCTATCTATCTATCTATGTGTATGGGTCTATTTATGCATGTCTCTAATAGTATGTATTGTACGAAAATTTCCTTAAAGGCGTGTCCAAAATTATTGTTCGTTTCTTCTGGTGTAAAGTATTGCAACACTAGTTCTTGGAGAAAGATGGCGGTGAAGTCCGATGACGACTGTGATGACAAAACCACACTTATTTGTATAATGTGTCCCTGAACTTCATCGATCAATGTTCGAGTAGTAGCTACAGAGATTGCGTCAGTGGTTTATCAATATTAGACAAGTTTGGCTACACGTTGTACGTGAATGTGAACTCGTAACGTCACGAATTTCTGCGATGATGTCATCGACTAATGAGTACGTTCTCTACGTACACGGAGCCGGCGTCGCGTATTTACGTGGAGACACCCGTTTCCACGTAATTTGTAAACGTGTAAATTTATTCTCATCTTTAGGTATCAAACTGTGAATCATTCATGCACGTCGTTAGTTGGATATATGATAGTGACATCCTCAAAGATATTCATGTACTTTCGTTATTTTTATTTGAACTTGCGGTAAAGCAACCTTCAATAGATGAATAGATCGGGTCGATCAGAACGCTTGATATAATATTTGCTGGTGTTACAAATTGTTGCCATTGTTATGCAAACTGTCTTTCAGGGGATCCAAAAGCACTTTTGAAAATGTGAAATATGTGTATCAACTGTTTTGTTCACGTTGTCATATATATTGGTACAGACTTAGCTGTCGTCACGATAGACACCATCGATTCAGTGGTCGACTGTCTGATTTAATGTCCTTGACCATGAAGTAAATGATAAGCAATCAGGTAGATTAGTCTTTAGATCTTCTTCAGTCAGAGAGAGCAGTGAAAAGGGCTGATTGATTGCCCGTATCGATCTACAGAATGATGTGCCATTCAGTTGACATGTTTGATCAAAACTATATGTCGGAGTCTTGTCGACCGGTGGCGGGTTTGACGATCAGTTATCGGTTCTCTATACCCGTTCTGAAGTTCGTACTTACTTATATTTGAAATACGACTGTGTTCGGTTGTTCGCGTCATCTGACAGTAAACTACATGGCATTTTACTAACCTTGATAAATTTGTCCATCCATGTACAATAAATTTTAGCACATATGCATAGCAGAAGAGCCTTTTTACTTGTTGGACATCGGTAGCACTGGGCAGTTTTGACGGTAAACATATTTTCTGCTTGACGACCTGAGTGACAACAATGATTGGTTATGATTGATACAGAGACTGAATTTATTTAGGAGGGCAAATCTGTAAAGTTTTAAGCGTTTACGTGCAATACGGCGCATGCTGAATGGAAAAAGTCCTGTCTCTGATTGTTTAGACAGACTTTGCAGAAAGACTTCAATATTCTGCCGGAGGACACTTCAAGTGCCAGGAACTGTATCTATTCACAAGTTGTGTCGCAGTTTTTTCTTCTTCTGCTGGACGTATGTAGAAATGCGCAACTGTAAGCTTTTCAACGCTGCCCTGTATGACCAGCATTGTCGTTACATAAAATAATTGTACAATGCCCACTGAAGTAAAGCAAGAAACTACCCGGTGATGCTTGTAAAAAATACTGGAAAATTAGCAGTAAAGTTACAAGGGTCTAAGATCTCCTTTTCCCTTCTGTGGCGTCCCCTAGGGGTGTTCAAAAGTAAGTGAATAAGCATCACTCTTCAGGACCGTAGAGACTCTGCGATTCGAGAGGGCCGCCAGCCTTGAAGTGTTGTAGCAGACCAACAGCCGCTTTCTTGTACCGGTCTTTTTTCTTACTTCCTCCAACTTCGTTAGTCAATATTTGCCGACTTCATAATCTGAGAGATAATATATTTATTTTTCACTATTGGACGGTTTGCGATGGAAATTCACAAAACGAGGTGAAAAGTTTGATGGAAGGTTACAAAGTATGAAATCAAACTAACAAAGCCATAGTTAAAGGTACATGCATGTCGTGCCACCAGGTCAAGCAGGAGTTATGAAGTGGTCAGATATATTTGTGAGACTTTAAAGGTATACTGTCACCTGTTCCAATTTTGCCACAGTTACCATGGAAAGAGAAAATCCAACCAATCACAGATTTTAAGCGGGTGACCGCTTTTTAAAAACAGCGCCCTCACACGGGCATTTTGAATACCAAGGAACGCCCTTTTGACCATATATGAGCATATTTAGGTTACAGGTGACTGTATACCTTTAATATGTACCACTTCTGTTTTCTTAGCCATTCTTCTACCTTTTATCGCATTATTTTATCTACTGTTTAAAATTACTTTAATTGTCAAGTATAAGCTTAAAGCGGTGATGTCCGACTTACATGCCCACACTATCATGAATTCACATATTACATACATACATGCGTACGTACGTACATACATACGTAGGTACGTACATACATACATACATACATACATACATACACATACATACATACATACATACATACATGCATACATACATACATACATACATACATACATACATACATACATACATACATACATACATACATACATACATACATACATACATACATATACAGAAAGATGCCTTAAAAATAAAGTTGACGGTAATATCGACTGTTCATCGAAATTCACCCAGTCCCTTGACATCTTACTATGATGCCGTGTCATATGAACAGGATGTGACGTTGAAATGAGTTCCATTCCAAACCGGAGGTTGTAAACCTGTCGCGAGGGAGAAAATATTGACAGCCTCGGGAAAAATATATTTTGTTCGTTTCGTCGGTCTTAATTTTATGGCAAATTGAACATGAAATTATACGGCTAAAATTAACACAATAAATTAAGGTCGTATCTCGAATTATGATCTAGGCGATAATATGCCATGATGTAAAAAGGTATGAAGTCAGACAAGCCGTTGTTTTTCTTCAGCGTTATCCGACATGAAATACACACGACAATTATATTTGCATTTGTGAATCAACATCCACCGGAACAGCAGTAGACTCGGCTAAACCTACTTCATATTCGCCTATGAGTATTCAGATTCAATTTATCGGTTCGAAAAAAACAGAGTTACAGAAAATTAAATGATCCATCGATATTAGATCGCAATCGTGCAAATAACCATATTTTGTTTTACGTTATTAAACAATGAAATGAAGTGCCGTCTTTATTTCAGCCACTTTAGGCGCATTTGTTAGTTATCGTTTTTTCCCGACGAATCTGTAATTGCCACACCGTAGAAACAACACAACGGTGTGTAAGCTTCCTGAGCGATATGCAAATTAACTGACATTTGATGACCTTGCAAACACGTACCAATGTTTGATAACGCAATGGACATGGCATCAGCATTCAAACTGCGTCCGCGCCCGTGATTGGGGATTTCATTTAATACAAGAACGGTTACATTCAATATTTTGCCACACATCATGTACACCCCAATCTACAATTTATATGCATCTTGTGTTTCTAAATTACCTTCTCGGGGGAAAAACTGTTTTGTAATATCGTTCGAACGAGACTCTACAAAAATTGGCGAAACATGATTACGTACGGTAGGGTTATTTTGTTTCATTTATGTATTTAAGGCAGATTTACCCGTAATCTTCTTCATCATTAAATTGCTATTCAACCACTGTCTTCAAAATGGAAACTGACAATGACACGCGGGGCTCACAGGCCGATTTGCTGAAACTTTTTGTGGCCTCAATCGTGACTCGACCACTTCGACAAAGGCTTGAACTTATTCAAGTAGATGTAGCATAATTGTTGAAAAAAATCTTTCCGTATTTAACACGATTGGAACTAATTTTGGATTGTTAGATGGTATATTAAGGTCATTTTAACCTGCAAATGTAAGCTCATCTGCTTTTCTTTTTAAGTTACACACTTGTTTTTATGAGTAATTTGTAATATTACAACATTCAGCTATATGGCGCCTAACACTTTTGAGAAATTTGACAAATATGAAGATTCTATTATCCCAAATTAGTTCCAATCGTGTTATCGCAATGAATACTTCCACTCGCCTTTTCGTTGTTGCGGAGTGGTGGCTATGGTTTAAAGAACTGAAAACTTGCAATCCTTTACTGGGCTATATCGAACGCTGTCTTCGGGACAGCCACCTCTAATAAGTGGTAAATGGTCACTTGCGAAAATGTATTCTTTTGTAGAGCTACCTTTGTACAATGTTCACAAATCCTTATTGAACGATAGAGAATATCTAAACGACAACGAAAGCCGCAGATCAGATTTATTGATCGAGATCGTTTGATGAATTTTATATGAATTTCGTTTCACAATTGAAATATCGCGACTTTTTTTACAAAGTTGAGATATTAATAAGTTTTGGCATCGATCAATCCGGATTTTGAGATTGCGACGTCTCCGCCAATGCTTTTAGTTAGCTGATGATCGCCTAACTATCAAGTGAACAACTAGTTCATCAGGGAAACTTCGGTATCTCTACATCTGATTTTAATCAGATTTAGATCGTTGACATCTTTCCCAGTATTTATCATTCTGCGCACCATCTAACCGAACAAAAAAATGACGCACACAGCCATCTACAGCATGGCCACCTGCGCATAATTGTCACTATACTTGGATCCGTTAGCGACCAAAGGTAAAGAATGCGTAACGCAAATTCTGATACTTGATGCACCAGTTTTGACCTTACTGAAACAGTACATGGACACTTTTTGGAAATACGATCGATTTCAAAACAAAAACATGTGTTTTATTTTTGTTTACACGAAAATTTAGAGCGACTTTGTCCCAGGGCCTGTGTTCGATATTCTTTGAAGGATGGTAAGGTTTTATTTTTCATTTGAATGTTTACTCATAGGATCAATAGTGATGCAATGCCACAACTTTGCACCGCAAACTGTAATCATGTTCTACTGGTGAGAACTTTCAAGCACGCAATCTGCCATCCCTTGGGTAACGCATTTTATTTCCGTGACAGGTAAAACCGACTCCCTCGTATACTAGTTGGAGCGTTAAAAAGCGACGCTGTTGTAATCATTGTTATTAGGTTTTTGCCGAGCTCGGCAAGCGAGAGTTATAGGATAGCAAATTTGCTGGCGAGACGCGAAACCCGGCCGCATAGTGCAAGAAACCCGATCAAACCGTTTGTGCTCATTTCAAGAAACAGGAAATTAATCAGCGCGAGCAGATCGAAAGCTACTCGGTGGCTGTTTGGCTATTGATTGATAATTTTCTATTTCCCATACCTTGTCAGGAACACCTCTCGTTCCATTAATAGATAATTCCGCTCGCTGCATCGCCAGACTTGATCGGGTGTTATTCGACTGCAAGTGTACATTTATATGGCAAACTAACTCGCATAAGTGACTTCACTGAAGTGAAATTTTCTTCAAAATGGTAAACTTTTATCACATCTCTCCAGTGGTAATCGCATTTCACAGTGCTATATTTACTCAGGGAAATTCAATCGGGCAAGACTGCGCCAAGCATTCAGAGCTGAAGGGCATACACCGAGACAGTCACGTTCCTGTATATTGAATAGTACTGACTATTCAAGTATGAACTTATCACGGAGAACTGTTCATTCAAGTAATTTAGTAAAGCCGTGACAATGACATTTATGCTGAACAAGGGGCGATACTATCCATGGGATTGATTATTTTCAGTTCAACTTTTCGATAAGCGTTTATTTTCGAAAAGTTTTCAAATTGAAAACGTGAGGCTATACTTGTCAATCATTATGATACCAAGCTTGTTCTCTGCTTTATCTCTGACCTCCAGAAAAAAGGCCAATGCCCGAGTAATCGCAGTAAAATCTTCACGTCATAGACACATGTGTCTGTACAGCTTTCTTAACTTTTATTTTTTTAACATGAAATATTCCTCTGTTTTCATTGGTTTGTCATTCTTTCTGATTAACAACTTCGGTTTGTTTCAATCAGTAGGAAGTAAAATGTCTTTCAAAGTTCAAAGTTTATTCGTCAATGGTCTTACTCTCTAATGCTAAGAGACTTCATACTTGTATAAGCGATCCCCCCCCCCCCATTTCACACAAATACAAACTGAGCTTCATACTTGTATAAGCGATCCCCCCCCCATTTCACACAAATACAAACTGCGCAAAGATTGTATAGTCATGGTAATCCGTTATAATCGGCAAGAAAGATACGTGCTTGCTTCCCTTAATATCTTCCACTACTTCGAAGACTGAAATTAGATTTTCTAAAATCAGATTCTGTGATAAACTGCGGGTGATTAGACATTGCCTAAGAAAAACGTCAAATTGATTTCGTTTGTTAATCTTTTCTCTGCTTTCATGAAACTTATAATGTACTCAATCTATGAAACAATTCTTTTACTAAGTTATCGTGCAAATTGCAACATTCAATTTTACTTGCCCTACGAGACTCTACGAGATCTTGCGTGGCTGTTGGTGATAAACGAAGGGTATCCTCACATGACACGTGACAAACTATGGTTCTTTCCCAGTGTTGAAGGCTGTGAAAAAGTTTCCGATTTCAGACACCCACATCGATAAATATCACACTGACCTGCAAAGCTACAAAGCTTGGCTTGGTTAAAATGCATTGCAACCGAGAAATACGTTGAAAACCCAAGTCTCATTTGAGCTCGCGATAGTACAATATGTAACCAGATATGAACTGAAAATGCTCACGTGTTTAATTATATGTTGCAGTTATGTGTAAATTTGAACCTTTGCCACACGTTTGCAACTTCATTTAAAGTGTTATGATCAACATAATGAATAATATTCACCACAGATTAATTTTAAATCCAAGTATATATCCCCAATCAGGAAAGTTCATTAAAATATGCAAATTAGGAATTGACTGAAATGTTCTCATTAAATATGTAAATTATGAATAGGCTGAAGTAAAAATGTTAAAGGACTTTCAATAATGTCGTATTATAGTATCTTAAATGTACAAAGCAGAGTTCGTCAACTTTGGTCTAGTCAAGACAGATAAATATCCTTAATTAGGAAAAATCATTAAATTTGCAAATACGGAATCGGCTAAAGTGCTGTAGTATCTTTAATGTACATAGCAAGTTTTGTCAAATTCGGTCTAGTCAATACAGATGAATATCCCTAATAGGAAAGTTCATTATATATGCAAATAAGTATTTGGCTGAAGTAAAACTGCTTAATGACTTTCAACAATGTTATATCATAGTATCTTCAATGTACATAGCAAGTTTCATCAATTTTGGTAAAGTCCATTCAGATTTATATATCTAATTAGGAAAGTTTATTAAATATGCGAATAAGTATTTGGCTGAAGTGAAAATGCTTAATGACTTTCAACAATGTTATATCATAGTATCTTCAATGTACATAGCAAGTTTTATCAATTTTGGTCAAGTCAATTCAAATAAATATCCCTAATTTCAAAAGTTCATTAAATATGCAAATTAAGAGTTTGATGAAGTAAAAATGCTTAATGACTTTTAATAATGTTTAATCATAGTATCTTCAATATACATACCGAGTTTTGTCAATTTTGATCAAGTCAAATGAGATATATATCCCTAATTAGGAAAGTTCATTAAATATGCAAATTATCCATTATCTTTAATGTCACCCCTTAATATCTTTCACAGCTGATATATCTTGGTAAGATCAACATTTGTAGCAAATCTCATCAAATTGTGTGCAGTCGTTGTCGATATATATCCGTTTTTTTCTAAAATCATTAATTATGCAAATGAGCAAAAGTAAGCAAGCCACACCAACCAAAAACTAATCAGTTTTTGCCATTTGCAAAGTGAATCTATGTACCAGATTTGATTCTGATCTGATTAGCCGTTTTTGAGATATTGAGCACACAGACAGACAGACGGACAGACAGACAGACGGACAGACACACACACACACAGACACAAAGACACACAGACATCGCTGCGACATATGCTCACGTGTGTCAACACGTGAGCAAAAATGAGGAACAATATCATTGTCGTGTTGATTTAGTCTATTGGTCGATAAACTGCTCGATCAGTAAATGGGTCACTATCCTTTGACCGCATTCCCAGGGACATAGACCAACCTTAATAGGATAACATGGCATTTTAAGTGATTTGCATTTTTCCAATCTAATTTTATAATCCATCCCTGGGGATGAAATTTTCTTCTCCCTATTGTCAAAGCTATTTGTACAGCCCTATACTTCCTTCGAATTCACGTCAGGGGATATTATTGCTACACTTTTGCCCTTTAAAGAACATAATGCATTCCCCGTGCACCTCTTCGATCAAGACGCCCGTCAGATCAAAATGTGGTCATTTACATCTGTCGAAATCTTGGCAGCAAAATTCGTATGATGAAATCCCATTATCAAGGTTGGCATTGTTCCAAGATGGCATGCTATTATTTCCACTTTCTTTCAAACGGCGTGTGAGCCACGAAGCAGGGAACTGTTTGTATCAGGAAACAAATATATTATACATTTTAAGGTAGTATGCGCCTCGAAAGTGAAAGACTTAGTCTTTTGCTCAAACTTTCGTTAATGAAATTTTCAACCATTTTCTTACCAAATCAAGAATAAAAATCAGGAGTCACCGTGTAAACTTTGGTACGTATACTAGAGAAACAAATTGCATAACATTTACCGATATTTGAAATTCAAAATGGCCGCCATCCGTGTGTCAACCCCAAAGGGGGTAAAGTACAATTTTAGATTTTCGAAAAACCAAGACACTGATTTTTTTATCACTCCAAGAACTTAAAATGAGTTCCAAGTAGCGGTATTCCAGAAAAGAATTGACAAAATTTGAGAGTCCGAATATCTGCTCTTGAGGCACAGCGTTTGAATCATTCATTTCAAACCCCTTCGTATCACCATCTGATGTTTACACGCCTACTTAACACGCATATGATTTTGCTGGGACAGGCTTATCAGTATGAATTATATATTGGATTAAGTGAGGTAAGTTTTCTTACCCCACATTGTTGCAGAGAGAGAGAGAGAGAGAGAGAGAGAGAGAGAGAGAGAGAGAGAGAGAGAGAGAGAGAGAGAGAGAGAGAGAGAGAGAGAGAGGATCTTTGGTATATATAAACCATTGAGGGCATTCAAAGAAATGTTATTAGGCATCGTATACACGCATTGACAAGATACGTCGTTACGTTTTAATTGTAGAATATGTGACGGCAGTGTGCTGACGTAGGGAATAGTGTACAACCTGATCAGCTTCCGTCACCGTAAATGCAAATCTCTCGGAAGCGATCCAATTCTAGTGCTGTCATGAATAACAGTGCTGTGAGAATAACAACTTCAGGATCTGTTCGGCGCAATCACTTTTTATTTCCGATCTCTCCGGTGAGCGAATGTGTCTAGTTCTCGTGACGTCTCACTGCTGACTCAAAAATTTGATACCATCGGCTTAATAAGCTCAACTGAGACTTTTTCTACGACGCATTAAAAATTTAATCGTGAATGAAATGCTGTTTCCATGATTATCATATACCTACATTCACGTGCCTGTGTAAACCTATGGGAGGAAGCGCCCTCAGATCCGTGCATTTTTTTTACTATCACGCACCGGCCCGGTGCCCAAATATGGGCAATGGCGTGCATTTCTGAACTAAACTACGCGCGTTGCTATACGCAAACGTTCAATTCGTACACAAAGCCAGCGCGAGCTTACAGTCTGAAAGGAGGGTACTTCATTTGCATGCATAATTAGGGATTTAGTTCAAATTCGAACAGCGCCCTCTAGCCAGTGAGTGACGGTTATGGCATTTTTCGCCAGAATTTTATCCGCAGATATCTCAGCCTTCGTTCAGCATCCGTCCTGTTTCCAGTTAGCGGCTGAATTGTACTCTTAGTTAGTGTTCGCCGATGATTTTTTATGGGGTTTTATCGATTCGTTTTTGCGTTAGCCTTATTTTCATGGTTTCGAGCGACCGAAAATGCCGTTCACTAAACACTGCCGCAAAAGCATATCCAAAGTCAAATTTCCATGAGAAGTAGGGAGGGGACGTATCTTGAGTAGGTCCATACGATCTGAAAAAATCTCAGTGGCTTAAGCCTCCGTTTTTGAAATAAGTCTCGTTGAAGTTGACTATGCAGCGACGTTCATGTGTTAAATCTAACATGGCGACGTACAGCGCAGCGTGAGTGTACACGTAAACTCTTTCAGCTCTTTCTCGGTCCTCACCGGCTAACTTGGCAGATTTTTTCGGTTCTGTTTATGTTTTCAATGATTGTGACGAGGAAGCAAGACTGCAAGCTTGTGTTACCTCACTGGCCAACACAATCTGCCTGGCTGGCTTCTCGGTAAAGTCGTGGACAGTGCAAATGGAAAAAAAAACACTACGGTGACAGAAGGGCTACGTTTATCACTGTCTGCGGCCGTACACGTAGTATAGTGGTAGACACCCGTCGTACTGACTAGCAGTGCTGTTTCGTTTATGAGTGATTTTTTCCGTTTTCGCATTCTAGTAGCTAGCAAGCATACAAAAACTGTAGGAAATAACATCGACTGCAAAAAATCTCCGTGGATAAATACGGCTACTCTGTATCCCGCACACGAGTACGTGAATATAGATGCGGCTAGAATGATAGCCGGTAAACAGCTGCGCGTTGCGGCCATCCCTGCTAGCATTACCGTGCGTGCTCGAACTAGACTGGCACATTTTATAACTCATGTAACTAGCAAAAAATTTTTTTAAGTATTGATGGTCATAATGTGACATTAATTAAATACTTTATTTATATATAACATCAGTGACCCGAGATTATAGGAGTAAACTTTGAAAAAAATGAAAGATTAATCGTGTAACACCCGCGCCGTGTGAACTACAAGTGGTTTGGTCGCGGTAAACAGCGTGGAGTGTACGTAGCGTAACGGGTGTTCGCATACTCATAGACCCTCGAGATCTACGTATACAGCGATATGGTAACTGCATGCCAACATTCAACACTGCCGCAAATACATGTCCATGGTCGCACGGTCATGAAAATTTCACCAAATATTGATATAGTTAAATGAATATTTTCTGAAATTTTCGGCTTGGCTTAAGACCTCTAAGGTCATTATCGAGCTGTTTTACGAAAAAGGTGAAGTTTACTTCCGCATTTGGCGGGTCGACCTCGCCACCCACTTTGTAGCGATTTAAATAAAATCTTCTCAACTTTTGTGAGTTTACCCAAGGAAAACAGATCATTAGTATGTATGCTACAACTGAAAGCAAAAATTATAGTTCTAGCTATTGTACGTTTTGCTGCACGTCGATATTTAAAGACCACCCTTTCGCCGTATTTTATCCCTCACTGCAGTGGCGGTCAGCGTAACGAAAACGAGGCTCTCTAACACGAACTTTTATGCAAATTTCATAGGCTCCTTTCAGACTATTAGGAAAACGTATACTCGCTCAGATCGTAGTGGCGCGTGGCGACAGTGGATCCGCGCCGGTGACATCGGCTTGTTTTTCTAAATTCTAGTGAAACCCTGTGTATAAAACATGCGTGCCTGTGATCCAGGCTGAAATCGAGGTGTAAGATAAGCGTGATGTCAATTTATTGTAAGTTATATTGAGCCTGTTGGTCATGTACTAGGAGGCCTACGAACGTTGCTCTGCGCGTTCTAGAATAGGGCAGTTCACAATTTACGTCACTGTTCTCTCATTAATATGCAAAAATAAATATTTGTCCGCATTTTTAGATTACGCTATTGAAAATTACGCATGCAAGAACGACGAAAATACACCTCAGTGGGCGACTGCTACTGTAACAGTGAATACTAAAAAAACATATTCACGACTCAGAGTACAAGCTGCAAAAACAGCCACGCATGCAACATTGATAAAATTTGTCCGCATTTCAAGCTGCGTGTCCGATGTCGCGCCCGTACAGCTATATTTAGTAACAAACCTGTAACCGTGAACAGCGCTATTCTACAGGTAAACAAATGACGTAATTATGAATGTCAATCCGCGACGGGAAGCGGCCATCGCTTTTCTAAAATATTGAATCAAATGGCGATGAATTTTTGATATCGCACGCATTTTTATCTGCAAAACGATGCTGAATATTATGTAAACTACATGCTTATCATTCCATAAGGTATATGATCAAACCTTTACGGCCCTGATACGGCTTTTGCGGCCCTTGGTCGTACGGCGTACGGGCCCTCGCACGCTCGAGCCCTTCCGCCGCATGACCTCGGGCCGCAAAAGCCGTATCAGGGCCGTAAAAATTACTCTTACACTGCATCCATCCCTTCTGTTTGCCTTCCTTTTATCTTCCTCTTTGTCCTTCTCCCGCCCTCCTTCCAGCCAACTGGGCGAAGTCTATCTCGCAACCTGAACCCGAATCGCTTCATAAATAATATTTCCACTGGATGTTTGGTAGTAGGCCTATTTCGTTTCTTAAAGGTTGTAACAGTCAGCAACCAAAACTGTTACTGCAGTGAGGTAGAACCACAGAGGAACATAGACAGAGTCACAACGGGTATTGTTTAAGGCGTGAAGCGGTAACGTAACCCATCCATGTTCGCCTCGCCTCAGGTTGCTCTCGCCTCTCTTTTCCGAAGAGTGCCGACCATGCATCCTTCGGTAATTTTCGGATTTTCGCCAATTGTTAAGCGAAAGTATGTTCGGCAAAGTTTGTGTTGTTGTTGTCGTGTGGTACTGAGCGGAATTGACGTGCTGGCGAAAACGGGAGTGTTTTGAGCTTCAGGAAAGTGAGTTTTACCGTTTTTAAAATTCCTCTCATATTTTTATGAATATATAATGAGTGTGTTTGAACCAAATTTGAAAGTCTTTTATCGATACTGTCTGGTTTTACTCAATGGTTTACGGTCAGTCATACCGTCTTTTACACGTGCGTCAAGGAAGGACATGTTTATGAAACTGCTGGCGTGTTATGTTTTGATTGGCGTGAAGCAGTGTTTCTGGCCTGAGAGCTCACATAGTAATTGCTACGCGACTGGCAGTACTATGCCATCTCGTCGTATTTTTCGCATAATCTCGTGTAATTATCAACCACAAACAAAGCCTCCAAAAAGTTTAACACCTTTGAAGCTCATTTTGATATGAAAAGCCAATAGTCTACGACGACCACGGAACAAAAGGCATGCAAGCGTTGCCACTCTGTCTGTGTTTCTCTGTGGTAGAACGCACTTCGGAGACAGATCTAAATATTCGGACTCTCAAATTTTGACTACAGTTTTGGTCTATTACTTGGTGGTGCTTATATTGAAGCTCATGAAGTTCCTGAGATTTTCAACAGCTCAAATTTTTGGAATTTAAAAATTCAATTCCCCTTCATAGAGTTAACACAGAGATCGCTGCCAAAATTCGGTAATTAGGGAACGAGCACAAATAATGGCAGGGGGCACAAGAAAGGTGTTTAAGGGGGCCTTGAAAATTCCAGATTACCACGAGGGGGCCCTCCAGCTTATCAGTCATTGTAAATAATACCGATAAATCGCTCTGAACGAAAACATTTCTTTCATAAACCAGTTTTCTGATTTGATCCATTGGAACAGCAGTGCAGTGTTTCAATGACTCGCGATCATAAAGAGCATGTGCTTGTGAACACCATAATTATTGCTGACTGTCAAAGCTCGGGAATGAGAAATGACAGCAACAAGCTATCATGGGGGTACTAAAAAGGCGGATAATGAGCTTGAGATAACTATCTTCATGCAAATTAATAAATTTAACAGATATGTCTAGTTTTATATTGAATTTTTTTTCATGGTTTGCCCAGTAGACTCATATGTTTGACATATTGATATATTTTGATGAAATTTCGATATGATATTTGTGGCACACTAAAGCCCTTGAATTTAAATCACCTTATTCTAGTAGATTGAATTCGCGCCAATTGTCAAACATGGAATTCGAATCGACCACGGTACAAACAAAGCCATGTGCGCAAACGCGCACAGACGTACGTGTATTTCCATACGCGTTCAGTGTGGGTTTGTTTGTACCGGCATCACGTGATTATTTGGGCGTACTGAGTATGTAGAACGGCGTACGCATCGCGTCCTTTTATTCCGGAGTAGAACCAATTGTCAAACATGTACGAATGCACTAAGGGAAACATCGTTCATAGTTTGTGCCATGACTATACAATGTATTGTGAAATGACACTTTCCGGTGTAATTCCAAAATCAAACATCTTGTGCACAGATACCCTTCTAATAACCTTATTCTAGTGAAGTATGATATCGATTGTCAAACACGTTCAAATGCACAGATATTGCTAATTTTGTATTGGAAAAAGTGTTCATAGTTTGCTCCATAGACAATCATTTGTAGAAATGACACTTTTTTGTGAAAATCCAAATCAAATTTCTTGTACACAAATGCCGACGTCCTTATTCTGGTGAAGTACATTCATATTAATTGTTAAACATATTCAAATGCAAAGATATATCTAGTTTTGTATATTGAGGAAATGGTGTTCATAGATTGCACCTTAGACTTGCACTTTTAGGTGAAATTCAATTATTGACTAACTATTTTCTCTTCCCGCCCCCTTCCGTCGTGTTCGTTTAATCTCTCTTCAGCAATTTTTGCATGGTCACCCCCGATCTTAATTCTAAATATCGAAAGGGAAATATTTTATTGTCTTTCTACGGAAAGTTTTAGCAAAAGTTTAAGCCCTAATATCGAGGCGCGAACTATACCTTAAACGAGAGAAAACTGCTCCGTGTTTACATACTTACACTATGGCGGACAAGAAGAGTCCCAGACTAAAGTCCAGCTCAGTAGTTAGCAATCAGTTCAGTGGTCAGCAGAATGACTCACCCAGTGATTTCAAACTTAAAATGGTACAGTAACTGTGTCAAAGTCACAGAACTCACACTGCGATGGTAAGTGGTTATAAATCGCAAATGAAAGCAGGTCGACGATAAGGTCACCGGTGAGGAAAACAATTGGGTTCAAACTGTATTTGGTGTTTATAGGGTTAAAATCATTGTGCCGGAAAATTGACGGTTAAGTTTTAAGCTGAATAAAGGATACCACTAGGGAACAGAAATACCGTTGAATGTTAGCGACGTCGTCGTTATCATCTCATCATCATCTTCATCATAATCATCATCATCATCGATGACGACGACAGTCATAGCAACAGCGAAAAAAAAGCATCATCAAAGGTATCAATATTTTAGCAATAAATTTACTGTACTCTCTTTTTCCCAAATATCTAAATAAGCAACAAGTGAACTTCAAATTTGTGTATGCAATGTCACCTGGAGAGGTATCAATTAGTGATACATCACAAAATAGTCGGAGAACTCAGAGTTTCATGCTGGTTACGTATATACAGACAACCAATGAAGCGTCTCGCTCGAGAAAGTGCACGAGGCCTGCTAAGTTGCTGAATGTCAGTAAATTATCTCCAGATCAGTCTCTGGTCGAAGAAACTCATTTTGAAGAATTCCCAAACTAAACCCTTCCTAATCTCTGCATAGTATCAAGCCGTAGGGATGTTCTGTTCAGAACATATTTCAAGGAAGCATGTGAGGTTTAACCCTAACGGACAAAGGCAAACGGACCATGATGATAACTGTGCTTACACTGAGAGACAGGGCACTATCTGAAATAGCTTTGTGGTAATGCTGCGAGCTCAAAGAACAAACCCTCCTGGGCCGAGTTCACCTCTGCATTGGTAGGTCGTTTCCAGTAGACTTCGATTGCTCCTTTCACTCGAGTTAGCGCCACTGACACTCGGGAAAGATTGCACTCCGGAGGATTTCCAGTTCAGAACAAGTAATCAGACTATTTCGTTAGCTGGTCACCTTTCCGCCCTCTATTAATGGTGCTCTCTTTTCAAGGTCACAAGAAAAACTGTAACTACTGCAGCATTTATTTTGTTTTCCGTAATAGAACAAATTTTCTTCCTATGCTTCAAGAAATATGCAGCTCTATCCACAATTATACTGAATTCCTGATGCAGACAAGAATTCTACCAAATACCTTAGTCAGTCGTTGTTTTATGGCCAACACTGCAGTATTAGGCCTGAATGAGTTTCTTTCATGGCAATGGTAGCCGGCTGACCTTTTTTCAAAACCCTTTTTCATCAGTTTCTTATTTCTGACATTGAGCAGCAACATAATCAGATTCTAAATGGGCAAACGCATGTTACTTTTTTCGGGCAGCTGTCCTTATAACAGACACTTTTATACGTTGCTTCAAATGAGGCACAACTACGAAGAACTGAGAACAACCTGTAGGACAGGACCCGTACGTGCTTTGCAAGGCGTTGCAAACCAGCACTTCTCGTGACATCGACAATGACAGATCTGTCCCAAGTCACTGATAAACACGTAAGCGTATATAAACGTAAATACATCTAAATTATACAGAAAACGGTATGAACATTCTGTAACACAGTACTGTATCATTACATTCTACGAATACCTTCAATGTAAACGGAGATTAGGTATCATCAACTCAAACACGACGCACCCCGTGTACACTATACGCAATAAACGGAAAGGAGGGGAGATGTTGGAGCGAAGGGAAACAAAATAAGTCAACCATCCAGGGTGAGTTTGGATAAGACTTTGGATCGTTCTGATTCTTCCTGTATCAGCGTTGAATCTAGTGAAATCGAACACGAAAAAAATGAGTAAATGTGTCAGCTCGACGAAGATATTCTTTTGCCGCAGGTCTGTAAGCATGCAACTGCTCTATGTGTGGTAGCATATACACGAAGAACTGAGCCTGTTATGGTCGGTTACACAGAGACAGATTGTAACCCGCTAAGAATCCTTACAAATTATTCCAGTAAGGGGTACCGTAGCAAAGTGACCGTGCCACCTGATGCTCTAGGCAATATTTGTAGGATAGCTTTCAAATTATTCTGTCTTTTGTACTCATTCTGTGCCTTCCGATGACATAATTCAATATATATGCATGAAATTTAAGTAATAGATATCATTATACACCTTTGTCTGTAAAACCTATTCAGTTTTGTCATCAAGCAAGTTCCTGTATTATAGGACGCTGAGCCTAATAATATTTACACTCAGTACAATAACTGTCGGTGTTATTGGACATTATTTGACCTTTGACCTCACAATAGTTTACGTCAACACAGGGAAAACAAGACATGATTTCAACATTTTTTCAAAATATTTATATCCAACGAGCGTACGTCACGCAGTGAATAATGCACAATCCAAAACCTGTGAATTTGTGTGAAATTAACAGTTGAACGGCCATTTCTTGCACGTGTAAGCTTACTATCTGTTACTTAAGTTTCATGCATCCTGCAATCTTCAGACAGAAGTGAAAGGGTTTTTAGCTCTACACTCTCATACTCTCATTTATATGGTTGGAACGTACCATTCTGTTTCTAGATGATGTTAAAATTTGATAAAAAAACCATTTGTATTGGTGGCGACATTTTGAAACCAACTCAGAGCGTTTGTTTAACAGCGTAGATTTGTCAGCGTTGATAATGTGCAGTTGATATACAGAGATTGCATCGCTTGCTTATGTTAGAGTGACTCGATGCTTTGTCAATAATTGACCACAGGACATCAAAGACTCGGTTCTTTTCCTTTAAGTTCCAAATAAACTTTGAAAGCTCTGTACTATTCATGTATTTGCTATAACGGAATGATTGCATGTGGCTAGCGAAGCGCGTCTTGAAGGTTTTATCAATGAGGCTGATGAAAACCTTCTCCTTGTTGACTCCTGTTGATACCTTGGCCTTGGAAACCACCCCCATGACTTCACAGTTACCTTTCAATAGGCATGCAAACTTGTCCCGGCCGGCAATTACAATCAGCTGGTCGAGCTTTACTCTGGCCTCCGGTGATTAACCTCTCATTATGCGATTTTATTATACTAGCCATATTCTTCATACAGCTGTAACTCACTTTAATTGTGTTCCTGTTGAAGATCTGTGGAGTTTAAACCCCTTTGGAAAGTGCTTATCAACAAGTTGGAGAAAGTTCTTGCCAATATTAGTTTCCACGTCTGTACTGAAAGGGGGAGGGGGTTTGAACCACATGATGTTACGTCTCCTGTCACAGCTTCCACGCATAACGATATTTTTCATACCTATACGCATAACGCTTTTTTTCTTCTGTGTCTATCTGCAGAGGTTTCAGTATTTGTGTCAGTATGGACTCTGGTCGCCATCTCAATGGAGCGTTATTTCGCCATCTGCCGCCCTCTCAGCTCACGTCGGTGGCAGACCAAGACCCATGCTTACCGGACCATTGGTCTGGTCTGGTTGGCGGCGCTCTCTCTCTGTGTGCCGTCGGTGGTGTACGCCAATCTCCGAAAACTACGAGGCAATAAATACCAGTGCAGCGAACTCGAGAATTGGCCAAGTGACAGGTCATATCGGATTTATTTCGTAAGTAATGTTTCAGAATATGTTCTTCAGTCACTTTTAACAACTTATTTTCATTGGCCGGAGTAAGTCCATTGAATTCTCTGTTTCAGGTCCAGGCGCATACATTGTTTAAAATACAAACAAACTTCTCTCACAAATATTTCCTTCATTCCCATGATATTCTGTCCCGAAAACCAGCTATGACTTGTATTTTTCCATTTTATACCTTTTAGCCAGTCATGTCCGTTCCATTTAAACAAACAGTGACGTACATAAGCACGAAAAAACACAAAACAAAAACCCAAAACAAAAGACAAACAAAAATTAAACAGAACATCACCTCTGTTGACGGCATATCGTTTAAGAAACAAGTAAAAGTAAGGACCGGGAAATCAAGTAAAAAGTCAAATTTTCTCTGCGTTTAACCACCTACCCACCTTCGCTTCAAAAGCATATTTTGATGCAAAAATAGAGTATTAAATTTACTTTGGCTAAAATACAATCATATTGATCAATTTGCACACAGGCACTTGCCAGCACACTAACCTTAACAATTACGGAGGGCGGGAAAATTAATGAGTTTCAAAGCCCTTTTACTGCACGTACATGTAATATGATACCTGAAAATCAGTAACGTTGAAGAAAGGGACTTGACAATCTGAATAATATAAATTACGTCTTCTGTAAACGTCATTTCTTGATATATTAAGACAAGGGAAAATGAACACTATAGGCAAATAAGCTATTTAAGTGCCATTTTAATTGCAACATACATGTACTACATAAATTACCAAGAAACCAAGTGGCTTAAAACAAAGTGCCATGTAACGTAAGCTTTCCACAGTAGGTTATTCGAACAATACTAAATCTATATCTTTCCAGAAATATTTGAGCTTTTCACGGTAGCTTATGCGACCAATACTAAAACAATATACTTTCAAGAAATAGTTGTTGTGTTGTAAAATACAGTAACACGATTGGAACTAATTTGGGATAATTGGATAGTGAAGTCATGGCGGTTTAATTTGTAAATGTACGTACATCTGCTTTTCTTTTTACGTTATGCACTTGTTTTAAATTTGCAATATTGCAACATTCAGCTAAAGGGTACCTAACGCTTTTTGAGAAATTTGAACAATATGAAAATCCAATTCCCCCAAATTAGTTTCAATCGTGTTCAGTTAGTTTTCATACTCTTAAGTCACGTCGAAATGCCTCTGTTTTAAATTGTCAACTCTGCTAGCAATTAGGCTTGTGTAATGAGTAACGTCATCGTTGCCAACTGAACGAATTAAAGTTCGTAAAATATCTTTGTAGGCCGACGGCTTAAGCAGTATATTTCTTCACAAAATGCATGCAACTTGTGCAAGGAGTGATCAAAACAGTCGCAAAACTAAGAAAATCACGTGCTATTGTTACCAAGGTGACCAGGGATAGAAAAGAGTAGCGAAGATAGCGATGGGAAAAACACAAGGGAGTAGTTTACCGTTGTTTGGGTTTGGGCTGTTTGTGTGCCTATATGTATGTTGGGATGTCTACTTTGTTAACAATATTAAATAGGGAGCTTCAAGTTTTGATGTTTATGTAGTTTCGTTTCTTTGGATATGACGAAATGCGGGACATTTTGATCTCTGGTATGAACAAATCTAGAGAAAATGATTGGCGGTATTTCTGAGATAGCAGAGAATGAAAGACGTAGGCGACACTTTGCCGATGGAACTCGCAGTACTGAGCAAAGTAATGATTTCATTTTGCTGTGTTACCTTGTGGATTAAATTCAAATTGTACCATTCGAGTAGCTTGTAGCCGTCGAGTAGGCAGATGTCGGCTGCCACAGCGCGATTTGATTAGCTAAATTCGTATCAAAATCGCAGCGCTACCAAGAAAAGTGGAATCGTTATCTTCTACCGAAAGCGAGAAGGAGACACCATATTGAAAGTGATTGGATTCGCTGTCACACGGAGAACAATTCAGGTTGTTGCAAGACCATGCTAATATGTTTGCCGACGAACAGTTACCTTGGTATTTGTTTCTTAAAGACCTTAATAGGAGATGAATTGGAACATTGTTGGAGACAGTTGCATCTTGAAACTTATCAAAAAGAGATTATACACCCAGGGCGATGTAAGAGCCGCCCCATTAGCGTTGCCGATGCTCTCATACGAGAAACATCGCGGCGAACTCCTTTTCCCGTGTGAATGTATAAATATCCTTTATTTCGTAGCGCTATGTTAACGACAACAATGTTAACAACAAAGACATGATCATATATACGCTCTTCGAGTGACACAATTCATTTTTTGTTGAAAAAAACAGAGTTTAAAACTTTAAATATTAATAAATGAAATGAAAAATAACCGAGGACAACGGCAAATCCATACGAGGCTGAGTTTCCTGGAGTAACTGGTATTTAAGTGTACATGTGCTCACTGCACTTTAAAATGCGAGCTCTTAACTCCAAATACACAAACTTTTTCAATATATATATATATATATATATATATATATATATATATATATATATATATATATATATATATATATATATATATAATATGAGAGAGGGAGAGAGAGAGAGAGAGAGAGAGAGAGAGAGAGAGAAGAGAGAGAGAGAGAGAGAGAGAGAGAGAGAGAGAGAGAGAGAGAGAAATCATTTATGCTCTATAGCAGCTTGTCTGCCTCGGACTCGTGTAAGTGACTACAGGTCGTACAACAGCACCCTGATGAACTACAGTGCGTTTGCAATGAGGCTGAATAACATGCCTTTGAGATATGTGAAAACATTTGTTATTAAGGCTACTTTTCGGGATTTCAAAAAAAACTTGAATCGGCAAAAATAGAAGCTGCGGTTCCGAGGGGCAATTCTTTTAAGTTTTTTTTTCTGGCCTAAACGATAAATTTGTGAGGCAGAAGGGGTAAGTGCATTAATAACGATACCAACGAGGAGATGGAACATTTTTGGAAAGGCCGAGTCAAAATTGTTAGACGCCCGCCCACGCTTTTGCCAATGTACAGATACCCTAGATCGGAAATAACATTTTACTTCACGAGTTTCAAATTTACGATTTCTTCCCAGGGTCCATCGAAAGTTAACAGTAAAATTGCATGCAATAATTTTAGCAATAACTCTTCTTTCACAAATAGCGTGCTAAATTAATCATGTTAACATCTATCATTTTAGATAGAAGCCTGAATATGTCTGTCTGTAAGTAAGCGTGTAACTATGTATGTATGTATGTATGTATGTATGTATGTATGTATGTATGTATGTATGTATGTATGTATGTATGTATGTATGTATGTATGTATGTATGTATGTATGTATGTATGTATGTATGTATGTATGTATGTAAAAAGATGTATGTATGTATGTATGTATGTGTATATGTATGTATGTACGTAAGTACATAGGTATAAGTAGGTAACACTCATTAGTCTACAGTGTGTTTGAAGAAATCGTGGATCTCATATGAATAAAGCTTCCGACACGATAAATCATACTTATTATTTTCTCAAAGCTCTCATAAATTGACATTTGAGACATCCTCGATTCGTTCAATGGTTATCTCTCCAACCGACAATAACAGCATGTTTCTTGTTATGGCTCTTCTATTCTATCGATTAACCATGGAGTTCCACAGGGATCATTTGCTGGGTCTTTGCCGTTTCGGATCCATGTCGGTGACTTTCCATTTCTACCCTTCATTCTTCAATTGGCCCTTTACTCTATGGGCAATCACTCAAAAAAAAAGTTGTTAAAAATTTTCCAATACTGATAAAACAACAGCGCAGCCTTTAAACACAAATTTACATATCACTTTTATCTCACTGGAGTTAGGTCAACATTTGCATATTCAATAGTTTACTGGAATGAGTTGATGATTACTGCACGAAATCTGGATGATAGAGCATCATGATCGAGTGATATACGGACACACCAGGAGAAATATGTTTGGAGAGATTAATGCATGGATGATTTTATCGATAGGCGGATAGGTGTTAAAGGTAGCAGGTACTTCAGGAACAGATATTTGGACTCTCAACTTTCTAAAATGCTTCCCTGATCTATCGTTTTCGGGGGCTTATTTTGAGGCTCCTGGAGTAACTAACAGTTATACCCAAATATTTCGTGAAATTAAATATTTCCCCATAGAGTTAACACAGAGAAAGCGGCCATTTTGAATTTCAAATAATCGATAAATTTAAGGTAAGTTGTTTATCTGGTACCAAACTTTGCACGGTGACCCCTGATATTTATTCAAGATTTTGGAAACGCGTGGTTGAAAGTATCCTAAAGGCACATGAGCTGCAACTTTCGGCATTATTTTCATGATTTTATATTTAGATTATTATTTCATAGAAATGTTCTTACTCAAAGATGTTTACTCAAGTATTATTATCCACTGAGTGGGACTGCATGGGGAGGTTTCAGTAAGACAAATAATAAACGGGTGCCGCACCCAAATATGGCCGCGTCCGTACAACTACATGATAAACAGCATAAATGTTGCATGCACACATTCGAATCTTTACAAATACAACATGGTGCAACCCATTGAAATGACGGGAAAGGGATTCACTCCACTTTGACAAAAAAATCTCCGTTTTTAACATAACATGGCAAGATTTTGAAACTGGCGGGAAATTTAAAATGAACAAAAATATGTTCAATTTCTTGCCTATTTTGCCACGATAAAACGTTGTCGAGACATGGTTAATGACTATATAGTTCAATTTGCAGATTGCAATGAATATCTGAGGAAATTGGAGGTACCTTGAGGGTGGACAAATTTCTCAGAGTTTCAGCTCATGGGCCTTTAAGGAGAGTTTGAGCGACAGTTCAAGTCTTTCAATTTCGAGGCGCATACTACCTTAAATTAGTGGCTGGATAAGCGTAATGCAATGCAAGGCGTATGCAAATCTGTTTCACATCCTATACGTATGCACAACCACTTGTCTGAACAGGGCGATACCATCTCGACCATTAAGTTTTTGAAATGCTCTTCCAGTCGGGTCATCTTTATTCACAGCGGTCGTAAGTCTGGGATGTGAGTGCATTTCGATCAAGCGACTAGCTAAGCCTATTAACACAAAACAGAGACAATATTGAAAAGAACTAAATGTATGACATTGCACACGATTTCAAAACTTACAAACTGATATAATACGAAAATCTATCATTTTTCTTCACTGATTCTATAGAGAAATAGCGAGTTGCCTTGCCAATATTTAAATACACGGGATACCTAAAACTCACAGTCCAAATTGCTGTAATTATACAGCACAAAGTGTTATTATTGTGCGACATTGGTATTGTGACCTCACTCAGTAAATTCACATCACTATTATCTCTCTCCTCCCCTCTACCTGCCTCTCTCTCTCTCTCTCTCTCTCTCTCTCTCTCTCTCTCTCTCTCTCTCTCTCTCTCTTCTCAATACTTCACACTCTCTCTTATATTAACCTTGTTCATTTCGCTATGACCCCAATCTTTCAACCCTTGGCCTCTCTGCAGACGTGGCTGTTTATAGTCATGATGATAGCCCCGTTAATACTGATGTCAGCTGCTTATTGCCTAATCATCAAGGATCTCTGGCGAGGGATGAAGAATGAGAGTCACGCCACTGTCTACATCGAAGGTAGGCCTATGAAATATTGACCGCCTATCCCCTGAACTGTAACTAAAATCAGAGATATATATGCCATGCAAATTTGATAAATGTCCCTTACGATTACAAGTGAGCGTTTAATTTCCGCCGGCGAACTCATACGAGACCGTGAAGTATTTCCAATAGAGGCAGCGCTGGCTTTGGCTTTTCTTGTTTTCTTGCTTTTCGACACCCGTGGCGCTATCTATCAAAGTCACTCAAGGTATCTCTCTGTTTGGGATCATTTTTATGAGTGGGGGCTGAAATAATCTCCGAGACTTTCCTGTCCAATCACGCGTTCGCGCTGATTGTTTTGGTGCCGCGGATTTGAGCAATGATATGCCAATCAGTCACACAGAAAGTTACTTCTAGGAAAATGTCTCGGTGATTAATTTGTCAAAGACACTAGAGGCTTCCTTTGATACTGTGATTTTAGAAATGTTTGACCCCGCGACCCTGTAAAGTCTTTGTGTAAAGTGTGTAATTCGTGTACTTAAAGCCACCGTAGACGCATGGGAAATAACGATGACGTTCACAGAGTCGATATTCATTTTAGCAAAATACATCGAAAACAAACCGTGGGGGAAAGCAAAAAAAGTTGTTTTCAGTTCGATTATGACTCCATGTCCCTAGAGGGACGTGCTGATGGTTTTGAGCAATAACATGCACGTGTTTCTTTAGGGAAGTAGGGGATGTCCGATGCCACTTGAGAGGGGAGGGGGTCTTTTCCTCCTTGCATTGAATGTCTGTAACGTTACAGGGATGAGCAGACAGCTGAGAGAGCTAAACTATCAATTATTCCAGCAAAATGTTACGTGGTACTTTGATTTGTTGAACGCAGTGTCGTTGAAATACCATCCGTCTTCAGGACCCCGAAACTTTCACAGCAATCGATTCAACACTGAGTTTCAAGCTTTTACGCAGTCGACGCGGAAGAGAAGAAGATCAAGTTCACACATTTGGCACAAGAAGCTGTCCACTTCCTAAAATGCCATAATGGTTTCACAAAATAATAAAGCACTGTTCAGATATTGTGCATAACACCTCTCTCTCAGAGCAATATTTTAGGGGAAGGTGTTAGCCCCAGCAGGGTGATTCGGTAATATAAATACCAACTGCAGTCATCTCATAATTTAATTTTTGCAGATTCAGCCACGGATAACGAACAGAATGATGGTGACTTGAACTCGTTCGCCAACAGCGGCACCATGCAGGATGGCCCTCCCAGGAAAGCGGCCCCGAAAAATCGCGTTCGGAAAGTGCGAAGTAGCGCCACCAACGCAGCCAAGAAGAGAGTGGTAGTGATGCTCGTCGTCGTTGTCGTTCTCTTCTTCGTCTGCTGGACGCCATTTTGGTGTCTGAACATGTGGTACATCTACGACAGCATGGCGGCACAGGCTGCGCTGTCCCACGTGGAGGTTGTCATGGTAAAGCTAATCACCTACCTGTCGTGCTGCATCAACCCTATCATATACTGCTTCATGCTGAAGAAGTTCAGGCAGGGTTTCCGGGAAGTATTTTCCTGCTGCGGGGTAAAGCCCGGAGAGGATGGCCGCAGTACAGGAGGGCCTATGACAGGTGAATATAAGATCACGTGATGCTTCTATATGTGCTTATAGAGATATACAGAAAATTAACCAAAAGTTAGAAAAGTTCTACGATTTATAATATTTTTCTTTTGTTGGCAAAGTATGCACATATTTCTTAAAGGATTTCTTACTTTTCTTGTAGTTTCATGTGAAGTCAACATGTTTTGAAAAAGAAGAAAGGCTGCACATCTTTTTTCACAAGTTTGGCGTGAGATGTTTTTCTTCCATACTTTATCGTCCCTATTTCAATATCTCTTGGTCGATGCCCATGTACAAACAAATCTGCGTTTACACATATTACCATTCCCATATCAAAGACTATAAATATATTTTAACCAATTGCATTTAAGTCTATTGACCAGTGTTTTTAATACTCTGTATTCTTCCCATGTAGCTAGGACTCAAAGCTCCAAGCGATCAACCCAGACGTCCCTGCGAACGCAGGTATCACAAACTCCGCGAAAGGATACACAATATGACCAGTGAGGGCGCTGGGCCAAGCTCCCGAACCAGAGAGGCGAACTGTGCGTCACGCTGCAGATATCATAATAAAAAGTGTCGTACCTCAACCATGTAGCCGAGAAATGGTGCGAAATAAAAGTATTGATTGTAGATTCAGAACTATATGTTGCAGTGAACGGTTTGCTTGACGTTTTGTTGCCTCTTCTCTTTGGATATCTGTTCGCACTTCATATTCGGATCATCATGGCGGGAAGCCCTTTGGGACTGACATCCTGACACTTTTATTTGCGAGAAAAAAAATCTCCACATATCGCTCGATTCGGTCCGATGAGTTCCTTCAGACACGAGAATAATTAATTTGGTAGAATCCTACGAGTACATTTCCGGGAACTCATTCATGCTGATCGATTCGACGCCGTGAACTGTATCTCAGTATATGTGACCAGTGAACTGAGTAGGCCTTTGAGGCTGGATTGGACACGATGGATAGAAAGCTCTTGCCGGGGTATATTGTTAAGACGCTTCGCAGTTTAACCTTCGCAGTTAAATCGGGGACAGGACAGCATGTCAGCCTGCTCCGTTGCCGGTCACATTCATTGGCAGGCACTACCAGTGTAAACTTGTCGGACTGTTGAGAGGACAACCAGAATAGGAATTGTGCACTTCATATACACCCTTTGGCAGAGATACGAAAATGCGCACTAACGCAGGTATGGAACGCCACCAACGGAAATGTTAGCGTGCGCTGTTAAAGGTTAGGTGTGTGTATGGCATCGTCACTGGGCTTTAGGTACCATAGACTACGCAAAGGCTTAAGGCATAAAAAACTTAAAAAACCGCACTATTTTTCAGCGAACGACAGCAGCTTAAAAGATCATGGAAATTGTGTACATACAACACGATTGGAACTAATTTGGGATGATTGGATGGTGAAGTAATGTCGATTTAATGTACAAATGTAATTTTTCTTTTTACATTACACCCTTGTTTTTATGAGTAATTTGCAATATTACAACATTCAGCTATACGGCACCTTACACTTTTGAGAAATTTGAAAAAATATAAAAATCCAATTATCCAAAAATAGTTCCAATCGTGTTATACACAAAATATTTTTTCAGGTTGGCAAATCGCCACACAAAATAGACTAGCTCTCGGGTAATAGTTCCATTATCATGTTCTACAACATTTATCTGGTTTCCTGTATACGTTTACTGTTTGTTTTTACCATTTGTTGATTGTAATGTTGAGTGGCATGTTCATTTGAGATTTTTTCAGTATTACTTTAGAAAATGCCGTCGCAACAATGCCACTCTTAGCAACGAGCGAAAGCGTTGTACGCTATCACAATGTAAAGCATTCACCCCGAACAAAAGTGAAGATTAATCTTCCCCAGTCAAGTTCAATGTATAATATCACAAGTACAACGTTAATTACTGTTGCAGATTAAGTTCAATACATAGTGATTTCATTTGACCTTTATGGTCACCATGGTGGATTTAATTTAGAAATTACGATCGGAAATAAGGCCCTTCTGACCGCAACCCCATGTCTCTTCTCGATCCTCACATGACAGCTGTGATGAGTAAATCATACACTACCTCGCTTTGGTGTCATTGCCGCCCGATCCTCATACCCTTAACAGTATGATTTCACGACATGTGAACACCGGAGCCCTTACAATGCACAGATGATGGAAGTTGCCGTTACAGAGATTTGTCAGTCGTTAATAATGTTTTATTATTGTATAGTGTCAATTGCTTTGACTTTTATGTCGTATCGACGAAGTTCAATCGTTCCCTATCAAGTCATCAAAGTCGTCTGCTCAAAACACAGGAAGCGAGGAGTTCTCTTTGAAACACTTCGACTTCACACAGTGTATCGACAGACTGCATTTATTTTGGACCAGAACACTTCTCACTCGTTTTCTCGATTTTATCAAACACACACCATTAGTTTACTTTTTCGTGGATTCAGTGTTGTCATGACGATTATTAACACATCAAGCACTGGTGAATTCCTCAGATGAGATGGAATGCGACGAGTCTGTGCACGATCTTTTGAGACTCGTACCCATGGCACGAAGGCACAAGCTATATAGAAAAGTGATCTTGCCCAGCCAGGTAGAAACAGGTATATGCCGAGCAGTTTTGCACTATTCTTATAGTTATTGACCAGTGAGGGCGCTACACTCATTTTCATCGTTGCTGTCTTGTTTTCAACGTTTCGGTTTTCAAAGAACCAAACGTTAGAGTTAGGCTGAAGCAGACGGCAGGAAAAAAATCGTTTCACCGACCACGGTGAGTCACAAAAATATAAAATTTGTCATGACTGTTCAAAGTTATTGTACTATTTCCATTTATCTCACAATTCAAGGTCCTATTCTTTTTTTGTTGACAATGGACATTTTGCAGACTTTTTTGCGATAGAGTTCAAGGTCGTTGTTTTATTTCTATGGACCTAAAAATACAACATATCTTCAAATTAATGATCAATTTCGGCACTATAATTCCTTTCAACGAATGCCCAGCAAAATTGGTAATTGTTACCATCCAGGGCGGAGTTTACCCACTGAAAACCTACTTTATTTTCAAAACAATAATATTCATTTGAAAGCTATAAATTATGTGTATATTTTCTCCTTACGATAATAAAGTCATTGTGCTATGAAGATATTTAAGTTATAAAAGTGTTAAATTGACCCATATTCTATTGAAAAAAATGGCTAGATTGGTGCGAAATCTCAAGAATAAACATGGCATGAAACAACGACATGCACATAGCCCGCGCGCATTGAGGAAGTGATGTGCAGTCTTCCTTTCCTGATCGAAGCAAATCGGTCAATGTTTTGTCTGTTCGTCTCTTTCTTAATGACACATTTTACACATGTCAGACCTATAGATGGCGCACGTCTCATGACAATAGGTACATATCATTAAGGTAGTTCCCGTCTAAAAATTGAAAGACAAAGGTTTGCTCCAACTTGTCTCAAAGAATCTTGACCTTTGCCCTTCGATTAAGATAGAATGAGCGTCGAGATTGAAAGACTTACATTTCCTCTCAAATTTTCAGAAAGAGAACTTTATTTCATTCCCTTTCGAAATAAAGAATAAAAACAAAGGATCACTGTGCAAAATTTGATACTAAAATAAGAAATTTCCAAATATTTCCCTACACTTGAAATTCAAAATGGCCGCTTTCCCTGTGTTAACCCTGTAGGGAAAATTAAAGCTTTTGATTTTCACGCAAATAAGCGTTTCTTTGCTCCAGAGCTGAGGAGCTTCAAAATGAAATAAGTGGTAAACCAGAGCAGTATTCTAAAGCAGTCCGAATATCAGTCTTCGGGGCATAGAATTCTACCCTGATGAAGAGTAAATATCAGGAGTCACAAATTCGGTACCAGAGAAACGAATCATTTAATATTTACCGACACACGAAATTAAAAATTAGCAAGCATCCGTGTGCTCCAAAGCTAAAATGTTAAATTCTCGAATTTCACAAAGATAAGGCGCCGGCAATTTTTCACCACGAACTTCAAAATTAGCTGATACAAGGGTTAGTATCGATCAGAAAAGAATTTTAAGAAATTTGGAATCAGAAAACTTGTCCCCGAGGCAAATTCTACCTTCAAACGTAACGGTTTTGAAGCTAGAAGACAAAACTTGAAGTCATCTCCGCATGCCAAGTCATTCGGGCACTGACCTTTCTCGACACTGAGTGAGTTTGCAAAACAGGGATATCATCCCTAGCGATCAGATTTTGGGTGAACATAACATTTATAGTCTGCATCTGTAGGCAATTATTCGGTCTTGTATGCCAATAAATATATATTAAACGAGATGTAATCTTAACGACTCCAGGATTTGTAGGTCTGACGCAAGAGCATATCAGGTGATAACGTGTCGGACGTGAGATGTCCGTTAAGGACGACAGGTTACTTTAACCATAGGTAAAAACGATCTATTTACATGGATACTTCTAATTCTAAAATATTTCACAAGGATCGCAATTTTGTTGATTTGCTGTGTCAGCTGGTTTTCTAACAGCTATACCGTCGGTGACGGCAGTTAATTAGAATGTAAGACTCATATAATTCCAGCGTATCAATGATGGGGCCGATTTACACCGAATGGAATGGTAACCCATTGAATAAGCAGGACACGTTCAGCTTTCACAATCAGCAGAGAAAACTAAAAGAAAGGTGGTTAATATCCGCGTTACTACATCTGAATTTCTAAGAACAAGGTGAAAACAGTAAACAGAACGTATACCAGCGTCATTAAACCTTATGAAGTTGATTTGCAAGATTTCAAAATATTCTTTCAATATCATGAGATCAAACTAAACCATTTACATCTGAAAAAAGTTGTTCTAAATGCATGCAATATAATCCTCAATGGACTTCCCTTTCGACTAAATATCAACTAAGCAGAAATTGATGCATGCTTGTGGAGCGTAGTCACTAGAGCGACGCCCCTCCCTTAAAAACGTCAAAAGGTTGACAAAACTACATGGCGTCATGCATTGTCCAGGAGTCACAACCTCTGACCTTGAACTCCATTGGTGGATCAAAATACACGTCAGTGAATGCGTCTCTGGTGTGGGGGATCGGATCTGACCTAGCTGCCTCGATCCCTTGTCGAACCTCCTTCTCGGCATCAAGGTCAATATCCTGAATTTGAACCATACAATTGCGACGTTATCAATTTACCAATTTGAACACACAAATGCCTCTCGGTCTATAAACCTTACTTACTAAAGTATACGGACATGCGATTTTGAAAGCCAGTAGGAGAATGTTTGAAAGCAAACAATTGGTCGTGTCGCCTTGTGGGTTTGATTCGATGTAAAGGTGACTGAGTTGGAAATACAGGTAAAGGTCTTTACTATACGTTGATACTGTTGGATGGTAAATAATGCCCTCAACTGACCATGATACCATAACGTGAATAGTGAAGTGACGTTAACAATACAAAACTGTACCTGATCCATAGGGAGCTCTTCCTCCTTGTTTATGTGTGTCTGTGTTTGTTTGTGTGTAAGCTTAAGTGTTTGTGTTTTGTTTATTTGTCATTTTTAATAAAATAACAGCGAAAAGCTGTTTTGTATATATTTGATCACAAAGAGCAGTATATTTATTTATTTGTTTGTTTGTTTGTCTGAATGTTTATATGTATTTCAGATGGTTAAGGTTAGGGTTAAGGTCAGGGTTAGCTTAAGTTAGGGTTAGGGTTAGGGTTAGACGTAAGTCACTACCTCTATATTGCAAGACAAGGGGAGCAACTGGGATTCCAACATCTGTATTTTCAAGTCAAGAAAAACACACCAAATAAATGCCAGACAATTGAAATATTGGGTTTGTAGCGGCATCATATCCTGTACTTACCACACCTATCCTGTAATACGATGGAAAGGGCAAAAATCGGCGATATTTCGCATCTTTCTCCTTTGATTCATACAGTTTGTACGGCAAATCTTAAGTGTCACACTTTGGCGGGTTAATACGTCAGTGAAATTCAAATTGGATCAATCAGATAGCTTGTTAGCCGATTTTTTCGAGCTCCCTGTGCCTGATCTGACAACTCACCTTCAGCGTTGCTTCGTCGGCAAGACCACGGGCCAGTAAACGCTGTGTGAAAAGCGGAACTGGATCAAGAGTTTCTCTCGCCTTCTGCACCTCCTGTTCGCTGCGATAAACATGGCCCGGAAATCTTATCGTATGAGGCTTGAAACGATAGCACACTAGTTCCAAAATTATTGGACCCTTTTAAGCGGAAAAATGGTAAAAAATCGAAAAACAATTTAATGCATAGCAAAATACCTGCATATACATAGTCGTAGTCTATGGCACAGGGCATGGCATTAACCTACGTATATATAATTTGGAGAGGTCATGGTAGATTTTGAATCACTACAAGTGTGATCAAATAAGGCACTGATAAAAACAAACACTCAGCACTATCCACCGAAAAACTTTGGTGAAGCTCGAGAAACATTTATCATTTTTAGTCCCTAACCAAAACGGAACAAAAAAACCAAACAACCTAACAAAATATAACTATGTGATAGCATCAATTTTGCAGATTGTCAATTACAAAATCCATACCCATGTTGTGGTCTTGGTCTAGTACATACAATACCATATGCATAGTATGTGCTCATCTGAATACTCCTATTTTAGTTGTGTATACATAATTATAGCTTTTGTCTTTGTCGGCAAGGATCTTCTTCGGCAGCCATACAATTTGTGGCCAACATTCTTTCGATGAGTCGTATATGTTATGATTTATTTTATGACTTTTACGTTATAACTTATTATAGTAACACCTATATAGCCAGTGGCGTTTCATCCGGTGATCGCCCATGAGCACTGCTTTGAATTTTTGCTCGTTCATGTTTTGTATGTGCGTGCGCAGTGCTGACGTGTACCCTGTAATACTGAGGAAAGCTGACGTCACGCACACAAACCTACGAAAACGAGATGCTATACTTGGAAAAGAGAACAGTCTCACAGGTGATTGTCTTTACTGTGCCCTTACCTTTCCCGCCAGACAGTATTCCCGACAAAATCTTGTGGCTTCTCTCACTGCCAAAACATCAGCGCCATCAGCCTAGCATGTGAAAACATATAGTTCTAAGTATCTTCTGTGCCTTATTGTATTAACACGTTTTATATATGAATGCACCTAATGCATAGTATACACGCACATATTCAATAATGGTCATCCGTCGTATTTATTATTCAATTCAAATAACACAGGTCACAAGAGTGAAACTTACCTGTATACCTGGAATAAAATTCACTTTATTATGGAAAGACGTTGATGCAGAAGCTCTTGAAACAGGTGTATTCATCGCGACTTGATTATTCTCGCATACGTAAATCACAGGAAGATCCCATAGCTTGGCCATATTAAACGACTCATAGACCTGACCCTGGTTGGCGGCGCCGTCTCCGTACACAGCCAATGCAACGTTGTTGGCTTGTCGGTATTTCAAGGCAAATGCAAATCCAGTTCCGACAGAAACCTTTGATTAAAGAGGCGGATAAAGACAAACATTTAGACGGAAAGAGAAAGGCAGACGGACAGACAGACAGACAGACAGAGAGAAAGAGGGATAGATAATACATGAATATATAGATTGATAGATGGTTGAATAAATGTACGGATAGACAAACTTATCACATGATATGTTTTGTAAAAAGAAATTTTTGATCGAGACAATTAGTTAGATTACCAATTTACTTCTGAAAATTTTGTCTTATTTGTGGATGGGTCTGTTTTCAGTATGATAAAGGCGAACTGTCTGAGCTGACATTACACAGAACCAGGAATGGCTCAATTGCGTCGAACAGACATTCTCTTACCGATTCACCCCGTGTCAGACCTGACAGCCCTAAACACTTATATGTAAAGAAAGTTACGAGTAAACTATGTGAAATGGGAAAAAATGGGTAATGTTCGGTGGACGAGTTTACTAAACCTGAGATATTATCAATGATTTATTTGCACATAAGTTTTTTAAAGCCATAACACTAAATGCACTTGATCTACCTGCACTTTTAAATTTGAGGTAAATAGGTGACCTTTATGATTATAGTTTGAAGGGTTGAGTATGCTGATAATTTATTCATTAGCATGTTTAATTAATGTTTGAAATTATGCCACACATCGTTACTTCACTGTTGTAGGTTATTATTGTATCAGGGCGTTTTCGCAAGAGGGCCACCGTGATTTAAATCTTACGCTGATTATATCATGGAATGTGACTGAAAAAGAACAGCGCATCAATTGGTGTATATTTTGTGTCACATTCTGCATTATTCACAGACGTGTCCATTCTTATGCCGGAAAATTTACAATTTACGGTAGGTTATTGCGTGGAAATATGACAAGGTATGAGAAAGCAGTCGGGAGACGAAGTCGTCTAATACTATGTATAAGACTACTTTACCACTAAACTAATAATAGACAGTGGCTACATACAGTGAAGCATAACAGTTGGGTGAGAGACTGTACAATATCGGCATGGAGTCCAGTGACATGAAGTTTCTCTGTTGAAGATAGAAATGTCTCTGATTTGAAAGGCCAGGTGTACCTTTGATAAATCACTTTTGGCGGAAATGGTCTGTGAGTCACGAGGAAGGCACGTGGTGTATTTAATAGATTGTCTGAGAAGATGGAAACTCTAGTTGACGTTGGTAGAATAAACAGTGATAGGAAGTGGTGTCTGAAAGCTAAAATCTTAGAGAGAGTGTCATAGAGTATCTATGATGAGAAAATGTACCAAATTAATAGTAACGCAATACAAGACTGTATTTCCTAACATCATGCTCGAAACGGTGATTTGATTTCTGCTGCCGAGTTTCTGATTGGAGAGCTCCCGTTCATGCTTGTGTTGCCGCTTTACACTCAAACTGACTATGTTACTGGTGCATGACGTAGAGAGTAATACTTGATAGTGTGTAATGTAGAATTATGCATTATCTATATTTTCCGAACCAAGGCATTCATAGCGCTGTATCATGGGTTTAATGGCATTTTCGTCTTGTTTGTGACCGCATAGCCGGTATGGAGACAGTTGAGATGACTACGCACCTGACTTCCTAGGATTGGAGTACAGAGAAAGTTGTGAGCTTGTAAGTGCATCGATCCACCTTTTCCTTTGGCACAGCCTGTCTTCCGACCTAGGCGAGTTAAAAAATGTATTCGTTTTTAAAGGGAAGATTATATGGAACCATTAATCAATAACTGATTGATCAACTTACAATGATATGTATGAATCTCCTTAATTTTGGTTGAATCTGTGGAACAGTACTTTAATATGAACAACAGGCTATATGAACAACAGACTGTTGTTCGAAAGGTTCATGCGCCACCAAATAACTTTCCCTTTCTTGATTTGCTTTTTCTATGACATTTGTCGTTTTCTTCGTCTGGATGAGATCAGTCCATTCAATCAGTTAAAACTACGACTAGATAAAATGCTTCAAGTATATTTAATACGCATATGAACGTATGTTGAACAGCACATCAGTCGTGTACGTAACGTATATCTATGCAGAAAACGAGTATACGTCACGCACATCTTAGCGGACGAAATGTACACTGTACTTGTGCATTTGTAGGACAAGAGATAATCGATTCTCACGGGTACGTAAGAATGGAAAAATTCACCAAGTAGTGCATTTCTCAATGCTCACTGGTGAGAATTTTTGAATCCTTACCGGTAGCTGTGAGAATGACAAGAGATTCTCACCAAAAGCGTCACTTTCTCGCTCCAGTCTCGCATTTTTTCCCCTAAATTGATTGTACCACTCTCTGTTAAGGCCGGGGATTTAGCGGAGTGGTTTTGACTGTTATGTTCTCTCTAGATGACTGGGTGCCGTACATTGTAAGTTCGAATCCGAGGAATTACCTAGTAACTCGGCAATAATTTCCCGGACAGAAAGACCTCTTGTGTACACCCATCCATGATTCCGATATCCTCCCATCACAAGATCTCCTGGTTCGATGGCGCCTTCCACCCCAATGCTCAACGCTTCCTGGTGTCAATGAGGATGAAATAAATCATGTTTAGTGCTAGACATTAGATAAAAAAACAACTAGAAGTTCGACATGAAGATGAACTTCCTTTAGTAGATAGGGTATTATTGTGCCTTGCCATGATCGGCTGGAGTTGAGGGCGCCAAAATAGTCAGTTACTCACTGTACAAACCGTGTTCAGAGAGAAATGTGGTGAATAAATTTAGTATTTCTGTATCACGAATAATTCCAATAATGATCGAAGGACCCTTTCTATTCTCGTCCAGTTTAGAGTTCGCAGTCGATCTCATAGAATTGTGTCTACGAACATAAACGAACATGATGCTTGCAAAAAAGCCCTACATCCGTTGATTACAAGCCAGCAGCTTGCATTACAATTTGAACGTTTGTGAGTCTCTATAAATGCGGGATAAGTTTCGTTATTACCATAACGCTAAACATTCGACCGCTGACAAGAATTTAAGTCAAGCAAACAAGTAACTCACTTCGTACCTCACCCATGCAGTTGTGGCAAGATCCTCGTATTTCCTCCTCTATGTACAGTTTATCGATTTCCTCTTCCATTTTACGGATAAGTATCATCTGCCTGTAGAACTTCAACGCGTCATCCCGGGTCAGATTCACCAGAGTAGACGGTCCACTTTCCAGGAGGTGTAGATGGTACTCCTACATATGTGTTTCAGATTCATATATTTGTAAAACCACTTGAGGACAATTTTAATTCAAGGGATTGAGAACGCCAATGAGCACACATTATAAAGGCGGGAGAATTAGGAATAAGCCCATTTCTGTTTTCCTTTGCACAGTTGGATATTGACAGGGCTTAGAATTCTATTAATATCACTGGAAGCTCAGGTAGAAGAAAATGCTTGTCCTATCTAGTCTGTGCTACAGTCCTGACCTTTGACCTTACACCGCCTTTAGTTATATGCGAATATTCTCAATGTCATAGTGTTCCGATATGGAAATTGGCAAATGCATTCAAATGAAACTTATGGTGATGTATCAAATAGTGCTGACTTAATTAATTCTGTTTAATAGAGTATTGTGCTTCCTTAGGAATTTTATGCATGAAATGATAGTTCTCAGCTCCAGTGTAAGTGAACAGCGCCGCCATGAGCAACTTTTTGTAACCTGGTGTTTTCCCTTTAAGTGCGAGCAGGAGATGAATAAAGAGGCGACCCAGTTATTGGAAAAGAATGGAAAGCTTTGAAGTAAGATCTCTGGCTCCCTTGTTAGCAAGGTGATGCATATACTAGTACAGATGTCCATCTGAGAAAAGTTACCTTAAAGTTAGCATATAGAATCGTAGATGCTATACATGTGCAGAAGACATGCATCATGTTTACCAATGAATGTCCAGTGTATACAACGAGTTGTTGTCTAAGAGGTATTTAAGCTGTATTGTGCAATTTGACGTAGTGTCAAACTTCTGACTTCCAAGAGTTATGAAAGATGTGTATTTTGTATTCGCGGAGGATAAAGACCCTGGTTTCAGTCATAGGTAAATCATGCCTCTGCGAAAAAAATGTATAGTTCTCATTAGTTCAAAGGAAGTCTGTATTTCACTACAATGCGGCATATCCATAAATATTTACCTTGGTTCGGAACTTAGCTTCAGCTGGTGCAGTACCAGCAGAACGCTTGGCCAGAAAAAATACAGCATTCTGCAGGAATTGGAAAGGATAACAATGTAACGTTTCAGAATATTTATATAAACACAAATACAATTTCTTATTTCTCTTCTACAAATAAGATATAAAGTATGAGTCCTGCAAACACTCTGTATTGGGTACAACATGCATCGTCAGGATTGACAAATTAATTCTAGTCTGAACGGAAGTTCGCATGTTAGCGATAACACTGGACACTGTACAACTGCAAGGGCCTATCCTTGAAAACTTCATAACATATAACTATCTCAATCAGTGTATCAATGTTAAATTCTTTAAATATGTAAATTAATTAATATCGGTGTGCTAAATCCGTAAAACCTATGATAAAGGCGAGAGAAAAAATATCTGTTCAAATTTCTGTCGTTTTACTCAAAATCTTCAAACATGTAATACAGCTAATTATAAAATTTGTTATAGCAGAAGTCAATAGCTAGGATAGCTTTCATATATTCAACGTGGCTTTTGCCACAGTGCAAGTGCACTGCACTTTTGACGGTTATCGTAAATTGACATACCGCATTGATTCCTCTTAAAATCGTGACGAAGTTGCAAAACGTATTTGGAATTAATAGATTCTGGAAATTTCAAGTAAGTTTGATTACCGTGATGAATTACACAAATTTCTGTACTGTAAAGCATACTCAGCTCGACGATAACTTTTATATGTTTACGGATGCATTTGATGAAAGCATGGGTCATGTCCAAAGACAATGAACTGTCACTGACAAGCAAATCAAATATGTAACTGTGACACCTTGCAGTGAAACATAGGCATTCTAATCTGATTAATGCTTATCGTTGTTGTATTTTATATATCAGAAATGTTAGCCAAACAATTAACAATGTGGAAACATGCTATATATTGTCTTTAAGACCAAGAATACATAAAAAAGAGCTGCATGGTAAAATCTATTTGTACATGCTACTACCAACGTGAGGAAACAAAAATCAGTGCAAGGGGCACTTTGCAAACTAACTCTGAGAAACAAAGAAAAATTGAAAGAAAAAAATTAATGACGACCTTCCAACCAAAGTTTATTTTCCTTCAATATAATAAATGAAGTTCGAAACCAGATCAAATACAGTGTATTCACTTTTGATGTATGGTCTAATTACAGAACTTTATTACAAATGCAAATGACCCAATGATCATGTGTCTCACTCATCAAACTTTTGGCATACCTAAACCTAATGTAACTCATGTACCACGGTAGTCCGATCAAATTCAGTGCATTCAGCTGTGATTGATATACACACACACACACACACACACACACACACACACACACACACACACACATATAATATATGTATATATATATATATATGTATATATATATATTTATATATATATATAAATATATATATATATATATATATATATATATATATTGCCTAGGTACTGAAGTTCATTGAATATGCAAATAAGCTAACAGTCAGCTCATAATTTACTCCACATTTCTTAGCAAAACTAAATCAAGGAAAGGCCGATGTAGCTTCGAAGTCTGGTAAAATTCATTGTATTTGATTTTGATTTTAAGTATGGCTAATTTACAGAAGTTCATAGCATATATGCAAATAAGCTAATATCCTTTGTCACGCTCTTCAACCTGTCAACAAAACTTAGAAAAACCAATTTATCCGAGAAGTGCTTCCCTGTACCTTCTTCCCTTGTGTTCGTAAAGACACCACCTAAATGCAATCAGTACGGTGGTTATTTACATAAAGTTAAAATGCAAACTCGTCATAAGTGTCCCTCCACAGTAATGACGTATTTGTGGCGAAGTTTCATATCAATGGCCAACATCATAAACACCAGCACTTGTTTGATTTCTCACATCCGTATTGCTATCGTACATCCTTCATAATTCTGAACCGGATCATTGATTTTTGACGTCAGAATTGTCGTCAAAGTGAATGACCTCTGCCACAACACTGATAAATTAGAACAATTAAAAGATCCTATTCTCCCAATTATAGTTCCGATCATGTTTACATCAAAGTGGGCTCAATATCATATTCGTTCAAGGTAAAACATTATTAGGTCCAAGGAACATTTATCATTTAGAATTCATTGAAACAACAAAACAACAAAACGTCCTTTCAATTATGTACACATTATGTTGTCCTGTGGTTACTACGTCAAGCTATTTAGGTAACATAACTGAGTTAGATGCAGCAAATAATTTCTAAAAGTGACAACTCAAGTTAACAGTAACACTTCGGATAACAATGTGACGTGCATGTATTCTGGCGGTTTTCGTCAGTAATCGTTACGCATACGTACGTTCGAGGGCCAATGATAAATTAAACAAATCAGTTCAGGGGTCATTTACTTGTTGAACTTTGATGCCCGATAAAGGACGTTGTTCGGCCTTGAGTATTATTGACGTGAAAACGTTCAGCTTATCAAATCAGGATTAGTACAAGAGCAAGATTTGCTGAATATTCGAAACATTCTTTATAAATACTAGGATATTTAGTAGACTTTCCTTATGCGCAGAAACGTACATTGTCGACAAAGGGAAAAACGGGGGGAAGATAAGGCTTGAGTTGGAGGCACAGGGGAGAGCGTGACTACATGTGATAAGGGGCGTTCCCTGAGCCGTGCAACAACCGCAAAACAAGTAACAGATTTTGACGCCTTGAAAATGTGTTCTCTTTTCACAGGAGTCGAAACAAGAGTACTTACTAGTTGAGAGTATGATTTTGATTGTTTTGACTAATTTTGATTCCCTTCACGGAATCTTAGAAACACTACCGATGAACATATGTTCTGTGTCCAAAATAAAAACAAGGGGGCGTAATAGGAAGAAAATACACAGGGGCGTTCTTGTCTCGTGAGCCAAATGAAAAACATCAACTAGTTTTATTGCCCCCCCCCCCGGGTGTACATTAAGAAAGACATGAGGCCTGTTGCCAATGACTAAATAATGAATAAATTACAGATGTTTTTAACAAAAAACATTTTAGTAAGTGAATTAAGATATTTTTAGGATAACCGAGAGAGCTGAATTTTGAATTACTGTTTGCCTAAAATCCAATAAAAGAAAAGCCAGTACTTATAATTTTTCCAAACAAACCACTCTTTAGTGCCTTGCTTGAACTGAATCTGATAATACGAATACATATTTTTTTGTGGAGTTCGAAAAGCAGGAAAAAACAGTATTCGTCTGTGTACTTGATGAAACTACTGTTTTTTATATAATAATCACAGCGTTATCAATACATTTATGACTAAGTATTGTCAAGTGTGCAATTTACATTGAGCCTCTAGTTTCCACCTCTGGCGGAAACTAGTTTCTCAACAAGCAAACCCAGTTGCTTTACACTGCTCTGAGTTCCGTGGATACTGGTTAACGCAAAGCTTCGATATTCTGCCGAACATTAATTGTTGAAAACTGATATACGGTCCCTGAAATTTTCTCATTTCGCTGACTACCCGCGCAACTTTACATAAGAAAGTTGACCAAAATCGCTGTCTTTCTGGTTTAAAACTCCTGTGGCATACGTCACATATTTAGGTCAGGCAAACTCAATGACACCGTCGCTACAAAAAAGGCGCTTACATGTATTTATATATCGAAAATGGTTGGATCGGTACTATTAATGGAGCGACATGTCGCAGCGTTTGTCTAGCTTGAACACCCGCCGTTAACATTAACAACCTGATTTGTTGTAACTAGTTAAGAAGTAATTATCTATTTCCGAACTGTTCGTAGCCGGCGAAAATTTTGTTACAACCGTCAATTGTCGCCGGCTTCTGAAGAAACAATTAAATGCAGTTACACTTACAGAAAGTTATTAGTTCAGCAAACTTTGTAAGCTTTTGCCTCTATCTTCAATTGCGGGTAACCTCTCCAGATAACAGAAAACTATGTAAAACAATGTTTCTGCAACTGCATTTAATTTTGATGCTTATACTTACCTTAAACAGGTGATATTTGCGCCTCAGAGTTATCGTGACAACGTTCATGTTAACGCTGTAAACCGTTAGGTAAAAAGTGGTGGTCAGTAAGGCAACCTTGTAAAACGATAATCACTCATGTGCAGCTGAAACCTTTGTTCTAGCAACCTTGGGGATTGTTGGCATCAGATCCGATTTTCTGAGAAGTTCAAATACACATGTATCATCCATAAATATTCTCAAATGTTCTACAAGCCACTTAAAAATAAAATGTTTTCTCTCTCATGCATGCGCGCATAAAAAGTGGTTTAATGGAACCCTTAGAGTTCATTTGTCGGCACGACACGACACAGCAAGGCACGGTTCGGCACGGCCTGGCAAAAATGGCAAAACAATCCAACAAATTTGTGCTTTTTATCGATCAGCCTTCAGAATACTAAGTTAATTTACGCTCCACTTAGGTGAAACTTTTTATCTGTCAGGAGGTACGAGACGAATGATGATGAGGATTATTTTGTACAAACTTGCCCCGGACATGGGTGGGAAGTCAAAATTTAGAAACTAAGCTAGCTTGAGGTCAGGTTAACACAGTGTGATTCACATTTTACTTTGCTAAACTTATGATGAAAACAAATTAAGATTTATGCGGTTAACATATTTACAAACAGTTCTCAACAATTTCATGTGAAGTACAATAGTCAGCTGCACGTTTACAAAAAGAATATTATGTATATTGCACCATAGTGTTTACATATATATATATATATATATATATATATATATATTATATATAATATATATATATATATATATATATATATATATATATATATATATATATATATATATATATATATATATATATATATATATATATATATATATATATATATATATATATATAGTTAATAATGTATTAGAGTGTATAAATGTTCCACTCTGAGCTTGTAAATCCCAGATATTTAGAAGGGACTAAGCCCTTCTTCTTCATTGGGTCCACTGGTAACAGTTTCTGGTGTCTGTCCATGTCCTCTGGTGGGGGTGGCAGCCTATTTTTTTCTGTTGATTCCGTTGTTTATTGTGTCCAGTTTTCTAATCAAAAATGACCTTTAAATGTACGAGTTTCTTCCATATACGGGCAGGTGGCGCATTTCTTGCTGATACACGGTGCTGATCCTGGGTTTGTCCCCGTGACGTATAGAAAAACAGCATCGAAATAACAAAATTTATAGGCAATTAAGAGAATCATTTTGGATTAGAAAACTGGACACAATAAACAACGGAATCAACAGAAAAAAATAGGCTGCCACCCCCACCAGAGGACATGGACAGACACCAGAAACTGTTACATAATTGTTACATATTTCTTCTTTTGTCATGCAAGGAGTTTTGAACTTGACAGTGGCAGTTCTAGATTAGTGACTGTAGTGGACCCAATGAAGAAGAAGGGCTTAGTCCCTTCGAAATATCTGGGATTTACAAGCTCAGAGTGGAACATTGATACTCTCTATATAGATAGATAGATAGATAGATAGATAGATAAACACACACACACGCTAAATAATAAAAACACAAATTACTTCAAGTGAAAAGTAATTATATATGTTACTTAAGTTTCATGCATCCTGCAATCTTCGGATAGAATTGAAAGGATTTTTAAATCTGCACTCATTTACATGGTTTTGAGTCATCATTCTGTTTCGATTTGCTGTTAAAATTTGATAAATGATATTTGTTTTGCCGGCGACATTTTGAAAGCAAGTCAGAGCGTTTGTTTAGCAGCGCCACGAATAGCTGTTCTGATATACAAAGATAACATTACTCACTCATCTTAGAGTAATTCGATGCTTTGTCAATGACTGACATCGAGAGGTCAAAGACCTGGTCCTTGTCTTTTACAGATCAAATAAACTTTGACAACTCTGTATTTGTAATCACTAAACTATTGCATGTAATAAGCGAAGCGCGCCTTGAAGGTGGTATCAGTGAGGCTGGTGTAAACCTTCTCCTTGCTGGCTCTCGTTGATACCTTTGCCTTGGAAACCATACCTTTGACTTGACAGTTACCCTTCAAAGGGCATGTAGACTTTTCTCGGTAATTACAATCAGCTGGTCGATCTTTACGCTGACATCCGGTGATTACCTTCTATTGTGCGATTTTGTTACACTACCCATATTCTTCATGCAGCTGTAACTCACTTTGACTGTGTTCCTATTGAAGATCTTGTGGAGTTTGGACCCTTTTAGACAGTGTTTATCGACAAGTTTCTGAAGTTTATCGTAAACCAAACGACAATGTCCATAAACAGTCTAATCTAAACAATATCAAGTAGTAAGGGCATCTTTGATGAATAGAACAGCCACTGATGGAAATACCAAAACAACTCGGCGTTGAAGTCAAGTGGCTCCACCACAGGGGCTCCACCGATCAGATTCAATATGTCAAGGCTAACATCACGTGGTTCAACCTCTTCCCCATTCAGTAAAAACGTGGAAACTAATATCGGCAAGAAATGTATTCAACTTGTTGATAAACTCTTTCAAAATGGGTCCAATCTTCACAAAGTCAAACGTGTTGTTTACAAGGCCGAGGTATCAACGGGAACCAGCAAGGAGAAGGTTTACATCGGCCTTCAAGTTAGGAGCGCAAACCATACACGTCAAGGCAATATTACAGCTCCAGTTATACAGCTCATAAATTACCCGCGCCAAAATTAAGAGAAAGGGATATGAGCTTTATAACCGCCGCATACTGTCTTATAAGAATACAAAGCAGTTGGCACTTACCACTCTCCTTCTTCACCTTGGACGAAAATCACGAACGCAGATAGTTTTTCGTCGATGTACTGTACAGCTGAAGTTGTTATTCTATATGAGATCAAAGTACACTACTGCACGAAGTGGAGGAGACCAACGCACACACAGAAGTCATCGGCGGAAATAACCATCCGTTCATAAAATATAGTGCGTACGAGTTGTTGTTGAATGACTCGTTGGAAGTTGCTATTTTCCTGCATTTATTCCCTATTATGCACGAAATATTTTTTTTTAATACAAAATGATTATCTTGTACGATATGTTATTTTATTTTTCTTGAAAACACGGGAATATGACGTCTAAACAAATTCAATAATCCATATCATACGAGGTAATAAATTACCAGGTCCTATTGTAGAAAATATCAAAATAAAATATTTACTAGGCAATGAATGACCATCTTGAACCACGAATAGCGCTGTTAACGGTTACAGGTTTGTTACTACATATAGTCCAGTCAATCTAAGCCAAAAAAGGGGTCAACCTAGGACTAATTGCAACAGAAATTATTTCTTCACCATGCATTTTGGAAAGGTCCTAGAAATAACATACTAAAAGTATAATAAAATCTAAGGGGTGCAACAGTGCCTACCACCTATAGTTTCCTACTCATACACAAAAAACATTGGTAGGAAACTTTTTAACTATAACAATGTCTTGAAAAATTTCAACTTTCCATTAAACAACAGCAGAACTTGCAATTGCTTGTCATCCCCCTTTTGCTATAAACCACTTGGTCACATAATAACTGGTGACCTGACCATCATTACCAACAGGTAACTTCGGCAACTCTTTCAATATGGCCCAAAATATCGAGAGCCACAAAATATTAATTGGAAATTTAATTTCAGAATTATCATGGATGCCGCCGAAAAATATGCAAGACAGTGGGCTGCAGTTGAGGAAGTTGATGTGGAATGCCTCTCTGACTGGCTGAGCAAAGTCGGAGATAAATTAAAATCACGTATTTCACATTTCCGTTCTCACAGTAAAGATGTAAATACTTCCTCAGTATTAGATGACCCATCGGTCAAAGCATGCCTCGATGCTTTACACAACGAATATGTTGTAGTTCCTGCAGACAAAGCTTCAAACAACATTATCTTTGTCTGTAGGAATTATTGTATCCAGTGTATAATAGATGAATTAAACCTTCATTCAGATAAGACTAATACAACCTACACTCTTTCCTCCCTCACTGATGAAGACATTTTTTTCAAACCATTCATCTGTGCTCAATGAATTTGGCATTCCTTTGAAAGAAAAGGACAAAAAACTGCCTATGTTGTATTGGATACCTAAACTGCACAAGAACCCTTACAAATAACGTTTTATTGCAGGATCAAGCAATTGCACTACCAAACATCTGTCACAATTATTGACTATATTCTTGTAGCTAAATACTTTGTACTGCACGGGAGAATTATTTCTCTATCCAGAGCTTTCGACAACTATCCAGCCGTCTTTATCAATGGTGTCGATTAGCACCACTGCGCATGCGTGATCTTAAAATATTATCCCAGATTCGGGGAAGTTGATACCGTCAGCCATCCCGATTCAGCGTTGGTTTATGTGTTCTTATGTATATCGCTTCCTTAATACCTCTCTTGAACCAATCTGGTTCCCGATCCAAGATTTTCACATTTTCTACATTTTCTTCTGTAGCGATCCCAATGATAGGCTGGAGGAGAAAACCCACATCAACAATGCCCTTCATCACTGTGGTTATCCATCCTGGGCAATTAAGCAGGCAACCCGTACCAGAAAGAAGGCCCACACTAACTCAGTACAGAGGAATGGAAATCAAAAGAAGGTGCACGTAACTGCTCCATACATCAAAAACCTAACAGAAATATTGCAGCACACTTTCAGAACATATGGTGTGCAGTTACACGCTAGTCCCTTTAACACCATCAGACAACTACTGGTATGCCCGAAGGATCCAACACCATCGAAAGACGTATGTGGTCCTATTTATCACATCCGATGTGAGGGTTGTGGAGATAATGAATGCAAAATGGACTATATCGGAGAAACAGAACGATCCTTGCAAGCCCGAGTGAAAGAACATCGGCGTCCAAGCTGCGTCACTTCAGAGGTTTCTAAACATATTCACAATGATTCCCCGGGTCATAATTTCATGGTAGAAAATGTGAAAATCTTGGATCGGGAACCAGATTGGTTCAAGAGAGGTATTAAGGAAGCGATATACATAAGAACACATAAACCAACGCTGAATCGGGATGGCGGACGGTATCAACTTCCCCGAATCTGGGATAATATTTTAAGATCACGCATGCGCAGTGGTGCTAATCAACACCATTGATAAAGACGGCTGGATAGTTGTCGAAAGCTCTGGATAGAGAAATAATTCTCCCGTGCAGTACAAAGTATTTAGCTACAAGAATATAGTATGTCTGCACAGATGAGTCTGCATCATTGAATTATTGACTATAATTTTAACAACCATCAAAAATGTTCTTTTTCGATATTGTGACAAAGTGTATCAAACAAGTGGGTTGAATCAAATGTGGATACTAAAAAATTCGAAGGAATTGTTGCTTGATTTAAAAGTCAAGAAAAACAAGTTCAGTTCAATCCGAACATTTGACTTTTCCACATTATACACCACAATTCCCCACAATAAACTTAAAACAAGGCTGTCATCTCTTGTTAAACAAGCTTTCCTGCATAAAAATGGCAGTAGAAGGTACCAATACATTACCATCAAACATAGGACAGGTTATTTCAGTAACAACATGGATGCCCAGCACAAATACACAGATGAAGAAATTATTAAAATACTTAATTTCTTAATCGACAACATATTTGTTAAGTTTGGCGGTGACATTTCAACAATCTATCGGCATACCAATGGGTACAAATTATGCACCCCTTCCTTCTTGCAGACTTATTTCTGTATCATATGAAGCAGAGTTCCTACAGTCTCTCTACAAAGCTTGCAAGGCGTTTTAACAACACGCACAGATATATCGATGATCTGATTAGTCTAGACAATCCAAACATATCAAATAACTTACATCATATTTACCGTGATGAGTTGGATATCAAAGAAACAACAGAGGGTAGGAACTCTGCTTCATATCTTGATCTGTTCCTACAAGTGGGTACTAATGAGCTACACACTAAGCTGTATGATAAAAGGGATGATTTCGATTTTGAAATCATAAATTATCCTTACTTGTCAAGTAATATTCCATCTGCACCTGCTTATGGTGTGTACATGTCTCAACTTCTCAGGTATTGTAGGGCTTGTGATTCCTACACTGATTTCTAACTGAGACACAGCTCATTGGCATCAAAATTACTGAGACAAGGATACACAACAAAAAAACTCGTCAGGACTTTCAAAAAGTAATCGATATGACGACATTGTGACCAAACAAGACAACTCGGTCACTCAAATGATTAACGACAGCATTCCCGGCTTTGACTTATTACAGTGATTCATATCCTGTATCTTTTCATACAATATTTAGACAATTTTGGGACCAATCCTGGCGGGTGTAGCATGCTAGCAGGGTACGCTTACCCATTCCGGACACCTGGTACCACCACTAATTATCAGTGGTTCAGGATGGTCCTACTTAAATTTGTAAATCACAATTGTCCCATGGACCTTGCAATATATTACCTTGAATGGAAATGATTATTGGACCAGTTTAATGTCATATTGCATAAATGTAAAGGGGGCTCATGGGTATAAAATTGTCGCTGATAGATGGTTTCTACTTAAAATATGTGGCTAAACATGATTTTGATACAGGTTTTTTGGCTTATTTGCCTCGTTTTTGGTATAGGCAATGTGGTTGAAAATATTTTGTCGTCATAGAAATATTCCTCATTTGCATAAATCCAATATGGCCGCCACAACACTTCACTTTTCTTTGTTTTTCTACAATTAATAACTATTTTTAAGCTACTACTGACAGCAATAGAATAATTTTTTTACTTCGTATTTTAGATAAATCCTAGAGTAACATACTAAAAGCCTAGTACAATCTAGAATTGTAAACAGTGCCTAATATGCATAGATGTAAAAAGATTATGGTTACAAACTTAGTGCTGATAGAATGCCTTTCTGCTAAAAATAATTGGCTAAACATGATATGTTATGCAGGTTTTTGGCTGATTTGCCTTGGTTTTGGTTTAGGTAATGTTGATAGAAATATTTAGTCGTCATAGTAACTATAAGCTACTTCTGACAGCAATAGAATTGCTTATTCACTGTGTATTTCAGAGAAGTCCTACAATGACATACTAAAAGCCTAGTACAATCTGGAAATGTAAACAATGCCTAATTTGCATCAATGTAAAAAGATTATGGTTACAAACTAGGTGCTGATAGAATGTTTATACTAAACATATTTGGCTAAACTTGATATATGCAGGTTTTTGGCTTATTTTGCCTTGTTTTTGTTTTAGGCAATGTTGATTGAAATATTTTTTCGTCATAGAAATATTCCTCATTTGCATAAATCCAATATGGCCGCCACAACACTTCGCTTTTCTTTGTATCTGCCTAATTAATAACTATTTTAAGCTACTTCTGACAGCAGATAGAATTATTTTTTCTTTGTGTATTTTAGAGAGGTCCTAGAATGACATACTAAAAGTCCAATACAATCTAAGAGGTATAACATTACCTGATTTGTATAGATATCAATTGATAATGGGCGCAATACATTCACTGATAAAAGAAATATGCATATTGAATTGAGAAAAATGTGACATTATGTTCAAGTAATGTATGCATTTATCTTATTTTTTTGTCCAGGCAATATTTCTGAATACGTTTTATCGCCCGAAAAATATTCCTAATTTGCGTAACTCAAGTATGGCAGCCGTTGTGTTTCACTTTTCACTGCATTTCACTTAAAAATTATATTTAATCTACACAACAAGTAGTTTTTGTTTCCACTCTGTATTGAATGTATAGAATGACAAACAAAATGACTAGTAAACTCTAAGAGGAAGAGGTGAGACAGTGCATAATTTGAATAAATATAAAACTTAGTAATGAGATCAAAATCGTTGCTGTTAATAGATTTCCTAAAAATATATTGAGCAAATTGACATTTTATTCAAGCAATTCGATTATTTAATGTATTTTTTGTGTGTAGGCAATGCATCATATCATTTAAGATTCCTCCTTTTACATTAACTGCAATGTGCCCCTCCTACCACTTTACTTTTCCCTTCCTTTGACCTATAAAATTAATGAATATATATATTGTTAAATAACAACCGATATCATTTAGAACTATTTCTTCATTGTAAATTTTAGTAGGGTCATGGAAATTACATACTGCAAGTTTAACCCTTTCACAACCATGGTTTGTCCCAAATCCATTGTTTGCTATGGTAAAGTTGGACCTGTACACAGGGAACTGGGGATGAAAGAGTTAAAGGCCTTTGTTGGCACCAGATCGTCTCATCAGAAAATTTACCCACCAGATTACAATTTCAATGGAAAACAAAGGGCTATCACATCTCCATAATCCTCTAAGAGACTAGAACAAAGGCGATCCCAGTGATCGCGAAAAGTGCCTTTAATGAAGTTGTGCATAAGACTGCTAATTTACCCAGATGCTAAATGGGTCATAGATGCTATACAAACCTGGTGCTGATAATCTAATTACGAAAGTTATAAGCTGACAATGTAATGTCTATGTAAGATCATTTTTTTGCTTTTAGTTTAGGTGATTCTCAGAAAGTAGATTGGTGAAATCATTTAAGAAGTTCTACGGTAGATACGGAGATGTTGTATAAAAATATGACCTGACTATTTCTCAAATGATGAGTGACAGCATACCAAATTTTGACTCACAAAAGTAATTTGGTGAATTCACCAAATAACAATGGATTTGTCGCTTTGGGTCAATCTTGACGGGTGCGGCTACCTGGCAGGGTACGCTTACCCATTCCGGACACCTGGTACCACCACTATTTCGTGGTTCAAGATGACCCCATTGCCTTTGTCATCATCTATATGTTCCTTGGACCTGGTAAATTTCATAGTTTACCTTGAATGATAACAATTATTGGACTTGAGTTGCAGTCACCAACTAAGATGTGTTTTCGTCGTTCTTGCATGTGTAATTATCAAAAGCGTGATCTAAAAATGCGGATAAATATTTATTTTTGAATATTAATGGGAGAACAATGACGTAAACTGTGAACAACCCTATACAATCATAAGTGGTAGCACCAGGTGTCCTGAATGGGTAAGCGTACCGTTCTACATGCTATACCCGTCAAGCATGGCCCTAAAGTGCCAAAATCAATGACAACTCAGTGAAGCTACCGTATGAGGTAAATCTTAGGAATTCTGTCGCGCATCATTTGCGTAACGGTTTTGTCATATACCCATGACCATAACACTTCATCCTAGTGACGTTTACCATAAAATACCAGCCGTGATATTTCACGGTAAACGTCGAGATACGCACGATAAATGCCACCGGTTTTGGAGTTTGCAATTTGATGTTGAACAACGTAAACAAACACAAGATGAGATGTGAAATGAATGTGCTGACGTGGTTAACAACAGGTTTATTACGTCGTATTAGGCTTCACAGAACCAATCAGATATCTGTCAGGTCATTAATATGATATGTAGCAGGTTTCATCATCTTAAGCACAGTACTCTCGGAGTTAAATCACTAACTACAAAAGTTCATTTAATATTCAAATGAGCTGATGATTAACTTGGCACTGGGCCAATTAGACATCTATCGGATCAACATCTGTACATCTGTAGCACGTTTCATCAAATCTAATGCAGTAATTTTGTAGTAATATCGCTGATACAAATATCATTGAACATGCAAATGAACCCTTAATTAACTTGACACTCCTCAGTGCTTCACGCGACAATTGAATATTTATCAACATCTGTAGCAGGTTTCATCGAATTTGGTTCCATAATTTCAGAGTTATATCACTAATTACAAAGTTCATGACATATGCAAATGAACCCCAAATTAATCTCACACTACTTAATGCTTCTCAACACAGTCAGATATCTGTCGGATCAGTTTCTGCAGCAGATTTCATCAAATATGGTGCAGTTGTTTCGGAGTTATATGACTGATTACAAAACTTCATAAAATATGCAAATAAGCTATTTATTAACATGACACTGCCAATGCTTCTCAGTACAATTATATATATATATATATATATATATATATATATATATATATATATATATATATATATATATATATATTATATATATATATATATATGAGATCAATATTTGTTGCATGTATCATCAAATTTGGTGCAGGAATTTCGGAGTTATGTCACTAATTACAAAAGTTTATTAAATATGCAAATGAGCAGAAAATTGACATGACATTCACAGTGTCATCATAATGTTATGAGATTGTCATCTGTGAAAAGTTTCATGAAATGTTGTGCAGTATTTCTTGATATATGTTGACATTGTCATTACTGTCTCCATAGGAAACCATTATATGAAAAAACTGATATTTCATAACTTCATTAATATGCAAGCCACACTGGCTGATACGAGACAGAAACAGACGATATTGGTACTAACCTCAAAATGTCGTTCTCGAAAATCATCATATGACGTGCCAGTTCTACAGTATGTAAGGAGTTGTGAAACATATAGGGCCGACACTATAAGCTGGAGCAGATGGAATGTTGCTCGACAAGTAGGGAAATTAAAATCATCTCTCTTGTCATATAGCTTTGTGTACAGAGCACGATGTCTTATTTGGATAAACAGATCAAGATAAGAAGCTGAATACGCTTTTTCTGTAGTTTCTTTGATCTCTAACTCATCTAGATAAATATGGGCACTTTCGCCCCAATTACACGCACACACGGCTGACATAACCAGCCTAGTTCAGAATATAGTGCGTGCGTGTTGCGCTTAAATGACACGTTAAAGTTGCTAGTTTGGCGCAGTTATTTGACATTTATCAAGTAATATGCTTTTAATTGCTATTTATAAATAGATACAATTTGATAGATACTTTGATAGATACTACCTCCGCTACCCCTCGCTACCTAAATCTCATTTACATAAATAAATCGTGCCTCGTGTCCTGCAATAGTTGGCCGAAAAGCAGAGCGTTACAATCAACAACACAAATTACTTCAAGTATAAGGTAATGATATATGGTATTGAAGTTTCATGCATCTTATATTCGTCAGACAGATCTTGGAGGACCCTACAGCGTCTTGGGAAAAGAGGGTCAGCCAAAGGGATGACCTTCTGAACTCCATCACAAGTGGCACTGTGTGGACAACGTTTGCAATCAGATAAATTTACTTTCTTTAGATAAAATTACTTTCAAGTTTGCAACTCCTTACAGTGGAAATTTGTGATCCACACAACGTATCGGTAATTTTTCGGTGTCTCTGCTTCATTTTTTATCAGTAATATTTTGCCTGAAAGAGACCATACTTCTTCGATTCACATTTTAATAGTACCAATGCGTTATCATCATGTGTTGGCTCAGTAACTAAACACTGGGCAAATATATTTAACTCTAAGCACGAGAAAGTAGTTGCTACTTCCGATCGACAATGCGTCACTTTTATTGCTTCTTCAAATACTATCAAATTGTAAGGAATGTATAGAAAGTGTTCTTGCAGTTCTATCTGACCACAGTACGCGTAGATTGAGTGAATACATAGATCAGGCGACATAGGAATTAACGTTGCGCTCGAAACTTTATTTCCCCAGGTCAGCCTGATGGCTGCCTGGGGCAGCTCTTAACTCCGAGAGCCTGGAGATGTGCTCACTCCAAGGCCCCCAAAGTCTGACTCCTAATTTACAATACTTTGTCGACAAGAAAACTTGCCAACGCTTGTTTCACAATGATTAATACGTAGTATGCATGAGACATGTCACAACGCCATTGTTTTAAATCCAAGCTGTAAAAATATGAAAAGTGATACTTAACAGCTACAGTTCTGATAAAAGTTCGTCTACATTGTCTTTCTATTGTCCAACCTTGCGTGAGACATTTCATGCATAATCATAGGAATTCACGAGTCTGCGGTGCCTGGAATGACGTTGCCATTGAATTTAAACAGAAGAGACTTGAAAATGTAAATTTGCTTCCAATTTTGAAGAATTACACCTCCGGTAAATCGTGGGAATTCAAGCCCAAGTGGCGAAATGTTGAAATTTGGCGAATTACTAGAATGAAGATTTACAGTAACCGGTGCAAATTATAGAAACATGACATCGTTCTTTCTCCCACAAAGGCTTGCCCTCAAGCCTTATAAAAGGTGTCTCAAATATGGATAGGATACAAAAATATTACATTTACACAAAATACACAAGGAAAGTACAGAATTTCAGAAGAACATACATGGAAAGTACAATTCTTGTAATTAGAAACATGACATCGTTCTTTGAAAATAATCGAATAATGTATGTGTTGCAGTGCTGATAGCAGATGTATACAAGCTGTATCGGGCAATGTCCGCGGTTATGTTTGTGATCAAAAGTTTCTCCCAGTGAGATCCGTTTCTAGAACAATTTCGATTATACCATATTGACTATGTTCAAATTTAAAAACTAACTATTCAACTCTCCAACCCCCCAACCCTTCGTATCGGAGACGTCTTACGCGTAGCACTGCAGCGTCGGTAATTCTCGTAGCTCTATAATTATCTTCACTTAATAAAAAAAACCACTCCCAACCCCCAAACCAACCCGCGTAGATGAGGCTTCGTATAAAATAAAGACAAACGAGTATAAATAATTAGATTTCTCTGTTGAACAATACCAATATTTGGAATTAAAGCGAGTCTACTATACTAACTATTTGACCACAAAAACCCCTCGAACAATTGTCAAATTCAGTTCGCAGACAAAACACGCAGTTCCAACGATCATACACAGTTCTCTTGTTCAACTTCGACAAATCTCGAATCTGCTCACCCTTCAAAATGTTAATACTGTTATCTTCTCATGGTTGATCTACCTTGACGTGCTCTTCACTAGCTTCTTTGGGTTGAATGATTCAGCTTGCCTCTGTAAATACCATCTTCTTCTGTAATTTTTTTTCGGTCTGAATTCTGCATTGTCCATCCTTTATGTCATCCGGGGAATTTCACTCAGGTGTCCGGGAGCGACTCGCTTCTCGCAGTTCTATCGGGAAATTCCATTCAGCTTTGCTGTGAGAGGCTTCGTTTTCTTCGTTTTCGGGGAATCATGCAGCTCAGATTTTGGCAGAACGACTCGCTTTGCAGCTCGAGGCTCGACCAAACACCACATTTGGTCGATATTGCAACCGGGTTTTAGTTCTCCACCATATCAAATTGTAAAGAATGTATAGAAAGTGTTCTTGCAGTTCTATCTGACCACAGTACGCGTAGATTGAGTGAATACATAGATCAGGCGACACAGGAATTAACGTTGCGCTCGAAACTTTATTTCCCCAGGTCAGCCTGATGGCTGCCTGGGGCAACTCTTAGCTCCGAGAGCCTGGAGATATGCTCACTCCAAGGCCCCCAAAGTCTGACTCCTAAATTTACAATACTTTGTCGACAAGAAAACTTGCCAACGCTAGTTTCACAATGATTAATACGTAGTATGCATGAGACATGTCACAACACCATTGTTTTAAATCCAAGCTGTGAAAATATGAAAAGTGATACTTAACAGCTACAGTTCTGATAAAAGTTCGACTACATTGTCTTTCTATTGTCCAACCTTGCGTGAGACATTTCATGCATAATCATAGGAATTCACGAGACATGCGGGTGCCTGAATGACGTTGCCATTGAATTTAAACAGAAGAGACTTGAAAATGTAAATTTGCTTCCAATTTGAAGAATTACACCTCCGGTAATCGTGGGAATTCAAGCCCAAGTGGCGAAATGTTGAAATTTGGCGAATTACTAGAATGAAGATTTACAGTAACCGGTGCAAATTATAGAAACATGACAATACAATGAACTACATAAACTTACATAAACTTATTTACATGTCAGTCAAATTTGGACAACTATGCTAATGCTTGCAGTCTTAAGATGAGTAATAACTTTTTAGGGCTTGAAATTAGCGGTATTCCCACGTCAACAGACTAACAACTTTTCTCCGGTAATACCAAAATCCATGAAATGGTAGTCCACATGGACTACCAAAGCCTGGGACCTAAAATTCAGTCAATACTTGGCATGCCATGTCCGGTCCGTTATTTTGGGACGAGCTAAATGCAGTCAAACCCAGATGCCATCTGGGTTTGACTTCATTTAGCTCGTCCAGTAGACACAGAAAGGCCAGAGTATGACTTTGTTATGCAAATTACGAAGACCACCATGCAGTAGAACTTTGCAATAAAGTTTCAATATCTGAACTCTGACGTATTTGAATGACAGGCACAGGAAATGATGGCCAATAGAAACTCATTTTCATTGCATTTTGACAGGGACCGTGATTTGATCATTATGTATCAATCACAATTACACGAAAATTATGCGTCCTCCCTAGCTACAGAAAGCCCACGGTCTATTTTAGCCCTGCTACAGTATGTCTCAGTGCATACAACTCTGAGAGTGAAAGGCGTTGTCCGTAGGTCACCAAACTTTTGAGTGTCACTATCTTCCATTATACCTGTTTCCTTGGGTATTACTGTTAAGGTGTGCACTATTTACATCAAATGGCTAGACAATTTACTTCACGGGCAGAATCTTGAAAAATAGCCTTTTCTTGTCTAGATCAAAAAAAAAGGTATCCTTGAACTATAAAATATGCATGGGCTACCAACCATTGTTACTGGGCTACCAACTTCAGAAAATGGTGGCCCAAATGGACTACCAGGGAAAAAGTTAATTTCGAGCCCTGTTTTTAGTTCACATTGTAGATTACTTTGTGTGCTGGATATAGTCTCTCACTGTAAACTGCTGCCGGAAATACTGAACTTCAAGAAAGAATAAGCCGAACAAAGTTTCAATAATGTTCATGTTTAATATGTTTAATGTTTATCATATTTATAGATAATTTAATATATATCATCTTGCCTATTGTAAAACTGTGTAGAGCGTTTTGGGGAGTAATGCTGACGTGTTTCAAACCACTTAAGGTACAAGTGCAGTTACAAAGTTTTGGACATTATAGAAGACGACATAATGTTTGAGGTGGGAAAGTTGATAAAAGTCCCTAGGAATATATCCCTTTGCAATGTTAAGAAACTTAGAAAGGTGGTTTACAATGCGTCCTGCTGCTTGCTTCAGAAATAAATTTATCGGAACTTGATGTATTTTTTGCAATATCATGAGATCATATGCAAATATGTATATCCAATGAAAATGGTTCGAAATGCACTAGGCTTAATATAATAATTATCACTAAATGTTCGTTTCTGTCAAAATATTTATTAAGGGGAACATGATGCATAGCTAAGTTGTGGCGCAACGTCACTTGAATGACGCCCCTCCCTGAAAAAAGGTCAAAAGCTTGGCAAAACTACATGTCGTCATGCATAGTCCATGGGTCACAACCTCTGACCTTGTACTCTATCGGGGGATGAAAATACACGTCAGTGAATGCATCTCTGGTGTGAGGGACCGGATCCGATTTGGCTGCCTCGATTCCTCGTCGAACCTCTTCCTCGGCATTAAGGTCAACAGCCTGAATATGAAAAATACGAAAGCGGTGATTTTTTTACTATAATACATGCACAGATACATACATATAAACATACATAGATATATACGCGCATGCATACATACATACATACATACATACGTACGTACACACATACATAAATACGTACGTACATACATACATACATACATACATACATACATACATACATACATACATGCATGCATGCATACATACATACACACACACACACACAACACACACACACACACACATACACTCATGCATGCATGAATACATACATACATACATACATACATACATAAATACATACATACATACATACATACATACTACATACATACATACATACATACATACATACATACATACATACATGCTTTTTGACAAAAATTCATGCATGATTATTGTCAATATGCCCCTGCTACTGGTGGAACTGATTTATTATTTTGTCAATTCACTTAAAATAGGTCACAAGAGTGAAACTTACCTGTATACCTGGGAGGAAATTCACTCTATTATGGAAATCATTTAATGCAGAAGCTCTTGAAACAGGTGTACTCATTGCAAATTGATTATTCTCGCATATGTAAATCACAGGAAGATCCCATAGCTTGGCCATATTAAACGATTCATAGACCTGACCCTGGTTGGCGGCGCCGTCTCCGTACACCGCCAATGCAACGTTGTTGGCTTTCTGGTATTTCAAGGCAAATGCAAATCCAGTCCCAACAGATACCTTTGATTAAAGAGGCGGATAAAGACATGGTTTACACGTACATAGTTTTCAAAAAGGTCGTTAAAAGGCCGGCTTTCTATATGACTTAGTATTGCCATTTTTGCCTATGACTAAAACTCGGCTCATGTCATAGCTATTTTTTATGTGTTTATGTGCCTCCGTAACTGAACATTGGTTCCACAAACACTAGCTCAAAAATTTCATAACAGAACTGATGAAGACATGCATCTTGTTTGTTTATGGATGGATCAAAGTCTGGTTAGTTTGTGAAGGTTGCATTTCGCATAATTTAGACGAATTTGCAATGCTCATGATTTTGATCAAAGGTGATAGCTGAAGAATTTCGACTATGAAATAGTTAGAGTGGGCTTTACAATAATGTCGTTTGTTGGGCGTATAGTAGGTACTGATTATTAGCAGATGTGCATGGTAATTAAGCCGAGAGTGTGTTGACCGTGATCGTTACGTATGATTATTGGCTCATTTACATGTTGAATGAATTTTCGTAATTTGACCATACAGCAAAACTGAATGTACTGTATCTATTTGGACTTTGGGATACATTAGGCATAAACGTGTTCAGGTTTACTCTGGAAAAATTCTCAGCAGGTGTATGCTTGAAATAACTCCCAAGGTCCAGCTGTTGAATATCTGAATGAATGCTATTATAATGAACTCCCTTATCGCCTGTGTGTCCCTTTACACCTAAACACTTACAGCTACGCTGCAACATGTAAACAGTCAGGAATTAACCCTTTTGATGTAGAATAATTTAATTTGTAGTTTTCGGCGATTGGACCAGGGTGTAACCGGATTGGATAGCATCATGCAGATGTGTTACGAATTTAGTACATTGTTTTCTGAGTTTGCAGAGTCGTGTGTTGAGATAGAGCACTTTACCTACCTGACTTCCCAGTATTCCAGTACATAGAAAGTTGGGCGTTTGTAAGTGCATCGACCCGCCTTTTCCTTTTGCGCAGCCCGTCTTCCGACCTAAGCGAGAACAAAAAACGTATTCGTCTTTTAAATTGTGGTGATTATATATAGATCGTGTGACCTGAGCTGTGGGAGCACAAAATATGGATTTGTCCTTTTAGTGATGGTAAATGTAAAACTCTCAATCTTTGGATTTCTGCATCACAGGGTTGGCTCACAAAACAAAATCAAATTCCGTCGTAATGGAAGGATGCCGCGACATTAAAGGGCCAGTAAACCTAACGTTTGATGATTTTTTAATACTTTTGTATTTAAAGTCAACCATAATTTCTTGTTCCAATCCCCAAAGCATGTTAAGATACACAGTGTTCAGCTTACCAACTTTGCCTGCACATGTACAGACTGCATTGTTACTGTCGACGAGTGAATTCTGGTCCTGACTAGAGTTCAACAATTAACAGTGCATTTTACTTTATGTCATATAAAAGGCTACATTGACAAGCTAAATTGAGGATCATTCATCATGCTTATTGTAGTAGAACGGGAATCTGCAATTGGCATACGAAATGAAAATAACGGAAAAAATCTCTAAAAGTTAGAGTTGCTGTCACTTTGCACTTTAATGTGTTATCGGATAATACAGTCTAATAAGCGACTGTTTTCAGGTGAGATTGATGTTGTCACAGAATACATAATATACGCAGTTCAGGAAAATAGTTTAAAAATAATCTGTATTCGGGTGAGTGAAAGGAACGAAAATACCCTGACGTCTACTTCTCAAAAAGCAACTCTCTGTGGGTAAAGCGCCACTACACAACGTTCCATTTTATTATTTGCCCCTTCTATGCTTCTTCTACGTCTTCATCTGTGCACAAAGTCGTGCGCAGTAAAAGTACTCACCTCGAAGATGAAAGACTTAAACTATTGTTCAGACTTTCCTCAAGGAAACGGTCAACAGTACTCTTACCAAATCAAGAGTAAAAGTCAGGGGTCAAAATTTTTGTACAAGAGAAACATGTTACATTTGGCAGACATTTACCAAAACCCGCCAACCCATTGATGACTCAGTGGGTAAAAATGTAATTTTGTAATTTGAAAAACTAAGACAGTGAAAACTTTTCTTGTTCAAAAAGCTTTAAAATGAACCCTGCAAGTGGTAGATAGATCAGAAAAGAACGGTAAAAATTAGAAAGTTCGAATATCTGTCTCCGCAGCGAACATTACCTTACTAAGAAGTATGACAAAATCTTTGCAATTTATGTTGTCCGGTATAAATTAATCATTCATATAGTTAGAACTAAATAATGCAAACCACGGAGGATTCAAACAAGGAAAAACTTTTACGTTCACATCTTTCACATTATTTGTCGAATAACACTATCGTTTACTCTGTAGTCAAGGTACTATACTAATGTAATCTTTGAAGACTGTTTTCATACTGAGGAAGTTAGAACCTGCACAAATTTTGACAAACACCAGTGAACGAGGTGGCTGATGCTATTCTATGTAGATGTTCTCTCACGCACTCGACAGAGTTTAATCAATTCTGATTCTAGTATTTCCCGTCGCCAAAATGCCTTTGTTGAGACATGTACCTTGTAAGCTATAGTCGATATGCTAATTGAAGCACTGCTGTGTTACTATTTTACAGTGAACAACGTGAGCGTCGTCCGGGCAAATCGACGCACTGATTTTATTTGCACAGTCTGTCTGATCTCGACTTTTATGCTTAATTGTATACTTTCGATTAAAAAGCTTTGAATATATACATTTGTATCTGTCACCTAAAAAATTAAATGGCTACTCCAAAAAGAATCATATCAACTTGTCCTGAATATTTTATTATTCAATTTATCCGCTCATTGCAACGTGGAAGGTTACCAAAATCAAATTACGGGTTTCACACCTTTAAATGTTGACCTGTTCAGTAGTAATCTCGAATACTGGCTATCTACATTTAACAATATTTCAGACTAGCTCAACTCTAATCCTAAAAGCATAAGTGGACTTAACGCTAGTTTTTAACAAAGTATAACACCTTAACTTGGACATGCAGGCCAGAAATAATAGCCCAATAACGTCTGATGAATGCGAATATGTTAATTCTTTGCGGCGCGAAACGAACCGTTTCCATTACTCCAAGCTTCTTCTTACCGTGTCACAGTGTGCCATCGAGCTCTCTCTGACTATTGTGCCCGTTTATCTATTTGACCTTCTTTAATGAGTGTAGTCTGCATGGTAAACTGTAAGAAGAGTTCACCTAAAAGTTGAACTATTTGATACAATAACGTCCAATCATCCAGAAAGGAATTTAACAAAGTATTTCTCTACTGTATGTGTTATTTATCTGTTATTGAGATTCACTCACTGATACCGTCTTTGACGTAGGTGATGACACAGCTGTAATGAAACTGGAGAATATTTGACACTACTATCCTAATAACTTGGCAATATTTTCTAGGACACTGACCTCTTGTGTACACCTATCCGCGATTCCGATATCCACCATCACTAGATCTCCCAGGCTCGTTTGTGATGTTTTTTCGCAGATGGTTACCAAAATCAAATGATGTGTTTTAACAGTTTTAAACGATGACCTGTTCAGCAATAATCTCACTAACCGGCACTAACCGTAAAAACGCATGTCGAGACGTAGCAACAAACTAGAATACCTACACATGCACATGTATCAAAGGTTTAATAGCCGAGTAATATGAGATGAATGTTAACAAGAATTAAGTATTTATGGCACAAAACTATTATTTTCATTACTTCTTACAAACCGTGTCACGGTGTGTAATCGGGCTATTTCTGATCATCTTGTTGTTACAGAGAGCGTTTTCCTCAACCTTAGATATCATTCTTGTTCTTTTCTAATTCTGCTTGAAGGTCAATGAAGTTGTTAGAATCGTGAACGATTTACAAGCCAGACGATTAATCCAAAGACCGAAGGAGCGGCAAATTCACTGTGAAACATGAACTAAAATTGTCACAAGTGGTGTAGAATCCGGGTAGAAAGCAAAATTCACGAAGAATCACCGACCAACCACTATGACGACGACAAGAACCGAATAAGCCAAAATGATTTAATAATGAATCTTAAACTTCCGGTAATAACTGATTCTGTTAAAAGTACGGACTCTGAAGACCCGGAAGTCAACACGAGGATGGAAAGGTTCGAATATAATCAGCTGGAGCGGAACGACATAGAACACTAGCAACGTGGCCACGAAATGAGAAATTATACAGGTTTGGCAACATACACTGGACAACAAAGACCGACGCGGCGAGGTGAGCGCAACATCGGCCACTTTCTTTAAAAAGAATCGTATAATTAACTGTTCAAAGCATCAAGAACTCTGTGCACGGTGATGACTGACGAACTCTTGGTTGAACATTTGAATCGTGAATATATTAACAAGTAAGACTGGAGTAATTATTTCGGGTTTTTAGCCGACTCTACCAGAATGATTAGATTCCTATGAATCATTTTTGCCTTTTGTGATTTGAAATCACTTTGTTATTTGATTGTAGGCCTACATCTGAGATCTCTGCCAATATAAAGCGAGTTTCCAAACTTGTCTCGCTTTTAAAACAGCTGAGTGTTGTTGAGTGTTTTTTTTTGGGTTTTTTTTTTTTTTTTAAAGTAATGCATATCATAAATGGTGTTCAACTTGTTCACTCTAGAGACATAACGAATTGTTTCTAAAGGGTCTTCTATCACAGTAATGTGTCTAGTAATTTAAAAATAATTCTTCAACAAAGAGATAGAAAGACTAGTAAAACTGATAGTTCACCACAATTATGACGCCCACGAGGTCAAAAATGAAGGGAAATGAAGGGAACAATTTAGTTGTCCATCTTTTTGCGAACCGAGAAATAGACGATGATAAAACACACTCTGCCTCTTAAAATGATAGATATGCATGATAGATATGCATTTTGTTCTGTGAACCGTTTGAGTTCGAAGAGAGGAAAATAAAATATGTAAGGTTTGACAACTGTTACAGAGTTAATTTGATAATACGGAGGATGACGTGATGATGACTAGAAAAAGGGTGCACCAACCTTTTTTCGAAAGTTTGCCGGGACAGATACATTAGTGTACAAGGGACACTAATTATAGGTGAGTTTTTTAACCATTTCGATAAGTTTGTGTGTGTGCGATGTGTGATAGTGAGCGTACATGCGTGAGTGCCTTACGAACTCTACAACGTGTGGAGCGGTCGTAGTCAGAAAAATGTAACAAGTTAGGCGGTTATTGAACCACTCTTTTATGAGAGTGGGGATTTAGCCGAGCGGTTCTCTCTGTTGCCTCTCCGCTAGGCGACTGATGCCGTATGTTGTAGGTTCGAACCCGATTGAAAACTAGCAGTATTTAATTAGAGATGACGTCTAACATTACATTTCAGCAGATAAACACCATATGTAAATATGATTAGGAGAATATTTCATCTTTAAATATACCGGTATTGTAATATTGAAGCCATTCTTTTTGTCATGCCTTTCTGGACATTAAAAATCCCACGCCATGACAATACAAAATACATGCGGACGACGCGACAGACACCTCAGCCGTCGTTCAATGCCAATGTATGGGAGAGCTTGGGCGATTGCCTTTGTGAACTTGTCTGCTATGAAATGAATGCTATGCAGTACCGGTGAACTCTGAGAGTCAGTCTTTTTTGAAGGTGCCGAATACCTGTGAGCAAGGCAAACGAGTAATCTCCAGGCCGAGGTAGCAGCAAGTCCACTGTGAACCATAAACTAAATTGTAATAAGTGCAGTGGGAGTATAATCCGGGTACAAAGCAAACTAAATTGTAATAGTGTCTTAACTTTCTGACGTGCCGTAATGAGGTTGGCCTGGTAAACTATAAAAAGAGTTCACCCCAGGGTGACATTTCAAATAATCATGTTCAACCATCCAGAAAGCAATTTAACAAAGTATTTCTTTACTGTATCTGTAATTGTTTCTGTTATTGAGATGTCACATACCGATACTGCCTTGACGTAGGAGATGATACAGCTGTAATAAAACCGGAGACTGTTTGACATTACTAACCTAATAGCTCAGCGATAATTTCTAGGACAGAAAGACCTCTTGTGTACACCCATCCATGATTCCGATATCCTCCCATCACAAGATCTTCTGGCTCGATAGCGCCTTCCACCCCAATGCTCAACGCTTCCTGGCGTTAACAAAAAACAATGAACAGCAGGTAACGACTGAGCATATCTCTACAACTAATGTCAGCCGGATTGGCCGGTCATTCACCCACTGAGTGTGCATACGACAGAAGGAAAATGTAAATATCTTGTGAATAATTCCGGAATATGATCGTAATACTGTTCAGCTTCTTCCTCTTGGCATGAGACTGAAGTCAAATTTGCATATGACATCTACGCAAGACAACCGCGTTTAATTTATCGAAAAATAGATACTCTACGTAAGTTTTTATATCCGTTGATAACAGAACAAGAGTTTAAGTTTCGACTTGAATCCCGGGACGGGGTACATATATATACCTCAAGATTTGTCTTCTGATAAGAATTTGAATAGAGTAATCAATAAGCTGTGTCGTACCTGACCAATACAGTTGTGGCAAACGCCTCGTATGTACTCCTCACTGTAGAGTTTATCGATTTCCTCTTCCATGTAACGGATGAGTGTCATCTGCCTGTAGAACTTCAACGCGTCATCCCGGGTCAGATTCACCAGAGTAGATGGTCCACTTTCAAGTAGATGTAGTCGGTACGCCTAAACACAGACAGGTATCAGAGATTTGGCTGGTCACAAAACCCATCAAACTAAAGAGGAGCATTCATTATGGGGACTAAATACAGTCTCGAACTCATATAACCACTTGCTTATATTGACAACAGAAGTTCGATTGAGCTTCCCTTGTGTTTTCCTGTTAAGCTGGACATTGGTCGCTCTTAAAAATTTCTATATGGGTAGAAAGTTTCTTCCGTCTACATTCATTAAGCTGGACTTTGACCTTACACTACCATCATTTTTGCAGTAATGTGTGCAATGTCAAACTTTTTCGAAAAACAGAAATCGATACATGCATTCGAAAGGTATTCATGTTGAAATGGTGCCCAACTATGTAACTGACTTGTGTTCACTCGAACATTGGGAAGTAAGCTTTGGAGAAGTTCAGTGCATTATGTGCCCCTCTGAGTATACCGTTTTGTCTAGCTGTCAAATGAGTGATAACACCATGCAGTGTTTTGTACCCGTGTTTTGCCTTTCACGGCAAGCCTACATTCACAAATGAGGCAGCCTGGTTGTTTATTTGATGCACATACAACAAGGAAATGGGCAGTTTTCAACTAAAATTACACTGGCTTCCGTGTTAACAATGTGATAAACGCATCAAATCAAATGCCTAGATTAGAACATTCTATCTTAATTATTGTTAGCACATAGAATTGTAGCTGTTCACAGGCTATTTCACGGGTTAGTTCAAAGGATCCGTATATATTTGCAGAGAATTTGGCATATCCAGTATTTAATCATGAAAAACTATGATGCTTACAAAATATTGGATCCATTTAAAGCTTGTGGTTACCTTAGTCCGGAACTGGGCTTCAACTGGTACAGTTCCAGCGGCGCGGCTGACCAGAACACGCACAGCATTCTGCCGGAATTCAAACAGACAATGCTTGTAACTTTTAATAATATTTTTCACTATTGTTGTTATGCCAAACAATATAACATATTATGTAGTTTTTCATTCTCCTCCCTGAATGATGTTAAGACAGAATGTATCGGCCTTGTACAATATTCAATACGGTTGTTAGCAGATTAGTTCCAGTCCAAACCAGAAGTTAGTTGATAACCAAAACGATGTACATTGGACAATTGCACGCTACTCCGTTAACACAGCGCAGATAGCGCTAGAACCCCCACACTTCATTTCTAACCGCGCAACGGTACGGTGAAGTCCAGTTTTTGAAATGCCGCCTTGCGTGTGTCTCTGTTGGAATACAATATATTTTGTGCACAAGTTCGTTGGGATCTTTTGAAATGAAAACAAAATGGCCACCTTAAGGTACAACGCGCCTAGGGTACAGATAGTCGGACTCTCAAATTTCCACAATTCTTTTTAGCTCTGATCTATACCACTTTTAAGGGCTCAGTTTGAAGCTCTTGGAGAAAGAAAAACTTTACCGTCTTAGTTTTTCGAAAATGAAAAATTTTATTTTCGCCCACAGAGTTAACACAGGAATGGGGCAATTTTGAATTTGGAATATCGCAATTTTTGGCAATGTGTTTCGCTAGTTCCAAACTTTGCACGGTGATCCCCCATTTTTATTGTTGATTTGGTAAGAGAATGGTTGACAGCTTCATTCAGGAAAGTTTGAGCAAAAGTTTAAGTCTTTCACTTTCGAGGAGCATACTATAAAAAAAAAAAAAACAAAACAAAACAAAAACTGTCATTCCAATTACCGTAGTGATAGGCTAAATTCTCGCGGTTTTCATCGTAACTTGCAACGCATACGTATGTTCAAGGTCCAAAGAAGTATATAAGGGCAATCAGAGGTCATTTCCCAACTAATAAAGATGAATAGACTGTTTGTTGAAGGATGAATCCCGGTATGACTTTAGTTGAAGTGGTAACACGCAGAGAAATGCTCCGAAATTGAATGCGGCGTTCCTCCCTCTCCGCCCCGGGGGGACTCCCATAGAAAGGTGTATACGGGTAAGCTCATGTGCCACCCGAATGGATCACTTTTCACGAAAACAATCGCTCCACATGGGTCGTTTTCATCAAAAACCCATATGGGCCGGTAACAAAAGAATGTCCCCATACACAGGAATGCCTTCCTATGCAGTAGAATCTGTACAAATTTCCCCCTCATTGGTTAAGAAAATCCCTGAACATTCATGGAAAGATGTAACTTGGGTTTTTATCAAATCAGAGTTCTTACAAGAGTCAGATCCGCTGAATAATTTGTTACGTGGTTAAAAGTGACAGTAAGTCAGCAGTTCAGTCATCTTCGCAAGGTGTTGCCTTCGCGACTTGCTGTGACTTTTTCTCGCTTCAACCAATGACGTACCCAGATCCCATCAAACTGCCATTGACAAAAACAAGACTGTAACAATCCTTCTATAGTTTCTGTCTTTTATACTCACCTTAAACATGCGATGTTTGCGCCCCACAGCTGTAGCGACGAAGCTCATGCTACCGCTCTGAATCGTTGGGCAAGAATAGACGTGCTCGTCAAGCTTGTGATGAAATATCGCTTGTAGTGCATCAGGAACTTTTTTGTTCTAGATAGGGACCCTTTAGTATCGTTGATGTCAGATAGGATTTCCCGGGAAATTCAAAAAACTTCGTATCTTCAATAACTATTGTAAAACTAGCATAGGACCTATCCTCGGTTACGGTATACGCTATGCTCTCATAACGGAAACCTAGTAGGTCTAGCGAGGAACAAGATTTTCGTTATTTACAAGTAATAAAACTGCTCATTTGACAGTTTAAAGGCTCAAGCCGAGAAAAAATTAGGTCACCCGTGTTCCCTTGATGTCAATCTTGACATTGGTCCCCCTAGTACTGTGATTGCCTACGTATGTCGTAGGAGTTACCTCATAAATATTCATTACGCCCAAGTATAGCAAACGGCGTAGTTGTCCAGAAACTGGTCTCAGGAATTTCACACATAAGGAGCGAACTCCGTGAAATGTAGAAGTAATGTAATGTTGATTTTTCACGGCACACCGTGTTTTGTTTTCGCATTTTCGAGAAAGCAGTGAATAAATAAAAACAATTCAAAGAGCACATTCAGGGGATTTGTAGTCGGATTCGACGTAATGTGCTTCCCTGTAGGCCGTATCACACAATGTCCGCCTGAAAGACATGACGAAATACGATACTCGGTGTACTGTACCCCAGAATGAATATTCCAGAAGTTCGTAAAAAGAATTTTCAGAAAATCATGAAAAGACAGCGATCGGTTACGATGTCTTTACCCCTCACACCCGTTTTCCCGAAAATATGTTTTTTAATAGCACAACTACAACTAAGCATTGACCCTGAAGCTCATATGAACTAAGTATACATGTCCTCGTCGATTCGTCGACATGTTCTCGACATTCAATAAATTGGTGGCCGGTTGCTTTCACCGTGGACCAAGGAGAAAGAGTCTGTTTTCACAGACCAAACAAAAGAACTGGGACAATCTCTGCTATTTTTGAGCGTACTGATATTTAGACTAACCAGCTTTACAGAAGTAAGTTCTAGTCAAAAACTAGTCAAAAATTCCGCGACAGGACTCATCGAAGGGATGGTGTCTCCCCGTGAACTTCCTTGAACCCATGACCGTGAGCCTTGTTTTTATACGATCAGTATTCAAGTATAATGATTGTTAGATACATGTATTAGTATTAAAATGTATCGGAATTTACACGTTATTGTGATTGAATGCTAATTGAATGCATGACGTCATGCAAGTGTTTTGAATCTGTTGAACCGGAATGCAAATCAGATATTTTGTTCTGATCATCATTTTAGGATTTGAGTGTAGTCGGATATTTTTGTAAGTATAAAATTAACACGATTGGAACTAATTTCGGATAATTTGATTTTCATATTTTTCAAATTTCTTAAAATTATTAGGTGCCCTATAGCTGAATGTTGCGATATTACAAATTACTCATAAAAACAAGTGTAGAAAAGCAAATACGCTTACATTTACAGATTAAATCTACATTACATCACCATCCAATTATCCCAAATTAGTTCCAGTCGTGTTCATTATTACAGAAATATCAAATTTCTATCAACGTTATTCAATTTAAGACTAAAATGTCTTATAGACTTGGGGTCCGGACAGGAAAAGTCAGCATGTGTTCTTTGAAGGCCATTTATTTTAATACTACATTGTCCTGCAAGATAACTAAAGGCTAAGGTCGACCGTAGAAAACTGTGGTCAGTGGCGCCTATGCATGTATATTCCAACAATTCAACTAGGACGTTGTCGACTGTGTAACCCGGGCTGTTTAACCTCCATTAATGAAATAATCTCCATAAGTGTAACATCAACCATAATTGTAAACATGTAAATGTAACAAAAATCAACCATGAAAGTGATGAAAAACATTAACCATAATTGTAATAAATGATAACCATAAACAAGATAAAAAATAACCCATAAAATGTAATACTTGTCAACCATATTATGTATAAATCTCTTTTGTTATCGCAATTGAAGAATTAGCTCATAAATATTTATCTGCGTAATAGAGGAAATGAACTCCCATACATTGTTCATATCTTAATTGTTTGCGTGTGGTGTGTTTTGTGTGTAAAAGCGTGTTTTACGTTTCTCTGTTTTGTGTATAGAACTGATTGGCCACGGCCAGACACAGCTGTAATCTGCGTGTCAGAGCAATCCCTACTCCAGAGTGGAGAGACTGTATAACACTACGATCCTTTAACGCTGTTTTTCGAAACGTCGCCATACTTTCTTCATCAGTCGCCTCAAATCCATCTTCTGTGGATAAATTGTGTGGAATAAATTGATAGATTGTCTGTATTCCTGTGTTGTCCTAATGGAAGTTTGTTCCTTCTCTGGGGATGCTAATTTTGTTCTACTGTGTTCAAGGTAGTGTTCGTATAATACTAGATTGAAAATTTAATATGTTCCAGCAAACATATTTTGTGCCGTAAATTTCTGTTGTAAGATTGTATATTTCTCTGTTGTTTGTTCTGAGTCATCTGTCATAAACTTTGTGTGGTATCACTGGTTGACGAGCTATTTTGACGCTTCCTTATTATGTCATCATTAGTGTCTTAAACTGCTGTTCCACTCCTTTGTCTAACGGTTTGATCGGTTCCTCGCCGTTTCCTGATAGTGTTCTCAGTGTATTCTATTCAGTGTTTCGGAAAGGAAACCTAGTCTCAGGAAAGTTACACTAGTCTTATTAAAGTGTATTATTTACTCAGAGCATTGATAAACAAATGATCATATATACAAGTTCAAGTTTATTACATTTATGATTGAGTTTTATTACATTTTGGTTAATTTGTTTATTACATTTGAGGTTCCGGGTTGTAACATTAATGGTTAATGTTTTTATTACCTTTGTGGTTGATTTTATTACAATTGTGGTTGATAATACATTTATGGAGGTTACATTCGGAAAGTAGTTCTCCATTTGACTTCAAATGCAGTATGTGTCTGTTTGACACTAAGTTAGGGGGTATATCTCGATCATATTACATGTAAATAAAATGTCACAGAGTCTAGTCATTGATCTGATCAAACGTTGACTTTGTGAAGTTCTGATAAAGACGTCTGCAAAGTCTGTGGAAATATCCACCATTTCGGGACACTCCTCATCTTGTCGTTTGCTAGACGTGGACTGCCAACAAATCTCTTTTCAACAGATAGGTTCAACGGAGGCTTCCAATATGGCATGTGGAAATTCGGCTGTGAGAATGTTGTTTCTTTTCATTTGTTGAAACTGGGATCACATTGCAGTAAATTAAATAATTCCGAATTGTATGTTGTACAATTTTGATCAGTTGTTATCATTTTATCATTTCCAAATGTGAGATTTCTTGCAGAAATTTTCATTATGATGACTTTTGCAGCATTATTGGTAGTTGGTGAGAGTAGACTGTCAGCAGCCCGTTTGACCTTTCTTAGGGTATACCTTTTTTACCACTATTATTTTCAAGACTGCAGCTGGAATCATCTCTTGTTCATTATCCTTTTCACTTTGACCAGCTATTGCAGAGTTTTGAGAGGGTGCCTCGACTACCAAAATATATACTGTCCGTATAAAACAAGTCATCGTTGATGACACAGTCCCCACTTGTTAATAATGGGTACTTTGATTACATGTCCTCAGAGAGGATAGAGTCCTCTTCATTAATTAGGTCTGTGATAAAAATACTTTGATACAGATGGCGCTCAATGGCCAAGAATGAGTTCCATGGTGATGAAAACATAAAACCGATGTAGGCCACCATCCTAAAGTTCATAAAGAGTCAACTAGGAATTAATCAACAGGATGTTGCAAAACATTTTTGCATACAATTCTAACACTAACAGATTATCACTGGTACCATATTTCATAAAGTTTGATGCAGTATTTACAACACTATGAGATCAACATCTGTATCAAGTTTCATCACATTTGACGTTGTATTAATTTGTGGCTATATCACCCTAATTAGGAAAGTTCATTACTTATGCAATTACAAATTAATTAAAATGACACTGATAAATGTCTTTTTCAATGTTAAAGCAATGTGAGCTTAACATCGGTTAACATCTGTATAAAGTTTCATGAATTTGATGCAGTACATATTTCTTGACATATCAGCCTACTTACGAAACTTCAATAATTGACATGTTACTGCTACATGACGTGAAACAAATTGACGAGCATATGTATGAAATAGGTCAATGTCAACTTTGAATGATACTGGTGGAAATATGTCTGAGTTATGGCTCTGTACATGAAAACATCGTAATAAAATGGCTGCCTAGCAACCATATTGGATCGTATCACATAAAAAATCGATGTACATATGTATGACATAGGTCAATGTCCTTGTACCAACTTTGAATAAAATCAGTTGAGATATGCCTGAGTTATGCCTCTGTATATGAAAAAATCGTAACAAAATGACCACACAGCAGCCATATTGGATCGTATCACAAAACAAATTGACGTGCATATCTATGACATTGGTCAATTTACTTGTACCAACTTTGAATAAAATCGGTTGAGATATGCCTGAGTTATGCCTCTGTATATGAAAAATTGTAATAAAATGGCCGCCTAGCGGCCATATTGGATTGTATCACAAAACAAATCGACGTGCATATCTATGAAATTGGTCAATGTCCTTGTAGCAATGTTGAATAAAATCGGTTGAAACATGTCTGAGTTGTGGCTCTGTACATGAAAAAATCATAATAAAATGGCCGCCTGGCGGCCATATTGGATCGTATCACAAAACAAATTGACGTGCATATCTATGACATTGGTCAATGTCTTTGTACCAACTTTGAATAAAATCACTTGAAACATGTCTGAGTTATGGCTCTGTACATGAAAAAATCGTAATAAAATGGCCGCCTGGTGGCCATATTGGATCGTATCACAAAGAAAATTGACGTGCATATCTATGACATTGGTCAATGTCCTTGTACCAACTTTGAATGAAAATTGGTTGAAACATGTCTGAGTTATGGCTCTGTACATGAAAAAATCGTAATAAAATGGCCGCCTGGCGCCATATTGGATCGTATCCCAAAACAAATCGACGTGCATCTGTATGACATATGAAGTAATCCTTGTACCAAGTTTGAATGAAATCGCTTCTTGCATCTCTGAGATATCTGTGTGAACGGACGGACGCACGCACACACGCACGCACGCACGGACATGACCAAACCTATAAGTCCCCCCGGACGGTGTCCGTGGGGACTAATAATCAAAGTTTGGAGTGGAAAAGGTTAGACACAATTTAAGAGTAAAACTTGTTTTCCAACTAGCAAATCTCTCCCTGTCATATCGTAGGAGACAGCAAACACTAAAATTTCATACACAGCACTTTAGGCATTTTTCCGTGCAACTGTTCAAGTATATACACAGGGAACTCTGACTGAATAACAGTAAGCAAGTAAATAAAAAAATAGAAAAATACAAAAAAATACAAAAAAGGTAAAAAAATAGAATATACAAAAAACAACTAAACAAAGAAATATACATACATACATACATACATACATACAGACAACCATTTTTCCACCTTTAGAATACCTCCCATTTGAATATATACATATGCTAATATGAGAGCTAAAAAAACTAGTAAACAACAAACAAGCTATCTTTTCTTTTTTTTTATTTTCTTCTATTTTTTGATTTTTCTATTTTTACTTACTTGTTTACTATTATTCAGAGTTCCCTGTGGTACATAGATAAAATGAACATGGGCATTTCAAATTTTAAAACTATCTAAAACATTGCATACATTTTAGATATCGCTTTCTCATTTACGATGGAATTCTTTGTTTGGAATCGGCAATGTCGACTGTACCACAACCTGTAAATTCACAACATTCATTTAGCTTATACCGGCTGAGTCAAAAAATCATTACTGGCTAAGTAAATTTAAACTCAGGAACAGACATAGTAGTTGCTATTCTCAATGACAGAATGTTTTGCAAAGAAGACTTTCATACTGATTTGTATTTACCACTTCAACTATTGAACTATGTGAACGCACATGACCTTCAGTTCTGTCAGTCCAATGCTGACCTTGAGGCAAATGCTGGCCGACACTTGATAAGGAGTGACCTTTGGTTCACACACCATGGAATGCCTGGCATGCTGAAAATAGTCACTGAGGAAAAAACTGTTCGGTAATAAGCAATTCTGTACTTCAAGAGAGCGCAACTTCCAAAATCTCGGCAAATGACCAGACTCTGGTTAGACAGGCCATGGAAAAAAGAGCTTCAGAGTTATTTCTGAATCGTTTGACATTTTCCTTGTCATTGACGTTTTTTACTGACGACACTATGATTCAGTGAGTTGCAATCTTTATACATTTATTCAGCGTTTTAAAAAATTTACCAATTCTACGGCAGATAAAAATACACCAACTATAAAACACCAGTCCAAGTTTTGACATCCGACCTTGTAACTACAATATTTCACGTCACACTGTGACAAGAATTTTTTAATTTCTAACTATCTCACAATCACCCCACTAACATCCTGAAATCAAAAAGGAAAAATCAACTGACATACAGACAAAATGTATGATTGCTACAAACCAAATGTATAAACAATTGCAAACAGTTTATCTACATTCAAATAGCATTTAAAAGCAGGGACTACCGTATATTTCTTAAAATTACTTTAAAATGTTCCATATTTCTCTGTTTACAATTTATTCTTTGAAAGTTGCATATTTTTAAAAAATGTAAATGACACTGTTAAAAAAGGCAAACATGACTGCTCCGTTTATCACAGGTATCTCTGCTATAGATATAATTAATCTTGATTTGGTGAGAAAAATTGGCCCTTGAAATGTACAAATGTTGGTCAGTTGCATTTTAAAATACACCACTGTACTCTAAAGCTGTACATGAGTATTTACGTCAACAGAGAGTGTTTTGCTTTAAAAATTATGTATTTCAATTAATATTCATTCTCCTTTTAGAGGATGAAATATCATTCTGAACAGTTAAAATTTTACAAAATATTTTCGGAAGCAACCCTGACTGGTTTGCAATCTTTCCCAATTCATTTGGGGTGAAAAACGTTTGCTTGACTGTAGCTATTCTGACGGCGAAATAAATTTTGCATCGCATTATTAATGCTATGTGACTAACAGAAATGGATTGCACTGCTACCATATTGTGAAAAATTTGTCCGGAGCACACAACAGTTGGATATCACTGACGCCCATAGCTGAATGGTACTTCTGGTCAACAGCACCTATTTGAGTGGTTATTGTGCTCCATTTTTCAAAGGTTAAAGTATAAATAGCAACTATACACATGATTCCTGCCTTTGACAGTTTCATCAATTAAGGTCGTTGCATTGATTGCAGTATCTGACTCCTTCCTTTCACATTGTTGATCAGTTTTGATGAATGTGACAAAGGATCCTTAGGTGCAAACTTCAAAATGAGAGAGTTTCTATGTCGGTGTACCATGGATGTCTTTGTATATAGCCATTGTTAAACTCTCTCCGAACACAAATGCTCCTAGCACTATGAAGATAAATCCTGCCGTGGTCAGACTGTAGTTGGCATACTTTCCCTCTGAAACCTCTGTGACTCCAGCACGGAAAAGACACAACCCTGAAAAATAGGTAATACAAACGGGTCGTACAAATTTAGTTGTCATGGATATTTTAGTGTGTAAAGTTTACATACTGCTAATGAAGGCATTTCATGTAACCAGGAAGGACACTGGCAGATTAATTAGGACTGACAGCTGAAGAGTATTTTTTCAAGCTGTATCAACGTCTTCAGAAATGGCTGAATGCTTGTATACCACAGATAGCTTCCTTTGTGCTGTCAGGTGAAAAACAATAGAAACTGCAAAATCAAACACTGGTGGCGCTCGACATACTGATCTGCACACTATTCTGGTCTTCACAGATTATTATAGAACATTTTGTAGGAAAAGGTACATGTACAAAGAGAGGAACACAAAAAACAGCTCACTTTCAAATTTCTAATAACAACTCTGCAAATTTACTTGAGTCCATCATATGCATAAATATTCTCAGCTTTATCTCAGCTTTATAGATTTATGTAAATAAGAAATCTATCCGTAAAAACATTCGGTTTGCCCAATGCAAATGCATGAAAGACTAAGTGTACTTGGAACAAGAATCATAATATTATTTAATATCCTAGATATCTGACACCTCACAATTACCTTGAAGACAGTTGGTATCAGGATGTGAACCCCTGGCATTTATCATCTGCATGTATCTTACTCATAAGTTGGGGGCAAGGGTAAGGGACTGGGTTATGGTGAATGCCCAGGGGTTAACATGCTGGAAAACTACCAACTGCATCAAGCTATCAAGACTCTGTATAAGGTAGTTTGTGCCTCAAAAAAATGAAAGATCTAACCTTTCCTCAAATAAACTTTCCTGCATTCTCTTTAAAGATCAAGAATAAAGTTCGGATTTTGGTACTAGAGAATCAAATCACCAAATATTTTCCAAGATTTTTTACATCTAAAATTGCCGCCATCCCTGTGTTATCTCTGTGAGGAAAATACAATTTCCGATTTTCACAAAAACTAAGTCAGCCACTGAAAACTTTAATTACTACATAAACTTCAAAATGAGCCCCTAACAGTGGTGGGCCAACAGAATATTGTAAAAGTTTGAGAGTGAGAATATCTGTCCTTGAGGCTATGCACATTCTACCTCACTATAGTCCAGCTTTTTATTCAGTGGCTTGTAAACTTTGTTTAAGGTAGAACGCACCTCGCGGGCAGATATTCGGACTCTCAAACTTTTACAATTCTTTTCTGATCTACCACTTGTGGGGGTTCATTTTAAAGCTCTTGGTGTAAGACCACTTTTCACCGGCTTAGTTTTTTGAAATTCGAAAATTTCATTTTTCTTCATAGAGTTAACACAGGGATGGCGGTCATTTTGAATTGTAAATATCAGTAAATCTTGGGTTATTCGTTTCTATAGTATCAAAATTTGCATGGTGACCCCCGATTTTTATTCTTGATTTTGCAAGAGAATGGATGAGAGATTCCTTAAGGAAAGTTTGAGCAAAAGTTTAAGTCTTTCACTTTCGAGGTGCACACTACCTTAAAATAAAACGTGCCTTTGACATCCACAGCTACATGAATCAAAGCTTGTAAAGATAAAGACAAAATTACTTTTGTCTACTCACTTGCACCTACCTACTGAAAAAAAAAAAATAACCAATGGAAAAATCAAAACTTACCTGGGTAGACGAGTATAAATGCAGCTGCTAGGCAACCGATGACTGAGATAACACTCCCAATGTTTGGTATGAAGAGAGCCAAGAGAACAGTTGACGTAAACCAAATCAAGGCCTCTATGATACGGAAAATCTTCTCCCTGTAATGTATGAAGTAGAGGAAGACCCCGCCAAAGGAAGACAAAACACCCTGTAGAGCAGCTCTGAAAGAAAGAAAGAAAGAAAGAAAGAAAAGAAAGAAAGTAAGGAATTCAGCTGTGTGATATGAATTGACATTCTTGTATTTTGTAGGTGAGTCATTGTTAACAACATGATCTTTTGGTAACATCTTTTGAACCTATTTTTCGATTTTAACTGTCGATTTTCATTGATGTAACTGCACCTAGATTGTTTGAAATTGATTTGAGAGAAAATAGGCTTTTTTTTAGAAGTTAAGTATTTAAAGGCAGAGTAAACTTTTGGTGAACAATATTCTTTTATGACATCTGAAAACATTTTTTTAATTGTCCACTGTCAATACAGTGTTATTGCATACAAATCACATGAAATTGATGTTTTTAAAAAAATATTAACTAAATTTTTTATGAAAAGTTTGATATTTGAAGGCTGAGTGAACTCTGTGAAGACTGAATGTTGATCAGTCGTGTTCTTGTAATCCGAGGCAGAAGTGCAGATGCCTTTGAAAACTAGATGTACGGGTCTGTAGTGATACAACTGTATGTCATATTATTAGACACCTACTGCCGTAACCTATGGGAGTTTGACCGTCCAATAACTTTCCGTATTTTGTATAGTACGCGGAGTCCCGAATGTGGGAGACGCGCAACGCGCAAATTTTCAGTGGTTTGTAGCAATTTTATTTCAACAACCGCGCGTGTTCCACTCATATCGCGCATGCCGCATCCCTCAAATTTACCATAGAATTAGTTTATACGGACGATTAATGGAGGGACATGTATAATAATAGGGTTATACAAAAATACGGCCCTGTATGGACTCGGGCTCAGTGAGTGACGTATTGGACTCGCCTTCGGCTTGTCCAATACGTCACTCACTGAACCCTCGTCCATACAGGGCCGTATTTTGTGAATAACCCTATATTACTACATACAATAATTGTATACTACGATTTTAATATGACATTATTGCATTATATGCAGTTTTAAGATTCATCACATGACAGTGTTTTAAATTCTCTAACGATGACTTGAAATGTCCATTAAAGCTAAAAAGAAAGCAAGTGCATTTTTCATTTCATATTTGTGTCTAAGCTCAAGACTGGATGATCAAACATTTCAAATTTGTACTCAAATATCCACCAAAAAGTAATTTTGTCGGATGTTTCACTTCTATGTTCAGTCAGCTACAAGACTTTTGACAGAATTCCGGTGGATTATTCAGAATTGGCATATTTCCTTATCTCGTTAAGTCGCAATTCCCTGTAAACAGGTCTATAATCACCATTGATAATATTGGGTTTGGGCCAAGCCATGGTGGTGAAACTTTCAAGCCTTGCAATCGACCACACCCATGAATGTACTTGATCCAATTTTGTGTCACACATACAAAAGATGTTCAAATAAACCCTTTTCGTAACTTTTGTTCTCAAGTTTAGTGAATACTGAGAGCATTGCAAACTCACTACAGGTCACACAAGACCATTGCACTGACATTGTTTCTCACACCATAATATGTAATTTGAAACTTTTTCACTGAAAAACCCATGCGCTGTATTGGAGAATATTAATTGTGAAATGCATTGTACGCAAAAAAACATGGTGGCTTGTCAAGGCATCATGCATGAAGTTATCTGTATGAGTTCTTGAAGTCACACAAATGCTGACACCGCAAACTTCCTTTCATGTGACTTTACCCCTTTCACCACTATGGTTTGGCCCAAATCCATTGTTATTAATGATGAGTTTGGACCCGCTTCCTGGGAATAGATAGTGAACAGGTTAAATCATGTGCATGGGCAAAGAAGTTAAGACAAGCCATCTTTACTCACCTGCCAACAAAATGTAAAATTGGGTACGAAGTAAGCACCGACACAGATATCATGAAGCGCGCCACTGTCACTGATATGTCGTTGGCATGATAGGACAGAAGCACGTCACTCTTGACCTGGTCACCAAAGGTCAAGTACCCAAAGACACCGGTCAGGAGGTACACAATGTAGCAGATGGCCAGCGACAGGAAGACCACTTTGCCGTAGCTCTTCAGTGTGTGTGGCTGAAGAGTTGCATAGACTGGCACTGAACTCAGATGACACTGCAATTAGATGCATCGACAATGTATCAATTGTGACACTGAAACATTCACACAGTAAAGTCTTTCTGAGAATGTGTTTCTGATAGGGAAAGGGCTACTATCAAATATGCACAGACAGTACGGAAGCCAAGTATTCCCACTTCATGCAATGCAATACCTTGAGATATTATAGGCTTTCATATTGACTTTGTATGACAGTCTTGAAATAACAATTCTGTGCTTATAATAATAGATATATATTTATATAAGAGGCATGAAGCATAATAAAAATATTTCTGCTGGGAGCATTGTCCTTGCACAGGAATTGCATTAATTGCACATTTTATGTCTCAGATCCCTCATCCTTTTTACATAAATTCAATTTGTTGACACTAGAGAATTCAAACATGCACATGACAAAGAAACTCAATGAGGGGCTTTTACTCTATTCTGATTATCATTCACACTAATTACAGTGGACGCCATGGTTACACCATTGATACCTTACATATGAATGATACTCAACCACTGAGTGGGATTGTGTTTTCAAAAGCTTGTTGTTCAAAAACCTGTCACCATTCAAAAAACTTCGACTGATCTACTTCAGCAATTAATCACGTTCAGGGAGCGAAAATATCAGAACTTTGTGGTCAGATTTTTCACATTTTCAAGCTATATTTCAAAGAAGGATAGATGCCTTGAAGTCATGAGTTTTGTTTGTTTTGCAAGATCACTAACATGGAAAGGTTTCATCTGTGATATAGACACAATTGAAGGCTGGACTTTTCTATGTTGAATTCTTCTCATCAAAAGGACCCAACAAGTAGCAATTGCTATTAGTGTAATCATTGCTTGCACATGATTCAATAAGTGACCATGTAAGTGATACAATCATGGCGAACACTGAGAAATTAAATAGAAAATGCTGTGACAATTAGGTAAACTGTCCTTGTTTCTAAAGAGTTGAAATGTTGTATTACCCTGCAGTGTCATGAGAAGAGTTGGTAATAGAGAACTGAAATATGGTAAGTACATGTATGCCTCTATGAAAACTATAAACACTGAATGTATTCTGAGTGTACTAAATGTACACTGATCTCAGTTTCATCTATTTATGTGACAGTGGAAGCAATAGGATATTAATTTCATTCATTTGAATGTCCATTAGAAAACCATGTCTTGTTTCTATCACGTGCACATTCTATTGGACAAGAATTGCACTTGCAGCATTGCATGCAATATGGGTGTTTTCTGTATTGGTCACATGATTGATGAAGACAAATCACATAATAAGTAATATCTGTGCTCTCGCTGTCGCTCGTAACTTTCGTAAATTACGACAAAAAATGAAAATTTACGAAAAAAAATACACGCCCAATCGGCCATTTACGAACAATTTTGTTATTTTTGAAGCCTGATTTTCGGTCAAGATTATGAATTCCGGGAAATACTGTCATATCTCGTCTTTCAAAAACTACTCTGCCCCTATCATCGGCGCATCGACGATGGTAATAGCTTTGGACTTTGACCTGTGCTAACATGAGCATGCGCGAAAAGGTTTCAAGATCCCCGGGTCGTGTACTCTCATGCTGGTATGTCATGCATTACGGTAGTTTCGAGATACCCAAAACTCACATGCTGTCAATTTTCCGAATGGACGCGGGTGAAGCGGATCGAGGGAAGCGGGCAGTTACAAATGCTTCAGATACATGAGATAGATAGCATCCTCAGCTGGTGCTGGGAAGTAAGTTGGCATAAAAACGGCACCTGATATGAAAAAATTGGAAACAATGAAACCGCCGAGAAGAGATCAAGACAGTCAGCCGGAAAGACAGTCGAACTGCAGTCCGGACCGCCCATGGTTGAACGATGTACCGTACCGCAAAGTGTTTGTCTGTACATGGAGATGGAAACGAGCCGGAAATCTTAGCCGGAAATCCTAGTTGTCATAGATTTGTCATTTGACGATCGGCAGATTGAATTTTTTTCAGTGAACTTGCCAATTTTAATAGGTTTCCTTCAAAATATTTTACAAGAAACTGTCTCAGCAAATGTTATGAATACTGATAGATTTCTTTGATGATCCAAAGACAAAGCTGTGCACAGTCCCAAGACGAAAGCCGTGACGTTTATCCAGACAAAAAATAAATGACGATCATCTGCAGCGTTTTAAAAGTATAACTGTCTCTAAGAAAACATAAGCAGGATCTCCAGTCTCAGTTCGCGTACTTAAATTTGCTGTTATAATGAGACAAAATTTGTGCGAAACCACAGACTGCAAAATGTTCTGATCAGTGGTTGTTTGATAGAATTTTAGAGATGAACATGGCATAATGACTGCAGCTACAAGAGGCACCACCTAACACCTATGAATGACATGCATACTTTCAAAGTAACAGAGTTTTCCAAATATGAAAAACAGGGGAGAGATTTTCCAGCATCTAAAACTTGTGCAAACACTGATAATATTAATGACCACTTCAAGTTCATATATTAATATATATAATCATCAACCACTGACTACACACACAAAGGGAGTTACGATTTGTGTCACAATATACTTGAAAATGTTATGTTGTGTAATAAAGATCGATTAATTGAATAACATTCATGGGCCGGTTGACCAAAATGACACACTTTATTGAAACAAGGAAGAAATTTCAATGTTAGAAGCACTCATGACCCATGATGTAATTGTGTTATTTAATGGGTCTTTTCAAAATGTGTATCAAAATATGAGTGTTCATTGTCAAAAAAAACTAAAAGGGATTTTTCACTTTCCTTTGTCAATAATGAAATCATTCATCATTTCTATCCCCTTAACATCATTTATTGAGTACCAGAAGTGCTTGTTGAAAATTGGTGGGCTCAGCATTATATAATTTGTGCTTACTAATTTATTTTGAACCAAATTCGTAAATTTACTAACAATTTCGAAAGGCCAGGGAGAGCACAGATATAATATGATCACATGATTCATCTAAACCCAATCACGTGGACTGTAACATTTGCATACAACAGGAGAGAGTTTTTTTCTTTTGCATAATTACCTGGAAACCAAAGCAAATGACTGGTACAGCTATAAATGCATCAAGCCCGGTACGAGACTGGCTCTGCAGTTCGGTAGGCGGTGTATAATGACCTGAGTAGTGGTTATAAACAACGACGGCAACTACATAGACTGTGGCAAGTACTCCAAATATACTGCAAGAAAATGACAGCAAAAAATTCAACATAGTTTTATATGCAACATTACACATCATGCTCATAGATTCTGAGAGGCCTTGGATAGAATCCATCGAAGAGTTACATTGTTACAGTTTCTGTAGCAATCTTCAGTGATGCTCTCAAGAAACAATCATGAGAAAATTCATCTGCAGTCCATTTAACATTGCACTTGAAAGTTGAAATTTTTCGTCAAATTTGAAAGGATGTACACCGTCAACACCACACAAAAGTATATGTACATTGTACATCTGCTGACTCACAACCTCTTCTTGTAGCATATGAAAATGTTCACTATTCTGACATATTTCACTTTTCTTGACTATTAGTACCTAAAGGATTAAAACAAAAAAATTGTCCATTCTTGTCAGTGTGTTATGAATAACACACTGGGAAATTTGATCTGAAATGGCTAGATCACGCAATACATTGGCATATGTGCTCACTTTTTTACAGAATAAAATGCAGCAATTTGCGTAGAACTAGTATAAGACACTTTGGAAACAAGGAAAAGGCCTCACCTGGAGTACTTGAGGAATTCAATTTTTGCTGCGAAGCACAGAGGTAATATAAGAAGTACAGCCACAATTGTGATTGTAAATTTTCTGTTAAAATACCACAGTTCAGAGAAGTCAGGTCCATTGTGAATAAACTCAAACACTGTGTGGAAAGAAAGAAAGAAAGAAAGAAAGACAAAAAATGAAAGAACGACATTGAATGGTTTGTACATGGAGGTACCGCAAGAGTATATCCATGGTGTGTGTAAGTGTGAAGGTTGGGATGAGAGAAACAAATCACACATGGCATACATGTATTTACAAATACTTGAAATCATAGCTGGCCATCATAGCCTGTGTCAATGCTATGGAAAACTCACAAAACAAGACAATATAAGGACTCCATTTACAAAAATTCTCAGGTGTTGAAATGAACCCTCACAAGTGGTGGAACATTTAAGTGCTGGAACAATTTGAGTGTTGGAAACTCTTTGAGGGGAGCATACTCCCTGGAATGAAAGACTGAATCCCTTGATGGTCTGGATGACCTTGAAGCACATATCGTACGTTGTTCAAAAACTGTGTTTTAAAAGAGGAAGCCAATATGCAGAGCAAGCACACAGGTCCATATGGTTCACAAATTTAATAATTATTTGAAGTTTGAAACTTTCATTAGAAATGAGATCTGACCTCCATCAAGGAACATGTCTGATGCAAAGCCGTGTGATGATTTATCAAACCACATCACGCATTTTATACTGTAAATACACAAAGAGATATCACATCGCATCTACGCAGGTCTCCACTATCACAAGATTATGGAGGGAAGGTCATCTGAATTCAATAGAGTAACATTTACATTGCATGATAATTTTCAAAACACGGTTTTAATCATCTGTAATTGAAACTGTGATATGCAGACCCTCTTAATACAGCCTCTTGTGATGATGTAGCCAGATGTATAACATTGTGAATAGAGGAGGAACTGAAAACAAAAAAACACCACACCTTGGAACCGACCTTTCAATAAAAAATGCCTTATTTTCCTTGAATTGGAGAGGTGAATATGCTAACTGTACATAGAATCAATCTCTGGACATGAATTTATATGTAATCCCTTTTTGCCAATTGGGGTTGTAGTTTGCGATTACTAAACTGTACATAGTGTAAAGAAAGCCTGATTTCTTAAACGGGAAGTTACAGGACCAAGGGTGCACAATAGGGGATTACTGATGACACGGTATACACTGAGTGGGAGTTTTTGAATTCTCATAGCATTCCTTTGATTGTATGATAAATCTGAATAATCATGATGGGCACTTTTGTGACATATGCAAAGAGGGGTCAAATGGTTGTACAGGGAACACGTTTCGAAACATATGTGTTCTCCGACAAAAAGGAATATTTTCTCAGTTTTTTTTTTGACTCAAGTTGCTATATATTCACAGACATCATATGAAAGATTCAATGACAATGAATGCCTAAACATGGCAAACTTATGGGATTCTGGGACCAAACATGGCACATCCGATCAGTAGCGTGGCTTTTTTTACATTTGCATAGATTTACAATATTTCGATTATCCGGCTTTTATAGGGGAAGTTCCTGTTTAAGTTATGATGTCCATCTTCACTTACAAATCAAGCTACAACACGTATCTGGATAGACATTCATGGTTCAACAAAAATTGATGAAAATCAGAGTAAAATGTTATATTATCATTCTATTGAGTAGAAAGAGAGACAAAATCTCTTCACATACATTACCTTTATCAAGTTGGTCGCCTATAATGATAAGAAAGGTTATGCATGTTCCGAATGCATACAAAATAACTGTGATTTGACAGGCTACCAGGGTAGTTTTCCCACAGAGGGCTGCCACAGCTGTCTCGTACGTCTTGGATTGATGGATATCAGAACAGTACGCCAGCACCAGCATAGCTATAGCAGCAAACACAACCAAAATCTAGGACAAAAAGGGAGGAAATTTTGAGTAGGTATGAATGGAGGGATGATGTGGACATATAAAATGACATCTTATGACCTTGATAACATATTACCTGTATCATGGGGTTTTATTTACTCATTCATGGCAATGCATTTACAGCAGAGTGCACATTAGTACAGTCCAATAGTTTTTTATCTGTCAGGATGTCTTCTTCCCTTCTACAGAAGCCTGTACAATTCATTGATAATCAATTATTGTGTTTGTCAAAATTTTGAGCTTTGATTCCTATGAACTCTGATAAATGCATTACTGAGTATAGTATTAATGTCAGAGTCATTGTACAGCTGAAGTTAGGTATTGTCAGCGATCAAGTGGCACACAGTCCATGTAGCCGACAATGATATGCAAATGATATGCGGTTAAGGTCTCCTCGACTAACTTTTACCTGGTTGCTCACTTTCTACTATTTTTATAGTATTTTATACAAAGGCACAGACTTATTCTGCATGCAACTTAAACTGATAGTGATTTTGTAGCTCATTCTTTACTATTCTTCATAGTTTTTGGTAGCTGGTAGCAGACACTTCGTGTTCGTGTCGGCTACATGGACGATCTGCCGATCAAGTAGTGTCCTGGACAATTACCCCACCACATGATGTATGACAACATAATTCCCGTTATCTTGGCAATAATCTTAATACTTCTTTCTGTTCAAAAGATTTTCAACCAAAGTTTGAAATATCGTGTTTTAGAATGACAGGCATACATACTAAATTGGGTCATGTACATGCAGTTCTGTTCTGACCCTAATGCACATGTCAAGTGTATTAACTAAACATATGTATAGAGTGAACATTGCACTTGCTATTAAATGTGAAGAAACTGTTCAGCAGAATTAATTTATCTTTAATTTACAGGTTTTTGAGTTGTTGTTGAACATTGTGTGGATGAAAATTGATGGCACACACACGCACACAATCACACACAATAGTACATCAATATGTATATATATATCAGCATATATATACACACACACACACACACATCATACACACACAAAGTCAGCATATATATAATAGCAGCCTGGCGTTGACATAGAAACAGCTGTTACATCCAAGTTATAAATAGCATCCAATAATATCCCGGGGTTATCAGCCTTCATACACTATCTGCTGATGCCAAAACTTCATTATACTGTAAAATTAAGTCCACAGATGAAGGGTAGTATACTGCTCATTAAACATATGGTATGGTGTACTTCAAGTCATAAGAGCTAACACATTGCCCGTTGATGGCTGTGGTTTTATTTACTAATCCAGCTGTGAAAATTTGGAGCACTATTTGTCAAGGTTTAACAAAGCCTTGGCTTGTGATTCTGTAGTGATAGAGGTGATGTCAGTGTAAAGATACGCCACTATTCAAAAACGAGAGAGACAGTCAACAGTGGAGTAATTAACAAGATCAAGTCTGCCAATTATCAGTGTTTTCCACAGCTTGGAAAAACAGAGTGTAGTCAATCTACATAACAATACCTAATGTATATATTCTTGTGTTGCTAAAATGAATTCTTGTGTTGTCATATTACCCATAATAATTTGTTCAAAAACGCAGGCATAGTCCACTCCTCAATGCATTGTCAACAAATTAATATACCATTGCCACAAACCATGGTCTCTTTTCCTCTTAAAAACAAATGAAAAAATATAAAAAAAACCCAAAAAATAACTGTGCTAAAACTAACTTACTATGCGCATGGAGGTACTTTCTACCTCCATGCTATGCGTAGCATGTAAATTTCCAAAGCACTCCTTTGTAAGTGATTGAATGAATAAGAGAATGAATGAATGAAAGCGGCTAAACATGAACACACCATGCATTCTGGTCAGAATCAAAGTAGCAATCTGAAAAGGGTGTTTATACAGTCCGACTAGTTTTGAAATTTATGCATGCAGTTTATACTTGTCTACAGGAGATAAACTATGATGGCTTTCATAAGAAAGTCAAACAAGGTGAAGGTCATAGGAAGGGTAAACGAGGTGAAGGATGGCTGAAAAGGGTGAAACGCCACAGAAATATTGACTTCAGCCATTAACCTACCACACAAATTTAAAAGTTTTAATGCAGAGAAGGAATTGCTGCAGTTCTTGACAAATTCATCGCCCTCTGTTGCTCTTTGATGACACGCGTCATAAGGATATTTGCGTCATACTCATACCATGGAGGTATGAGTACGCTCATACTATCGTACACCCTGCATTCAGAATTCGATTCACAGCTATTTGAGTCATCACCGATCAGGTCATAAATGATCACGCCAGCAAATTTAGGGCGACAAAAAAGCTAGCAACAACTTTGATCATGGCGTTTTCATTCCACAGTGGCCACTTACCGTCTGTAACGCGACACTGACGGCGATACCGCCGGCGCCACCGAAGGCGGCAGGGAAATTCAACAGTCCGGCTCCGAGACATGCGTTTACGATGATGAACACGGCTCCAAAAATGCTCTGTCCCGAAACTGGCGGTTCAATTTGACTGCTTGTAGAGACTTCGCAACTTTCAAGTCCGTTCGATTCGAGCCAGTTCTGGCCATTGCCATAGTTTTGAATTCCTGGGTAACGGCCTGTCAACAACGGCGAGTCCTCTCTTCTTCTGTAGTTCGGTGACTTCCCCTGGCCTGACATGGTGTCAACGTCATATGATGATGAGTCTCATCGACGATTGTTTTCATTCAGCGGGATCCGCGACTCACACGGTCGGGCGGATCGCGGGTAGTTTGTTAGGAATTTTCACCGATTAGCAGTAAACGTAAAGATTTTCACACATATAAACCATTTGAGAGAAATGCTGATTCTAGACGTCACACACAACAATCAAATTTCTCCTAACACCATTCACGTATGGAGGCCGCGCAGCTGGTAATATGTCCGCTGTAAATAAGATCATGTGACTTGATCTAACCTCAGCTGGTCACCTGATCCGAAACACCCTAGACTGATAAGAAAAGTTACATAACGCCTTAACACTATACAAATTACAGCCACAGGCACTGACCAGATTGAAAGGGTGGGGTGGGGGCGTTAAGGGTCCTGATGTAAAAACAATCCATCCAGGAGCAGTCAACCAGACGATTTGATGAATTGTGACCTCAATAGGAGTTTTTAAATGTGAAGATGTCATTGAAGCCTGCATGGCACAATTTACTACTGGAGGGGAAGTGGGGGCGGGGGGGGGGTGTGGGGGGGGTAGCTCTGCATGGTATTGGCAGGGCTGTGTGATACCGGCTATGCACCTCCCACCACAGGTTGGAGGCCTATGGCCAGTAACATAAAGCCCTGCCACGCAGAGCTAGGGGGGACTTGAAAATATCAAGGGTATGGGGGGGGGGCAGTAGGATTTTGGGACTTTAAGGGGCTACTCGAAACTGTCTCTTACTTGCTGATATTAGTACTTGAAAGTGAACGTTTAAAAACAACAAGGTAGATAAACAAAATTATAACATTCCCTTATACATTTATTTAATTTTACTTCACACAAACAATTGTAATAATTAAAGGAAAATCATGGTGAAAACAAGGATTTCACTATGCATTTGACTTGAAGTAAGTGCGAAGGGAATAAAGTTGACAGTGTCACCTGTTTTAACTTTGTGTAAGTGAACTTTTGCTGCCAATATGCATAATTTTGGTACATGATAGCTTCACTGTATTGGAAGGAATTCCCATCTAGAATGCATCTAAACACCAAATGCAAAGGTAAAACTGCAGCACCTTTAAAGTATTTGCAATATTGGACCAGGGAATCAAAGAACGAGATATTTCTTAAGTTTCCTTTTTGACTAAAATCAGCAAAAATTTTTCCAGAATGACAATATTGCATGTTTTGTCAAAATTTGAAAACCCATCCCTGAAGAACTTTCATGTCAAATTTTGAAGCAATTGGACCAGCAGTCTCAGAGATTTTTCAACAAAAAGGGAAAAAATGACCCCAAAATGGAAAATTCACCACAATTTGAACAAATTCAACTAAGTTCATTCCTTAGAACATGTGCTCAGCATTATCTTTCAAAACAATCAGACAAGCGATTTCTGAGATTTTTTGACCAAAAAAATGGAGAAATTGCGCTACAAAATTTCACAATTTGAAGACACTCACCTAAGGTTACCCCAAATATTGTTTCAAAGTGATTGGACAAGCATTTCCAGAAAGATTATTTTTTTGACCTAAAATGGGAAAATTCCATCATTATTTGAACAAATCTGACAGAGGTCTACCCTAGGATCATGCACACCAAGTTTCAAAGCAATCTGACAAGCACTTTCAGTAGAAATGATTTTTTTTGCCCAAAATAGGAAAAATTGCCCAAAATTACACAATGAAAATGTCTCCACAATTTGAAGGCACTAAACTTAGGTTAATGCTAAAAATATGAATAACAATATTCAGAGCAATCAAAGAGGCAGTTTTAGAGATGATGCTTTGACCAAAAATGAGAAAAATTGCCCCAAAAATACTATGAAATTTTGACCACAATTTGAAAAAATGTGACAGAGGTCACCCCTAGGATTGTGTATACCAAGTTTCAAAATAACTGAACAAGTTGTTTCAGAGAGGTTGATTATTTGACCCAAAACAGGAAAAAATGCCCCCCCACCAAAGTGCAAATATGAACATTTCACCAAAATGTGAACAAAATTTAACCGTAGACAGTCGAGAAAGATCCTGTTTCTCGATTGTCTATGATTTAACAAAGTCAGTTAAAGCCCCAACATCTGTGAATGTGTAATATCTCAAAATATTCCCCGTTTTCCAAGTATTCTTTGAATTAGACCCATTAAATGCTGAAAAAGTGTACCAAAGTCCATGAAATGGTAGCCCACACGGACTACCAAAGCCTAGGACGTAAAATACTTGGCGTGCGATGTCCGTCACTTTCGGACGAGCTAAATGCAGTGAACATGCAGTTTCATTTATTTGAAGCAGTTATCCTTTCATCTGTGAAGGTTTTTCTGATGACTATTACAATTTTCACTGCTATGTTGTTGTTTTCACAAGATGCAGAGCGTTTGATACTAGAATGTTGAGTTGCTTTTCCGTGTGCAGTCTTTGCATGCCAGTTCACACTATGCTGTTGATCGGCAGCATACAAGACATACTTGTGTCAAGTTTTGGGGTTTTGATGCTGAAATTTCACAAAACTGTCACTTCTATATCAAGAGATTGTGTAATCAGTTTGATTTGAAATAGTAATATAAAACACTGTGTCAGTTAAGCTTGGCTGAGTTTCGCTGTCTTTTATCTATGGTTGTCGATCAGTATCAATGTATTACGTTCTGTATAGAGAGACTCGGGTGTAACAAGGCATGCCAGTTCATAAAGATCATGAGAATATTTTTTTCTGTTTTTCTTTACTCAAGTTACAATTTCTTTGGATGTATAAGCCGATTTTGAAAGTGATAGAAAGTGTTAAAATATACATAAATTAGCATAAATTAAGCGTTCGTGACACATAACATGGGGTTTCTCGAGTTGAAGCCCCTAGTTTTACTGCTATTTGTGTTGCTGAACCAGGGCTTATATTCGGACGAGTACAGTATCCTGAAAGTAAAATATTCATGGACTACCAGCCATTGTCACTGGGCTACCAACTTCAGAAAATGGTAGCCCAAGTGGACTACCAGGGTAAAAAGTTAATTTCGAGCCCTGTGTTGTGCATTCAAGTAAATGGCACCATGCTTATAATTTCTTTTATGATCACAATGTGTATATGCAGGAAATACTGCATTTTTGTATGTTTCCGTGGGGGTGCCATTTTATAAGTGTACATGTAGCACTCGCTTACAAACTCCTGAAAAAAATCAAGTTATTATCTCTGACTGCATGTTGGGCCTTTTTTAATTTGCCCACTGAAAACTAACAAAAATGAAATTTCCAACTCATCTATATGAAAAACTGCCTACTTGCCAGCGTAATCCCCTCTCACCAAAACAGCCGTTTATCAACCAAATGTGAAGAAATCACTCGATATTGGGCAGCTTTTTGCATATTCAATAGCTTTGTTGTCTACCCCTGAGCCCACCACATGCTCAGCCCCATAGTCCTCGGCTTGGGCCCGTGTTACTGGAAACGTTTACCCTCTTCAGAGAGTATAAAGAGTATGAAAAATTTCAGCGGAGGTTTGTACTGACATGAAAGATGGTGCAGAGTCACAAGAGTTTTTTTAAAGGATATAGTATAGGACAGTGCTTTAATGACAAGAGCGCCCAAAGATTCTTCCTAAAGAGTGAGAAGAAACCACAACCTTTATGTTAAAATTTTCAGGTTTAGAATATTTCGTACAGTTGAGCAATTTCTACAGCCCTGCTTGTTATTAGGACCATTCATACTCACTGAAAAATGTAAACAAATGAAAAATCTGAATTAATTCCACTTGAATGCATGTAGGGTAGAAACAACAAATATTATGTTGAATATGAAACGGCTATCAGTGCAGTGTGGAGTTTAGCATAAAATTTGAGGTACAGCTTTGAGGCTAACAGCTTCATAACCATGTACTAGAGATTTGCAAATATCTTTCCATGATCCTTTCACCACTTTCCATTACTTCCGTCATTTCTATGTTCATTGTTGAAGCCTTCTCCATCATCTCACCAAAACAGAATTTTTCAGATTTCACTACAGACTAAACTGCATTTCAACGAACCATTGCATGTTGGGACATGCCTGGCACATGCTTAAGGAAACTGCCGCACTCTACAATTGCCGAGGCAAGAGAGAAACTGTACAGAAACTGAGGATCTTAATATTTGCAATTTTAATATTTACAATTCAATACAGTGGCAAAATAATCAAACCTGTCATCCCTACTAAAGATAAATGGAGTCAACCAAAGCACTGTAACCAATGAGATTTGACTAACCTTCAGCTGAACAAAGGTCACAGTCAACTACTCAGGAATCTTAGTTTCATGAACCAGTTTCAAAGCACCAAAAGAAAATAGTTTTACAATTTATGACATACTAATATCCAACTTCCAGGTGCCAAACGTTAATAATTAAAAAAAAAAGAAACAATCAGGCTTATAAATGGCACAAACACCTAAAATACTGTATGGTTCATATTTCTTACCATTTTGTCAACATTTTTGATCGGTGTTTCTTGCTGTTCATTTTTTGGCAAAACCATCACTGCCATGACTTAATAAAAACTACAAAAAGTTTAAGGACAGAAATGCCTATTTTTTGCCAGTACACATACTGCTTTTAAAACTTGTATCTTGTCATTCTGGCAAAGATAATCATAAATTACATGATAAACCAGTGTCATATGCCATAATTTTTTCATTGCAATATGAATTATTCCAACATTTCGAAGTTTAAAAATAAACAATGGACAAACAAAAAAAAACAAATGTAATTGACAAATTGTTAGGATTGCACTGATTTGAAATACAACTTCATACAAAACAAGTGAGGGAAAGTTAGAAAAAGTAAATGTACAAAGCCATAAATAACTTGGGAAGATGTTAAATTTCTTGAAGTAAAGACATTGGGTAGCAAGGGAAAATACTCTCCTACCAGTCCTAGTACAGAAATTACTTTACAACAGAGGTATGTAATCCTTCATGTTTCTACGTTTTATAAAATTATTCCTCAGGTTTTACACTACCATTTGGAAAAAGAAATAAGGCTGTAATAAACCACAAACTCCATTCAGGCAGGACTGAACAATACTGGGCTCACACTGGCATTATTTGACAAATCAACGTCATCCTAGGGGGTCCAGTTGCTTTATAAAACTATCCCCTAAGTAAAACCTAGTTTTTCATAAAGAAGATCCACTCCAGTGTTCTGTATTTTAACTTTTGTTCAGTGGCTTTGTCTTTCCACACACACACAAGACAGATGAGTGAATACCATTGGATCATAATGATGAAGAGTATTTGAAAGAAAGTCAAGCAGATTTTAATAATTCAGGTGTGCTTGGTCTTTAAGCCTTGAATAATTTGTTTGTCGGCTGTTTATACCTGCTGTCTTGAACTCTGAGAGCACCAAATTTTTTGTATAGGCTAGTTTTTCAAGCTATCCATCTCCTGACGTGGTTGCAACTGCAGTCTGATAATTACTGTTGCTGCTACAGTACCTTGTATGGCTGTCTATTGTGATAATATGTTTGTTCTATAAAAAAAAATACCGGTACCTTTTCTTATTATGCCCTCTACACATGTTCAAACACAAAGGCATTAGTTTTGCAAAGACAATGCATACTGTTATTGTTGACATATGAAGTCTAGCCTAGCCTAAAATTTATTGATATCACAACACTACACGCAGGCAGTATTGAATTATATTACAATGCCCTGTCCGACATTTTAACTAGTGGAACTGAAAATCGTGACTGCCCACAACTACACAGTAATGGTTTATTTACATGCCCGCGAATATGAATAAAATCGTAAACAAAGTAACTTTACAGCTAAAACATAAATTCTGATTTGTACAAAAATCATAATCAATCACAAAATAAAATGAAGCACTTGTGGGCCAAGTTTAGACACTTTTTTCAGAAACATCTCAAGATTTGCAAACTTTTTACAGTGCGCGCACAACTCACTGACAAGCTCTGGGGCCTTGTTGTCTTTCGCGTGCTAAATTTTCGTAAATTTTGACGGTTTTCTTGGGTTCATTGATAATATATTGGAAATAACAGACTCCGCGCTGATCATTAACGTTTATTTTTGGGCAAGGCGGGAGGAAACCACATTAACGGGCAAGGTTTGCATTGTCCTTTAATATTCAACACTGGACATTTTGACATGATTTTGAGAGTAGATAAAAAAATTCTTAGAGACTGAAAAATCTCACTGAAATACACCATAAGTTACAGCTGATGAAACTTTTATGCTGGACAACAGAAATTACTTTGACATCAGTTAAAGGGGTAAGCAATACACTTGAGTTGATTTTGGATTATGTCTTTCCCTTTTGTTTCTTTGTGCACATGTTCACACAAACACACACACACACAGACACACACACACCTAGACACACACACTGACACACACACACTTTCGACTTTGGGAGACATTGCAGTGCCGTAATCATAGCTTACACGTTTCAACCTGAAAGTGGCTCAAAAAACCGATAAAATTTGAAATGTGTGAAAGTTGAGCAAAATCCCCTAAAACCTTGATAGTACACATGAATTGCACAATGTTGTATTGAAGCAAATGTAGACTCCCTTTGAAATCAGTTGTATTTACCATAATGACTGCCTGACTTCCATGGCCTGGCAGAGTTTCTAGAGACTTCTATGTTCAAGCTGCAAAAACTGAATTACCAGTGATGTGGCATTGCATGATAGACTTGCGTTATGCTTCTGATATCCAACAAAACACGCTGGATGAGAAATGCAAAACCCATGCCACATTTTACTTTCCAACAAACTGACCAAAGACTTGGCTATTTCTCCCAATCAAATGGATGCCATATTTATACTACTTTCAGAATTAATTCCCCTATCAATAATTCTGTGCAACCACTCTTGTATAAAATCATAAAATATTTCAATCCTTCCTCATTCAAATGAAGAAAAAATTCAACTTGACAAGCATACACTGTGGATTCCTTTGACCCCTTTCACCCGCATGGTTTGGCCCAAAGCTATTGTTATCGATGGGCACTGTGGACCTGTTTACAGGGAACTGGGGTGTCTTACTGCAACAATACAGATATAACACCCACCATTTTAGTATGTAATTGAAGAAGTACTGGCCTATGCATCTTTACCATTCAATAAATGCAGAGTTCACCAGCTCCAGCTCAAAATATTGCCGACTAAACTTTAATGTTCTCTGACTGTGAGAAGCCCCTAACTGGTTACTGAAAAGAGAAGTTGTATCACTTTCTAGTGATCAATATTACAGATGTTACATTTATTTCAATTTTATACACATGTGTAAAATATTGTGCAATGTGGGAGGACACTCGCAAACGTGGAAATACTACACATCATTAGTGGACAATCTTTTTTTTCTTTTTCTAAAATATACTGAAATAATGAAATGTCATGGAATCTCTAGATTTTGAGTCTCTTGTCTGCAGGGTCCCCATCCTGAATGCGTCTTATACTATGTGTGACTAGTCGTTGTTGGCGTCTTGCTGCGTGTCACGATAGGCTTGAAAACTCCTGGAGGACTGTCTGCTGTTGCAGGTTGGACAGGCCAATGTTGTGCCTGACGTCTGATATGATCGATCGGACCTGAAGCATAAGACAGAAATACCTCACTTGAAAAATAATTCAAAAGATACAAAGACTCTGGAGTTGAAAAATGTACGAAATACTTGACTACACAGTACAGACGAGTATGGCATTGTAGCCTGCTGAATTTTACATGACCACGTCAGCACTGAAGAGAAAACATTGAAAAACATGACAGTGAAAGTTTATGTTCCTGATGTAAATGCCAGTGATATCACCAACATGTTATCAACAGATATCTCAATGCAGTGCATGTTCTTGATTAAGAGCCGCTAATCAAAATCATGTTCAAGTATATTTTCCAGTCATTGCAGATACAGTAGCATAAATTTGCAAGTGGTGCATCTCACATCCAACAAGACAACTGAAAGAAGGTACATGGTAGTTGAATGCAAAGCCTACCAGTTGAGTGAAGAATGCTGTTTCTGCCGGCTTCTCAGAGTACCTCTCAAACTGATCCAAGTTGTCTTGTAATTTCAATGTCAGGGTGTCATAGTTGCTCCTCACAACATCTAGAACCTGTATCAGAAAAAAATCGGGGTGAGAAAAGTCGTGATAATTTTGAAGATGGTTCACTTTCATCCAAAGTGACATCAAGGAGAGTTTACAGGGCAATTTTAATAAACGAGTATCACTGATGATAAAATACATGTAAGGTGTAAGAAAGGGGAGAGAGTGTGATATAGTGTATGGTAGTGGCCACTACACCATTATTGTTAACCCTTTGAGTGCTGTAATGTTTCCCACCAAAATTTTAGTGCAACATTTTACCAATTTTTATGAATTTTTCTATTATATTCTTGATAATTTTGGATCAAATGGACATCACATTTCATTTGCTACAGTTTTTTATCAAAATTTTGGCAAAATTTAAAAAAAATTTGACTGGGGTTTATATTATAAAGGTGACAAAAATTGACTTTGGCGTTCAAAGGGTTAATGCTATGTGCATTTTTTTAAATGACACAGTATTTGAGTGTTCGTTAGTTTTCTACGAAGATCACTTCTACTTGTAGGACTGGCTATGTCGGAGCATAAATAATTGAAAAGACTCTCTATGCAATCTATGCATCGGGCAGCAAGTATTTCACAGCTAAGATGATGCAGTGCCATTACTTACCTGATCTGAAGTGAGAGATGACAGGGAGTTGGCAGCTGTCCATGAATCTATCTTTGGTGTAAAATGATTCACTATGGCTCTATCAACAGAAAAGGAACAGATTGTAACACATGAATAAACAAAGATTGATGACTTTCAGAAGACTTTTCTTTGTAACCTTGGATGTGATGGCAACTATTGATTACACTTACTTGATGCTGTGCTAATTGGTATTTGTTTGCTTCCTCAAGAAAATTTCTCTCAAAATATTTTCCCGCCTATAAGCTTTTTAAAGGTATACTGTCACCTGTTCCAATTTTGCCACAGTTACCATGGAAAGAGAAAATCTAACCAATCGTAGATTTTAGGTGGGTGGCCTCTTTTTAAAAACAGCGCTCTCATATGGGCATTTTGAATACCGAGGAACGCCCCTTTGATCATATATGGGCATATTTAGATTACACGTGACTGTATACCTTTAATCAATTAATCTGTACTTTAGCAAGACATACGTATGTATGTATCAGCAATTGCCTAGATAGGAGTAGAAACATGAGTGGTAAATGCCAAATGGTAATGCTAAACAAATTAGAAACCCTTTCATGCCACTAACACATTCTTGCTACATTGAAAGAGGCAGACCTAAAAGTTTTCAATAACTAAGTTTTCGTTATCCTTACCTAATATTCACTAAATTACTGGTCAAATTTGCTGCAGAGTCCTTGTGTTCACCTCCATTGGTTGACTGTCTCAGAGCTGAACATGAAATATACGGGGAGATGTACATGTAAGTCAATTATGTTCAAAGATATTGCATTAACCTGAATGACGCATTGCAACACATCATGAACACCAGTACCTTATGAAGATTTCTGATCATTTGTGATTGCTGTTGAAAGCTGATGACGGAAAGCAGTAGAAATAATCAGTGTGTTGCCTGATATCATCAGCATTATGGTTAGCAGTGGCACGTAAGTATACCAAAGAAGAACCACACCAAACTGTTGACTGACAGATACAAGCTACAGTGCAAATGCAAACTAGATATGAAGTTGAGCAACCAGCCACTGTCTCATTGAATTTGGACTTGAGCTGTGACAGTACTCACCCATAGAGTAAAGGTTGTCAAAGACTTGATGCATACGGATAATTTCGTAGTACAACTCATCATAGCTACTTGGACTTGGAAGAAACGTATCACCATATGTAATGAACAAATTGAATAACCTTACAACCTGTAAAGAGAGAAATTCTTGGCATAAGTGATTTTTGGTCATTTAATTTGGTGAAATAAACTAAATAGAGGACTTACTATATCAATAATTTAATTTCCTGAACATTTCTTCAACAAAAGTCATATTAATTTTATTTTTATCATGTTAAAATTATCAGTTGGCTGATCAACACAAGGAAGGCATAGAATAAAGCAATCTTTGGACCACCAGTTTGCAAACATAACTTTGCAAAACTTGATGTCAACACTGTATACTTCCTGTAAAAATACAAATGTATTTTACCAAGACACTGTGCGGGGAAAACATTGCTGTTTTACATGCTAGATAAGATTTGAAGAGTGCTGATTTTTTTTGCTGGGCACATCAACTGATAAATGAGGATGGCAGATATCTGGAACAATAAACGAGATAACAATGTACATCATACATGATCATTATTCACGTACCTTGTTTGATAAGTGAAATATGTTGTACTTTGGAAGCAGAGATGACTCGTTGGATAAAAGGTACTTCAACAGACTTACGAGAGCTGCAATTAAGACAAAAACATTTCAATTTATGATGTCAATAATACTGCTATGATACAAAGGTGAGAAAGAACTGCAAGATAGAAATTCAAAGAAGCAAAGGACGTATAACAGCAGGAAAACTATCAAACTACCCTGTTGAGTATCAGATTTGTGCAATGCTCCTCTAAATGACTCACAGTATATCTAAAGAATTACTGACAGTCATAGCCTGTGCTGGGCTGGGGCACTATATGGTGATAATTTGAATAACATGTCAATGACGGAAAGGTGTGTAAAGTGCAGCAAAATCTGGGAATGTTAACCAGGTCCAAGATGCCTTCATTCACTACTGTACTGACAACAAAAGTCACTTGAATACAAGGTTCAATGTGAAAGTGTAGTTCCAAGTCAACCATTTACAATATAAGTGGTTTATTGTTTGCACAAATCACAGGTAAACCAGCACAGAGAATGGAACAAGCTGTTGGGGAAGTGCCCAAATGATAACATGTCTACATGTTTGATGCCTACATGTACATGTACATGTACCATGAAGTTAAATATACCTTATGCAATTCACAACTCACCTGTCCACAGCTGTTTCCATGTATACTGTAGCCTAACTCTGCATTTCTTTTGGTAGCACAAGATTCTATGGATGATGCCAAGACAACGCCTGTACAAATTGAAAAGAGACAATACTGTGGTTAGAGTACTGTCTATTGAATCCTGATAGAATGAAAGATAACATCCCCTTGACTCAATGCAAGAAGATTACCAGTAACATCGTTAGCTGCAGATAACGTGGGAAAAAAGTCCCTGTATGTGAGTTTATATACCAAGCAAAACATGACGAATAAACATTCATTGATGAAAAGGTTAAAGTTGAGAATTTTGCATGCCAGTTTATTTCAACGAAAATAGTTTCTGGCAGTCTTGAATGCAATAACTGAAGTACACTTACAGATACAGGTCCATGGGTAGATTTTTCATCATATGACTCATGATAAACTCCACCATCAGATCAAGCAGTGCGCAGGCTAACGGTCTGGCTGGCAAGTTCTTGTCAACTGTCTGTTTTCTGTGTCTCATCGGCTGCAGCCAGTGAAGAGCAAGCACACAGATGGAATTGAAAGAAATAAAACCAGGGACAAAATTTGGTTACTTAAATCATTATATATTATACATTGAAGATTGAATTTGATGTTATTTCTGTAAAAAAGAAGCTTCTTGCATCAAGGCATTTTCAGTTTCTTTAGTCGTATACAAGCACATGCTCCTAATCTAACATCATGGGTTGGGCAACGATGATAAGATGAGAAGAGCTACATTTTCACTCTAACTTCGGGTAGAGTGGAGAAGAAATAGCACAACATCCCTTGACATAATATGAGAGATTTGTTTTTGAAATTGTTGAACATATCACTATTGCTGTGTATGTGCACAGTCTGATAAAAAGTTGACCTGTCAGTAGATATGAAATTCAACTTACAGCTCGGTAGAGTTCAACACGGAAGGTCATGTTTGCATCGTGCAGGAAAGAATTTGCATACTGGTCCTGCAGTCAATGGAAGATGAAAAAGAAATCATCAACACACATGTACAGTAGAAGGGTATTTGTAGAGGCGAAGTAAGTGATTCAGGTAAGAGTACTGCTCAGGTTCCATGATGTGTATGTCCACAGACCAAAAACAGAAAAGTTCCCCCAGACTATGACTTCTTAACACACGGACAGTCTTTCTGCTCCATTGTCTATTCTACACGGGGACATCACATAGACCACTTGAGAAAGTGCAGGATTTATAAAAAAATGCTTCAAGCAGGCCTTTTGCATTTATGGCTCATTTCCACACATCCTTCAGCATTGTGTCAATTCACGGTCATTATACTGGGCAAAGCATGCTGATTTTGGTATTGACTGCTGCTTGGATATAAGGAAGTTTTTGTTGAAGGAATTATTGGCATCACTACTCATACCACAGTGGCACGATCTTTTGTGGAATAATGAATCAGATGTCAAATGGTTAAATAAGGCCCAAAAGAAAGTTTTATTGATAAATCACTGAAATATTTGGGTTGAAAACATACTGGTGTTTTTAAATGTAAGTTTGCAGGGTGAAAGTGACTCTCACTATCACAAACACATTATTTTCTCCTCAAAGACATACAGATTACTTGTTGTTATTGCACCTTAAATTACAAATGTATGTTTGTTTGCTGTTTTAAGGAAATCTACAGTGGGATGATGGTATCAAAAAGCTGTTTATCAGACTGTAATGTTGACCAAAAATACTGTTGGAGTGTGATCATTTGATGGAAGACAGCGTATCTCCCACACAGCATTTAAGCATAAACCTATTGCATTATTTGAAAATCACCTTTGTATCAAATAAGACCATTTCTCCAAGACTGTTATTCAATCTATAGAACTATTTCGGTCAAAATGTAAATCATACATAATAGCACATATCAAGTATGTTTTACGGGAGTTAAACTAGTTTTGGTGTGATGATCGAACACATAACAGACTCATGCAAATCTTCTCAGTATATTTTTATTCAAGCCTCTCAGTATTACCCATATGGAGTAGTACACTCAAACAGAAGGCACATTCCTACCTCACCAATGCAGGTCAGTATGATCATGCAGAGTTTACCATTTCCAAGTTTCTCTTCATCTAAAAAAGAAGAAAAGACAGAGAATTGCATCAATCTCATAATTTCATCAGTCTTATATTTTTAAAAAAAATTCCTTCTTGAATCACTTGGCAGCATCCTTTAAAGTTGCTACACTATATAGTATATGTACATTCTCTGAGATTGACTGTAAAAACAAGTAAAGAGCAACTGCAATTTTAAATCATGACCTCTGACCTGACCAGACTCACCTTTGACATCTTGCATTATGATCGAGCAATACCTCAGGAATGTTACCAGTATGTTTGTTGGTTGGCTGCTGCTCTCCAGTGACATGTCGATAGGCAGAACCTCTGCAAGAAAATTGCACAGACAGGGAGCAATAAATGAACAACAGTGAGATATTGGCATACTGATGGTTTGGTTTATATGCAGATTTCTTGTGATGATGTAACAATGATGTTCTTTAATTATAATACCAAATTCATTGGTGTTTTACCTTTTTTTCACCTCTTATCAAAATAATGCATACAGAAAACCTGCGTATTACTCTTTTAGGTTTTTGTGGGAGGCAATATCACTTTTCTTTCGATTACCCACTCTTTAATGCTGTATTATTTGAGTGAAACATGAAAAGGGGTGCAGGACAGCCTGAGACAGAAAACAACCATATAGTAAGTAGCTCACTATTATAAGTGCAAACTGCTGGAAATGTGTATGAAAGTTTATTACCTTGTGCTGTAGCATCAACAGCCAGGGGCGTTCTCTTGGTAGGGCTAACTGGTGGGTTGGCAGTGGATTCTGTGTGGTTCTGTGGATTGGGGGAAACAGAATCAAAACACAAATAACCTCTGAAAATTTACACAAATCTCTTATGAGTTCAAAACAAGCGACCTAGCGGCCGATATAGCTCCGCTGTGTTTATGTAGAGAATAAATAACTATTTTTGAGACATGTTGATGAAGAAGGGTGGAAATCTTTGATAGCTCGATGCAGTGGCCAGAAAAAAGTGGCTAAAATAAGCTGCAAAAATACGCAATTGAAGATTTCATCATACTTTGAATGTATCACATAGGATCATGCCTAAGAACATGTCAACCAAAGCTATCTGATGAGTAGTTTTTGAGAATAAATTTTTTGACCAAAAATGGCAACAATTGCCTCCAAAAGTAAAAATTGCAGATTTCATCATAATTTCAAAAGATCAAATTTAGTTCATCTGTAGGAACCTGTATACCAAATTTCAAAGCTATCGGATGAGTAGTTTTGGAAATACACATTTTTTGACCAAAAATGGCAAAAATTGCCCCAAAAATACAAAATTACAGATTTCATCAGAAATTCAATACATATTACTTAGTTCATCGATAGAAACCTGTATACCAAATTTCAAAACTATCAGACCAGTACTTTTTGAGAAATAAATTTTTTGACCAAAAATGGCAAAAATTGCCTTAAAAATGCAAATTTGCATATTTCTGCACAATTTGAACAAATCTGAAATAGATCATCCCTAGGGACCTATGTACCAAATATCAAAGCTATCTGACTGACAGTTTTGAAGAAGAAGATTTTTAAAGATTTTTTTACCGGAAATGACAAAAATTGCCTTAAAAATACAAATATGCAAATTTCGCCACGATTTGAACAAATCTGACTGAAGGCACCCTAAGCAAACTGCATATCAAATTTCAAAGCAATCGGACAAGCGGTTTCAGAGAAGAAGATTTTTTTACCAAAAACACCAAAAAATGCCCCAAAAATACAAATATGCAAATTTCACCATGATTTGAACAAACTGAAGTGAGGTCACCTTAAGTGAACTGCATATAAAATTTCAAAGCAATTGCACTTGCGGTTTCAGAGGAGAAGGCAATTGTTGACGGACGACGACGGACGACGACGGAAAATCAACCTATTTGATAAGCTCCGCGTCGCTGACAGCGGAGCTAAAGAGTTTTACAGAATATGCAAATACCCTTGTCTGTTTGCCAATGTGGAGTATCCCACAGCCTGGTTCTGTTTCTTGTAATTGATCAATGTCTATTGCAGTGTCTTTCCCATATAACACCCTATTGGTTGGTAAATATTCCATAGGAATTGTATTTGAGGAGTGAATGTGTTTGACAGTTGCTGATGCATTCTTTCAAATTCTTAACACTTCCTTAGTGTGTTTGACAGACTTTGTTATAATATACAGTTTTCTTGATATTTTCTCTTTCACCTGTCCAAGATTTTCTGCAGAATGATTTCTGTTCTTTCCTAGGAAAAAACAGGGTAGTTTGACAAATTATCAAGAATGTTACAATGATTACTTCCATCTTTGAAATGAACTTTGTGTTACACAGTACAGATGAGAGAGAGAGAGAGAGAGAGAGAGAGAGAGAGAGAGAGAGATACACTTACATGAGTCAATACTGTTATAAAATTTCTGTTGAGATGAACTGCTTCATACATGGCCAGTAAGATGGCATCACTTGCCCTGAAAAAGACAACAGTAATTTCTGTCAATTGAATTGTAAAATCATGACCACAGTGAACTGAGAACAGTGTGCCCTCCATGCTGCAGTGACATGCCACTGATTCAGGAATATTCTCATCAATGCAGGAAAGTTTGACATGTTTTGATACAAGTACTGGAATAGCGCTGACTGAAAGAAATTTCAATAAGGTTCTTTGACTGAAGGAATTTATGTGTTGGAAATCAGAGGACACATTACTTGTGATATACATCTTATCTTTTTATCACATTGTGAAAAATTTAAAAGCATGAGTTTTGGGGTATCTTAGTCATATTTCAGCATTTGCAACAAGGTACAAGGTATACTAAATTACCGTAAGCTGAATCAGAGAATATGACGACACAGAACACACTTTCCTGTTCTTCTTTCAAACTCTGAATCCTAGGCTCACATACTATACTAGTTTTTCTTAATTAAAGATGGTCTACAGTAGTACTACTTACATTGAAAGAAGTCAACACTTACAATTGTTTCCAAAGATTCTTTTGTTTTTATCAATTTGAGTGTCATACAAGTGAAGCAAACCAAATTTAATGCACGAAATCCATTATATTGTGCTAAGAAAGCAATACAATGCTAACTCACCTGACTGGTTCAGGATCACTGTTCTCAGTGACAAACATACTACCAACCTGCAACAGACAAGATACAAAGAAATCTTTGAATTACATCTTTTAAAGGGACAAAGTCGGCCATTTTTCATGAATTTTGTTTGATGCGAGATACTACTTATATTGTTTGACATGTCGAAAGATACTGAATGAATGGGTGACCATGCATATATTCGACCCCGGTTTTAGACACGATAAACAAAACCATCGCGAAAATGAATTAATGGTCCTGACCATTAATTCATTTTCGCGATGGTTTCATTTAATTTGTCTAATACCGGGGTCGAATATATGCACGTGTCACCCATTCATTCAGCATCTTTCGACATGTCAAACAATTAAGTAGTATCTCGCATCATACAAAATACATGAAAACTGGCCGACTTTGTCCCTTTAATAATTGTCAATACAGTACATTCAACTGACTAATTTTACACGGATTATCTTGCAAACATTACCAAAAGGCAAAGCATCCCAACCATTTCACAATCAATGAACTTTAACTAAAATCAGAGAACCACATCTGTTTTTGTAAGTCCAGATATATTGTGGATAATTTCTACGCAAAGTGTCAATTTTTTGAAAACAGATGGAATGGTTGAAGAGTGATGTCAGGAAGTAGTTCACTCACCATACTGGTAAGGGCTGAGAAGAGGCCTCCACTTCCAGGCTCATTTTTAGTTTCAAATTGTCTGTAAGGAAGGCATTGGACAATGATGATGAATGTGATTTTCTAGCAGCCCTGATCACCCCATCTTCATGTCTTACTGCTGTACATTTGGTTAGTCAAACATGGCTGCCAAATTAGTTGATAAAATCTGACCAATAACATGTTTATGCGGCTCCTATACCTGGACAATGTATGCTTCATTTCCATGGATGCAATCCATTGGCAAAGTTTGGTGTTTTCAAAGGCAACTCAACTAATGCACTAAGTGTAACATACACAATATAGTTACAGACTCTGGCTGTGCGATTTTAGGTACAAGACACATACAGGATTTCTCACTTAAAGTTAAAGGATGTATTCATCGTTGTCAATGTTGTCATTGGCCTTCATGTAGAGCATGCGATCTAGACTCAATGTCTTGACACATTACATATTAGAATGTTGATGGTAATATGTCTGTTCAGCATGGATATCTACAACACAGGTGACAGTGACAGTGACTTTTACTTCGACATTGAGTATATTGAGTGTACAGGTGTCTCATAAATGGACCTTACACAAAGAAAGCTGAAACCTGGAAAGACATAAGGAGCACCAACAAATGTCCTCTTAGCCAAAGTGACAAAATACCCTGGAGAGGTCATGCACTTTGACCTTTTGAAGAGACGACTGAAAGAGAAACACTTTCCTTCACTGCAGACATTCTTACAAACTCACCTGTTAAAATCCTTGAAGGCGGATGAAATAACGTAACCCAACCCCTGTGAAATGTGGAGACAATAGAACTTTAATATCAAGTTGTCACTTGTACTTTGTCAACCTATTTCAAACAATCATTTTTTTTATTATGAAATTGAAAGAACTCTTTTTTTTCGTAGAAAAATACACAGATTAATTATTTCATCACAGCTTTAAAAAACATGACATAGTGTGCTGGATTTCCTAACAGGCAATATAAAAACTAGTTTGACAAATCTCTCTCAGAATTATGCAAATGCCTTTATCTTGCTAGGAACATTTGCATAGTTTTCTGGAATTTCATTCTACGGGGGAATCATGTATACCAATACTGTAGCAAATCTTGTCGGCAGAAAATTAAATTGCAATAGATGCAACTGTCTTACCGTTAGGGCAAGCTCATCATCTAGTATTGACAGCTTGACTATGTATGGATTCACCGACTGAAAGACAAAATGGTGCCAGTTATACTGGATTAGTGATACAGTCCTTGATCTGGAACACTCACAATCAAAACACAGGTTAGGGATGGTGGGCAAATCAATTCAGTTTCTGGTGATCCACATACTGATTATCACCATAAGTCTAATGGTCCCACAGTCTAGTTTGCTAATCGTACAGTCTTGTTTGCTTATGGTACAGTCTTGTTTGCTAGTCCTGCTCTCTAGTTTGCTAGTCCAACAGTCTAATTTGCTAGTCCTGCTCTCTAGTTTTGTACTCCTGCAGTCTAGGTTGCTAGTCACGCAGTTCAGTCTGCTTGTCCTGCAGTATAGTCCTGCTGTCTAGTTTGTTAGTCCCGCAGTTCAGTCTGCTTGTCCTGCAGTATAGTCCTGCTGTCTAGTTTGTTAGTCCTGCAGTTCAGTTTGCTTGTCCTACTATCCAGTTTGATAGTCCTGCTGTCCTGGCTCTAGCAGCTACACAGACAAAGCCTTGAAAAAGAATTGACACTACCTCTGATGCTGTCCAAATCGTTTATCAGAAGGCAGTTGTAAGACTCTATGCTGTCTGTGTACACGACTGGTATGAAAAATATGGTTACATGCTACATTGTCATCTTAAAGTTAAAGTTTAAAGTAGAGAAATTGGTTACATACTTCATATTTCCTGTAGTTGACTAAAATTGTTAACAACAACATAGCATCATAACCATGGTTTTGACGAGAAACTGGATTTGCTAAAATCTGTGAAAAAAATGAGAAAAGAAGATACCGTAGTATTTTATAACAAAGTACAGCAGTAAGGTTCAATAATTGTACCTTACATGTATCTTTTCCCTGTGGAAAAATTCCAACTTGTCATCACTAAATGACTGAATAAAACTAAACATCACTGTGTAGAGTTTTAGACATGCAATCTCTCGCCAATTATTACAGATGAGAACCAAAGTTTCTACCCCCAACAATGGACCTGATCTTAAGTGTCTATACAATGAGATGAGATATACAAGGGTCCTGATTCATACTACAGAATGCAATGCTTTTCAAAATTTCAAATTTTTAATATGATAAAGATATAATTCCTGAAGAACATCCTTTTTCCACATCTGGAAATTTTATGTAATTACTAATACTCACCCGTGTAACTAACTTCAAGCTACTGAAGTTAATATTCAGTAATTACATGTGTGCATGGTACATTGTATGCCTTTTGCAGTCACAAAAGACCTTACTTTACCAAGCTTCATAATAGATCAGATCAGCTGACGAGACATCATTTTGATTTTAGTAAAGTACAGTTCAAAACTATTTGAAAACATCCAAAGCCTATTTCAGACACGCCTACATTTTCAGTAACTAGAATGCCCCATTGTTTGTCTAATATTAATCAAATTAACAATTACCTGGCTTCTGCATGCCTAATTGACACCAGAGGACAATTACCATACCTGCCCGAGTTTCAGGAGACATTGAAACTTACATTTTAAAGTAATTTTGATTCATTCAGAAAGGGTATGATTTTTTTAGAAAATTTGCTGAGAAACGCTAAAACTGTCGATGCCAATGTAGTATGGATGACTGCAAACATGCTGAAAGAAATTTTCTGTTTACATTATCCATTTCTACTAATCATACTTTTGAGGCAAGTTATACTGAATTTCTGAATTGGAAAATACAAAATAACTTAACGGTGCTATAAATCCTGTAAGAATAATTTAGAGATTACTTACTTGTATGATAGCTTCAAAGACACTATTTATCATAATGTACTCCAATATTGTATTCTGACTGACATTGTCAGTAACCTGTAACACAGAAAAGTTGAAGATACTCATGAACAGAACTACTGCATAGTGTATGGATGTAAGGCACCACTCCATGTATCTATACCAAAACAATTCTGTCATACCATACATGTATACATATGATATATACCCTGTTCACCTCAAAGCCATGCCCAAATCAACCTGTGCCATGAGTTTGGACTAAATCATGGTGGGGAAAGGGTTGAAAAATTTATCATTAGGGGAAGACTGCATTAACTTGCATGGTACCTGAGACCCGAGTCCTTGCCTGACCAACTCGGGTGACAAACAGAAGACTTTTAATCCCTCAAGGTGTGAATGTTCCATTGTTATGTTTATCTAATCCAGCTGGTGCTATTGTAGTGCCATTCATGATTGTAGGAAAGGCAGGTCTGTGAAATTGATCCTCATAAGGAAGTAGGGTATTCCTAAGTTAATGGAGCCTTCCCGTAATGTGATTCAGCACTTTTTGTTAATCAGTTCACTTTACTACTGTTACCAACCAATGAAAGTCTTTTCCTTTCCTTTTACTGCAAAGCCTATACGACTATATGACTTTACAAAATAAATAACTTTAACAGAGGCTTTTTGAGAAATGACAAGATGAGTATCGTACGACAAAGTTGCTTTTCTATCTATCATCAATGGCAGATAATACAATGCTTGAAATCAATAAAGTGGAGACGCATGTAATTTGCTTCAATCCTGCAATAATTTGGAATTTCAGATCAATTCAAATTTTTCTGGCGTTTACAAAAAATATGTCTCAATGAAAGTGAAGTTCCGTAAGTGGCAATATACATAAATATATAATAAATATTCAGTTGAAGACATGTTTTAAATGTTATGAAGCTTTACCCTACTTTGATTGTGTTTATTTGAATTGTTTTTCGGCTCAAAAAAAATTTGCTTACCAAAACCAGAAAAAAAATGTTCAAAGTGATATTTGGGGAAAAAATGTGCTTTGGATGCATATCATGCGGATAACCCCTCCCCTGCATATGAAAAGGTTACCCCTCAGCTTTATGTAAGATTGTGGCTGCTTACATTATCGATCTTATCTGTTCACTGATAACAGGTCTGGTACACTAAGCACAGCAGGGCAAGCACATTATGCGATGCTATGTGACCTTTGAACTGCAGTCCAGAGTAGATTGAGAGATGGGGATGAATTCAAAATTTTCAAAGACTCTATTAGCTTCTGTGAAAACAGTATGAAATTTGTTTACTGGCAACGCTATTTGTGTTATGGCAAGCTACATGTAGATGTAGATGTTATACTATTGTGAAGACTCACCGTGACTAGAATCAGAAGTAACTTGAAACATAGGTTTTTCAAACTGACAGACTGTTCACCAACAATCAGGTTGTTGAGATTTTCTATTAAAGCCTGCAAGGAAAAGGAATGAACGATACACTGTTTTACCCAAAATGAATTATCTTAGCCATTTGCTTTCTGCTCAGGAATTCTCTGTAAATTTGTTCAAAGCAAGTAAAAGTAGCAATGATTGTAATTTTGAGATTTCAAAAATGCAGATCTAGATCCACATTAAGAGTATTGATGTGTATTGAACAGATGATATCAAAATCAGGAACATTTTGTTCATCAAAGATTGAATACACTTTGGACTTCATTCAATGGTGCAGTTGTATGCTGCAGCCTCATGGGAGAGATTAACTTTGAAACAAATCAACACGAGAGACAGTAAATCAGAGGTATTGTAGCTTGACCATTATTACTGGGTAAATGTAAGTAACATTTATTTTCCATCAGATCATTGTTCTCCAGAGCTTGGAAAAAAGGATGGATGACCAATTTAAATAACAGTTTATAATTTGCATATTGTTTTGTTGTGAAAATGTATTTGTTTGTATACATTAAAGGCCCAATAGCTGTATCTTTTAGCATTATTTTGTGATTTTACTTCCAAACTAAAACAAGTTCGTGGGAATGTACTCATTGAGGGGTGTTTATACAAGTGTAATAAACTGTCCACTTGGACTGCACGTGCAATTTTGAGCAAGACAAAAAATAAACGTTTGCCCAAACATGGCGCCCTCATTCAAATAAAGCAAAAACACTATCCGTCATGCATACATGTATATGCATTTAAATCTTCACAGGAACAACCGAGTAGTCCAATATAGTGCAAAGTGCTGAATGTTTTCCACTGGGACATCATATCCCTTGTTTTCTTTGTAATTTTACAAAGAATGGCGGGAAATCAAAATAATGGTTAAACTTTAAATTTACTTGTCCACTTTTTCAGTGGTAAAAGACTATATCCTTTAAATATGTAGGTAAAAGACTATATCCTTTAAATATGTAGAATTTAAAGAAAACCAGAGAAAACAGAAAGCCTTTTTCAGGTCAACAAATTTCAAAAGTTACAGCTACACGGGCTTTAAAATAAAGAGGGGTTTCCAGCCTGTCAAAATCCCATTATGCCAGTAGAGAACCCTGAGATTTGAACATTTGCTTGGGATGTACTACATATATCACGGTAAAAAGAACAATCTAAAGATTTCACTTGATTTGGGTTCCTCCATTCAAAGACCTGTTACAAGATACAGTTACTAATTAATTCACTAATTAAAATTTTGTGGATTTAACAATTAATCAATTCATTGATTGATTGATTAGTTAATCAGTCAATCTACATTTACAGTATAAAATTTAATCCATTCCGGAGTTTCACATGCTCAAATTTGCAACATACACTTTAAATTAATTACACCTACAGAATGTTTTGGAATTCATTGGCAGTCGATTGTACACAGACAGGGTGGCAACATTGGCAATGAGCAGGCACAATATCACATACCTGCATTTGTGACTCGGCCACATCGAATCCAACCAGGATATTGATGACGTCAAAGCCGTGATCTGACAAGTTCTTGCGGTAAATTCCTCTAATGAGTGCGCACAATGTCTGTGGGTACCATCAACGATCAAAAAAATATTTTATTAATACCTTGGAACGGAGGACAATATCAACTACTGCTATGCAATTTGTTCCTGGTTTTAGACTTCAAACAACAATAGCAATGGGTTTTGTACCAACTATTTGGTATAGACTAATGGTCGTAATTGCCATCATCAATTGCCTACAATAGTTATTTTCAGTATTTTAATCTGTAAAATTAGATAATGTGTGGATCAACTAAGACATCTCACAGACATAAATTCTGGTAAACGCTCTTGCTCTTTAGAGACCATGGATAATTACAACATGCACTAATTGCGTTTGATCTCAACCCCTCTCCTCTCTCCCATAAATGACAGTTTGGAAGTGTGAAAATCCATCCAAGCCTCATCCTGTATCAGCATACACACAATTGGTAATTATGTCACTATGAAATTGCAAAAAATTGTTACAATGTTGTAATTAACACACCAAATCTTTGTTTCTTTCCTTTTCTAACAGTTTCTGCCAACTTGACAATGATGAAATAGAATGAAATGAATTGAAACAGTGTATTCACAATGATTGTTATTTTACAGGTGCACTGAACCACATGTATGTCAAAAGAATGCCGGCGTAACGCTGATGCCGCACTGGCCTGGTACACGCCCAACAACATAGTGTAAACTTATGCACTACATAAAAATGTGCAGCGAGATATAGCACTATAAAAACAGGGTGTGCGAATTTTGCGCATGGTAATCGAAATACAGCCAAACTCCCTCAACCCCCTAAATGCAGAAATTGTGTTTACTGTGTGTGTATTTTAATTATCCACAGCCCCTTACTTTAGAATCAGCTTTGGTAATTTTGTAGAGGTTCTTATTGCATTCAGTGAAGAGTAGGGGAGGGGGATAGTGAAGAGTGGGAGAGGGGGTTTGAATATCATATACATTGTAAATAATACCTTCAGGACTTAACTATCAGTTAGTATTTGCAGTGCAGTGACTTTACATTGTTGAGTATTTTCAACACTCAAATTACATTTTAGTGCAATTTCAACTGTGGGAAAGGATTGTTCCATTTCCAAATTTGCGTGCAGAGCAAACGATTATAACTTTTCTTACATTTTTATTTTCTTTAAAATGAGGTTGAGAGAGGTAGTTTCATTGCATGGTATCGCCTACTATACATCTAGCCACATTTCAAAATTTCTCAATTTCATCACTGAGAAGAGTGAAATCTACGAAAAAGTCAGGGTTTTACCTGTAAAGCGTTGACAATCCTGATAGGATAATCCTCTTTCAATGTAAGTGTGCAGCGATAAAATAACATGTTGATGTTTTCCTGTAATGCCACAAAGTGAAAATGGTGGAAAAAGAATGAGGACAGTTTTATTAATATTATGTGTACTTTTAAAAACTCAGACATATACTAATTTCTCAAATTTCAAAGCCATACAGTTGATCTTTATGTGGAAAAACTGCATAATTTATGGACTTCTTTTGACAGAATATGCACAAAAAAACTTTAACTCAATCTGTGAACATTGTCATTCATATTGTTAAAGCTTCTTACTGTACCGGTATATTACTGTTTTTGATACAGTTATTTCCTTCAGTAAGTTATTTCTTGGGTCAACGACCACCAGAATGTCTAGCATACAATGGAACTCGAATTTCGGTTGCAAGCCTTTTTATGCATATGGTTACGGCCGTTAACCTCTTGTGATAAAAGAAATACATCTACTTTTCTTTTGCTCACCTTGAGGGCCAGAAGTTCATCAGCTGACAACCTCTCCAACTCTTTCTCTACATATTGCACATTTGCCTGAGAAGAGAAAATGCCAAAGCAGGCCATGACACAGTGTACAACTTGCACACTTGACATAGTATAACTTGTATTGCACAATGCAGCAAGAAGACAAGCGAAATTGCCTGCGATAGAAAATTGTGGCTCTGATATTTATACAACCTCGGGACGACGGAATCTTCCACAAAAGTACTGTCATACAAGAATGAATTCAAACATACTGTAATCCCTCTCTAATGGGGCAGAAATCTATGTACCATGTCAACTTACCTTCAATAAAAAGAATTCTTCCCAAAAGTTAGGATTGTCCCTTGACGGATCTTCCCCCTACATATTGCGGGGGAAAAAAATTAAAAATTATGTGAAATTTGTTTCCCCTATAGTCTATAAAAAACCTTACTGAATGGAAAGCATTGTTTTTGTACACCATGGGTTTTCTAATGTAATTCAAATTCAATGCTTCGTATCGTGTATCGCAAAATTTGTTATATGTACAGCTGACTTGTTTTACTTGTGTACACAGGTCCTCCCAACCTGATAGGGACAGACCAAATTCTGCTGGTAATGCAGGGCTCGACGCAAGGTCAAATCATCCACTAGCCCGAAGGACTAGTAGCAGTTCATTTTTAGTAGTCCTAAATGAAATCTACTAGTCCTGCTCAAGCAAAGCCAAATGTTGCTCTCATGTTGTAAAGAGGTGTATATGACCATTCTCATATTTTTTGTCGCAAAGGTTTTTAAACCCAATAACTAACTTTCATGCAAGACTAGCACATTCACTTACTGCAAAATGTTAAACTTTGAATCATATATAAACCACAAAAATAACTTGAATGAAATGTCCTGTGTAGGAGGAGAGGTCATGAAAATAGCCTATTGCCATCAAGTATAAAATCAGACGTAGGGATGAATTTGTTGGAAAATTCTTCATAGCTCAGGTAGTGCACCATTAATTTGCAAAGAACATGTTTGTTCATGGTGGGGACAGATTTGTTTCTCCAGAACTGAAATTCATACAGCCATTCACAAATGTTCCTGTGGAGTGCCTTCATATTTTTGACATTTATCGCATTTTAAAATTGACTAGCTTGTGGGGAGGTCCTCTCATTTGTAATAATGGTTTGTGAAAAATTTTGTTTTTAATAGTAAAAATGTTGCATTTTACCATTTCATGTGCTTGTGTCTTTTATGAGTTTTTGCCAGTTACTGGTAACAAAATGTGATTAGCACAAAAATAACCAATGACTCCCAGAAGTGATTGGATACAACAGTCTGATACACCCATTTCATATGTTGTTTATTCACTACTGTTTTAAGGTTCACTTCACTATTATTGCCCCAATAATTTACACTTTTCCACTAAAATGGCAAAACAATAAGTTGCTAGCACCAAGTTATTATCTGTGAGGAATTCCCTCACCTGTGCAAGCAGTAGCAACTTGCCATAGCACTGTTTTGGCAAGCTAGATGGCTCTTTTTAAGATCAGCTTCAATCAAGCTAGGGGGTCTTGACTATATATGGAGGTCAGCATGTGGAGGCATTCTAAAGCAGGGTCAAGCTGGCTACGAACTATCGGAGGTGTTGTTCGGGAATGCCCCTGAAGAAATCTTGAGAAAAATCTTCTTTGAAAGGCAAGGATACAGTGTTTGAACGAAATTGTGGGGTTGCTCATGTTTTTAGGCAAAGTGATGAGCTTCAAGCAAACCAAAATACACGACGTGCAGACAATTCCGTTTGATGCTCAGCGTTGAGCCATGTTTCCCGGGGCCATGTTACTGGCATGTACAGTACAATTTGATTCTCCGTAGCAGGTAAACTGTTTCATTTTAAGTTGGTGATCAATAAAGTTTGCTTCACTGTTTCACTGTCCAATTTGTTTGGGTAAAAGTTAGTTTATTTTTATATAAAATGATCGAGGCTTGGTTCATTCTTATCGAATGAGTGGCCCGGCGTCCCATTAGTTTTGTAGCGATAAACTTTCCTGGACAACTACGGAACTTGAAAATTGCACTAGTCCGCAGGACTACCTCCGAAGACATTTTTACTAGTCCTCTTGAAAATTTACTAGCCTCGGGCTAGTGGGCTAGCGCTTATGTCGAGCCCTGTAATGGGTGAACACTTGTAACCATCACTTCTTTACAATGTACATGTACATGAAGGGCCACTGCGGCCATGAAAAACAATGTGTTTCAAAAGTTTGTGATGAATGGCCCTAGTGGTTAACATTCACACTACATGTTTGCCGAATGTGCATATCCAATGTTCACGGCAGAAAAAAGCAAAAAACCTACCTTGAAGAGGACGTCATATATTTGTACTATCTTCTCTCGGAGTGGCATCTTGCTAGCAGAACCCTGTCGCAGGAAAGTATGTTTTCTAACATCACTGTCGCCCATGGTACAGACTTATCTATCTTTATCCATTAGAATGATGATCCTTACGTTTAGTTTAATCTCGTCAACAGACACTCTACACTATGTCATGTAATGGTGCAGTGGATGGAAGTTTATGTGAGTGAACGAGGTGTCTACAAAATGAAGAACACAGACAGTGAGGAGAAATTAATTAATTGATTGATTACAGTGATAGCGAATGCAATAGGTGAGAACACACAGGTATCAGTGAAAGCACCAGAAATACGACATCACATGAACAGAACACAGAACACCTTGAGATCCAAAAATATCCTTACACCCAAAGAACTGAAAGAAACCTATATTGGTGAATTTTAAAACTTAGTAACTGAAGTGACACACTTTACGTAATTTCAATCAGACAGGGTACGTAACACCTTTGGCCTGAAAAATGTGTAGGCTGTTTCTCATCTTAGGACAAGGTCTCTTACACAATGATGTGGCCAAGCATTGTTTTCTTTGTGTTTGTTGTTTTGTTTTGTTTTGTTTTGTTTTTGTGAGTTTTTGTGAGCTAAAATGTTCAGATACATGTACATGTACATGTAGTGAACAAAACATGGATGTTTACATGGTGTAGTTGTTCTGCAATGGTAGGATGACATTGACAATGATACTGTCAGTGTTCAGAAATGTACAGTGCATAATGATCTTACACTTTCCACAGAGCATTGAACGCTGTCATTTTTTTAATCAGTGTAATTTTTTCAGGTGAATATGGAAAATAAGACCAACATAGCTGGTCTAGCCAGACAAGTGAGAGGATGCAAAATGAAATATTTTTACTTCTTTGCACCTTTTCATTGGTACAAACTAGTATATACAATGAATTTTTAAATTTTACCTCTAAACATGCGCAAACAGCATATACAGATTTGCTGTTTGATTACATGTATCGGGCAATTGTGAGCAATACAATAAAATCATCACCAGAAAAATACGTGGTCCTCAGTACAGCTGCTAACATAAGTCATCCCTAAGTTTGTGTACATGTAGTTTTCTCTGTAATTTTTTTTATTTGCAAAACCGTACATAGTAAAGACTTGTATTAGACATTGTATGTGTTACAAGCATGCTGCAGAAGAGCTGTTGCATACAGTACTACATGTACAAGTACTCATACAAATTTTTGTAAATAAATACAGTCATTATACTAATATAACATATATGTGTACACAAGACAAACACATCAGAATTCTGTGCATGCATACATACATGTACATGAATGGAAAATGGGAGGTGGAATTGGTTGTACTAACATAAAAGAATTTTCATCTTTTGCGATATAATTGTTTAACTCACAGTTCCAGTGGGTGGAGGGACTTTGGTTAACTCCAGAGAAGTACTGTAAAACAAGTCTTTTTAGCTAGCATCCATTTTTAGCTAATACATGTATAGCTAAGTGTTTAAATTGGCTAATTTAAGATGTTGCTAATTTAAACTTTTCTCCATATTCAATATGGTCAAGATGTCTTTTCAGCTACATTAACAACCCACTGATTGCAATGAAAATCCAAAATCGCTAATAAAAGCATGCAGCTAATTCAAAGTGTTTTACAGTAAGCGCTGTTTCTTGATTTTCAGGTGTGATCCAATTTTGATTGGCATAGTGCATTGGTCAAAAGTTGTACTAAAACAAGGCATAGTGATTTATTTTTCTGTATTAATATTGTGGCAAGTAGACCTTCCTTGATGTCTTTACTGTTCATATCACACAGATGTGCGGCGACTCCATAAACAATTATGGGGCGGTGTGCTTTACCTGTGTTCAAAGGTCAAAGGTTAACAACTCACCTTTGTGAGCTCATGGAAGGCACTGAAAAAGCATTCAAACAATTGGAGCTGCAAGGTAGTCTAGCTTTCACAATCAAACCGAGTACTCGGACTGAAAATGTCATTTGGCAAGAAAATTTAGAAGACACCAACTTCAATTGAAATGACAATCTTACAACAGTGCAGTGCTACATTATCAGTAAAAGGGTATTATCATGAGATCCAGTATATATCTTTGTTGGTAATTTGGTTGATTTGTCAGAACTTACAGGAGGAAGATACTTGTGGGTACAACTCCTGCATAAGTTGTTTATTATCACTATATTTTTCCCATTGAGGATATTTGCTATTTGGTGCAAGGGCAAAAACCATTTGAAAAAGACTGATGCAGATCTACAATATCAGACATAGACTACCACAACTGTCTATAGGGCCTTGTAGCAGGGGTGTTATTGATACAATCAAAATCACGAAGTAAACAAAGCATTATGGGTTGAAATTTGGGGAAATGCATGTTGATACAAACAAAAAAGGGTTTTTCGTAGCTTGTAGCACTTACATGTATTATCCCTAACCTGAGTGACTCCTCAAGGTGCACTAGTGATAAATGTAAAATGCTACGTGTCCACTGGGGTCCCAACACTTTGCACAGAAACATGGTAGCCCCACACAACTTCATCCAAAAATCAATTTGTACCAAAACCACCTTGCCCAGAGTACTACATGTCACTTCACCTAAAGACCACTTTGTACATGTACCAAAACTGCTTTGCCAAAAGTACAGTGGACACATTGCTGTGCCAGGACAATTGGCAATTGCAAAACTTTTATTCTTCCAAAAACCATAAAAGGAAGAATTAGAATAAAAAATAACACAAATGAGCCTGTAAAACTGTGTGCACATGTACAATCATAGTCCTATGAGTATTTAAGTAGTGTGGTATAAGTATCCACATTGCTGTGCTATGATAACACTGTCTCCCTACTAGTTCGTATTGCTACAAGTAGAAGCTACATGTATGACTGGTGACTCGCAATGGAATAGCACGATGTCAGTTTCTCTATATCATACATGTACATGTATTCACTTTCAAGACTTTGGTTGCTGGATAGATACTACAGATTTTGATAGAAAGATACCGTACTACAAATTTTGAATGAGTGTAACATTTTGAGAAGAATTTACACCAAACGAAGTTGTTCCTATCTTCTCAAAATGTTGCACCCAATCAAAATCCGTAGTAGGTTATGAATTTTCATGGATATTGGCGGGTTATTTTCAGCTTTACTGGTTGGTGACAGATTGGGTGAAGCTGAGTTGTTTTGGGGGCCAAGTGACACTGGGGGCCAAGAGATTTTGGTATGAGGTTGTTTTGTGCAAGGTAATCAGCTGTATGCATACTGTTGCACACTCAGTGACCAACCCCTACTAGTATTGCAGTTTCTAAACTGCATGCTATATGCTACATGTATACCCTATTAACACTATGTTGTGCAGTATTTGACAGACAAAATTTACGATGTAAACTGTTTTGATACCAAAACAATCTGTGAATCATACCGCGTTACACTGAAGAGTTAGCTTTCACCCTAACTATACCTTTAAGTAAGTGGGTTATTCTATCTAAATCATAGTGACAGAAAATGGGTGGTTACGTCAAAATGACTGAGAAGCACATCATATGAATGAAAAGCACAGATCATTCCTTTTGCATTAAATGTAGCCCTCTTACCGTACCCCTATTCGTAAGTTCTTTTTTTGACGTTCCGATTGCAAAGAGGCAGATATTTCGTCATATAATTTATTTTAGAGACAGAAATTCCGCCAAAACACTAATTTATAGGCATCTCTCCTTCTGTAATGGCAAAGATAACTGTCATTCATGATCGTGGCAAGTGGTTTACAAAAATAATGCATACATCACATAAATACACACCTTATTATATTTGTACCGTGAGCGCGAACGATCGTTCGCAAAATTTACTCGAATTTCTTATTCTCGCACTACTCACCTTACATTCCTTTATGTCTATACAGTCAGAGACGGCTAATAAGCGTTCAATTTTATCGAGAACCCCTTTTACAAGCACTTCGGACAGTGAGCACAGGCCGGAAGTCGACCTGGCAGCTTGCATGTTATGGTATATGGAGCAATACATTCGAAATCATTCCGATACAGCATATTTGATATTTATGGTATCATTTTTAAAATATTATGATTAATGAAAAAATTACTACTTTTTATCAAATTTACTTATAGTTAAAGATAAATTGTATACGTAATTCAAAGTAATATATGAAACTGTGACCCGAACTTTACTCGAACAGACAGTCTGTAAATAAAGTAGCTTCTGCGGTCGATTCAGAAGAGGGCGCCCCAATATACGAATTACAGTCAACTCGCACCTTTTCCAACCACAGGTCGAGTAGGCATTATCTGTGATGATTTTTTCCTATTGTTATCATAACACATGATTATGAATATTAATAAATTATTAATATGAATGTTACAGAATATTAAAACTTTTTTTTTACAAACAATGTCGTAGACCTACTTTGTGTAAATACTGTCTGGAAACCCCATTGTTGTGATAATAATGATTAATATGTAACAGGTCTGACCTGAGAGCGAGCGCAGCGTAGTATATCGTCATTGATGTTTTCAGGCAATAGCATGCTAATTTCTGTGTTTGATGCATGATTCGTAACTTAGCCATTGACTCGTTGAGGTTGAATTGTTGTCAATTGTTTTCTAGAATAACATTTTCAATTTAACTCGGAAATGCCAAGTTCACTAACGAAAATTATTTAAAACTGGTAAATTATATGATTCCAATCAGTTTATTATATTAAACAGGGACGGGAACAAAGGCAGTCTAATGTAAAACACGTACTTGATATTCCCGTCGGTAGCTAGCTCTCAGCACACTATTTTTAATTCTCGCGTGAGTTGACCGTTCGTTCTCGCGAGAGTAGGCTTGTTTCAAAATGGCGGCGCCTAGTGATGACCGATCCGGGCCTTCAAAAGTGATCGAAAATAGTCATTTTGAAACAAATTTCACACTTTCTTTGGAACAGAGAGATTCTTTTGTCGGCAATACACATTGTCGAGTAGTTTTTGTGGTAGATGATATCTTTAATTTCACGCAATCCGTGTAAAAGTATTCAAAATGGCCGCCTCCATGGAACTGGGCAGATCGTCCATGTAGCCGACACAAACACGAAGTGTCTGATACCGGCTACCGAAAACTATGGAAAATAGTAAAGAATGAGCTACAAAATCACTATCAGTTTTAAGTTGCAGGTAGAATAAGTCTGTGCCTTTGTATAAATACTATAAAAATAGTAGAAAGTGAGCAACCAGCTGAAAGTTAGTCGAGGAGACCTAAACCGCATATCATTTGCATCTCATTGTCGGCTACATGGACTGTGTGCCTGGAACGGTGCTCTCTTTTCAAACTCGTAGGTATATAGAGATTCCATTCTAAATTTCTTGTACACGCATTAGTCTTAATGCTCGCTTCGCGAGCGGCCTTCGGCCGCTCTCGCTGCGCTCGCTAATATGTAACAGGTCTGACCTGAGAGCGAGCGCAGCGTAGGGTACATCGTCATTGATGTTTTCAGGCAATAGCATGCTAATTTCTGTGTTTGATGCATGATCATGATGCATATCTTGGCCATTATTCAGGTTGAATTGTTGTCAATTGTTTTCTAGAATAACATTTATAGCCATTTAACTCGGAAATGCCAAGTTCACTAGCGAAAATTATTTAAAACTGGTAAATTATATGATTCCGATCAGTTTATTATATTAAACAGGGGCGGGTACAGAGGCAGTCTAATGTAAATCACGTATTTGATATTCCCGTCGGCAGCTCTCAGCACACGATTTTTAATTCTCGCGTGAGTTGACCGTTCGTTCTCGCGAGAGTAGGCTTGTTTCAAAATGGCGGCGCCTAGTGATGACCGATCCGGGCCTTCAAAAGTGATCGAAAATAGTCATTTTGAAACAAATTTCACACTTTCTTTGGAACAGAGAGATTCTTTTGTCGGCAATACACATTGTCGAGTAGTTTTGTGGTAGATGATATCTTTAATTTCACGCAATCCGTGTAAAAGTATTCAAGATGGCCGCCTCCATGGAACTGTGCTCCCTTTTCAAACTCGTAGGTATATAGAGATTCCATTCTAAATTTCTTGTACACGCATTAGTCTTAATGCTCGCTTCGCGAGCGGCCTTCGGCCGCTCTCGCTGCGCTCGCTAATATCATATTTTACACATTGTAATCTGCTTATGTGAACAGCCCTCTGGAAACACTTATATAGTTTCACAATCTATGCCAAAATATACAAGTGACACCATTGCCCAGGTTCAGTCTACGGCAAGAGTTGACCATTGCCCAGGTTCAGTCTGAATTAAAACTTGAACTGACCCAAAAAAACTACAATTTCGTCAAGAAATGAATTCGTCGATTTCAGAAAATGGTAGAAATTTATTTGGCCGTCATTAGCCGTGGACCAATAGCCCCTGTGTACATGTACTTGACTTTAATCGTGAAGTAAAGGATAAATCAGAGTGAAAACAATAAAATTCTTTCTCAGGATTTTTTTTTCTCGGTAGTATATGCTCATTCGAGTGTAGGGTACACCAAGACTAAAGTGTAAATCCAAACTTTGATTAAAGCAATCCTGGAAGAATTTTTACAGCCTGCCTTAACAGCGTCTGTCGAAACCCCGTGCTGCGAAGGAGTAATTGAATATTGAACATGCGTTGAGTTGTTGAGATTACCAATAAACTTCCACTAAAAGCTGTAGGTTTTGATGTGATGTCAAGTACAGTTTATTTTTGGTGAAACATAATTTCTTTTCCTGATCTCAAAATCCTGCAAAAATGCCTAATTTTCAGTCTGTCAAAATATATTGCGTATGTTTTTTTACTTAATTTTAGTATTCATTTGTCAAAAGTAACGCTTCGTAACGTGCACAATGTATTATAAAGGCCGATTACTTTCCTTGTTCAACATAATATAAAGGATAATGATAAAAACTGGATTTTGTATCAAACAAAAACGACAAGAATGTTATCAAAAGTTACATTTTTTTCCTAATTGCGGGCATGGGGTTAGGGTAGATGTGAAGAAGACATGCTCCTACGTATTTCATATTAGGACCCGATGTATTGCATTCGGCTTCAGACATATTTGTGTCGGCTACTGAAGTGCCCTAGTAAACTACTGGTGACAGAGAAAAGGGGAGAATAGGGTAATAAGAGCAAATATATTCTATAATTTAGTGTATTATAGTTTCAATACTTTATACTTTGTCTGTAACCAAAGTATTTTGCTTTTTATTTCGTTTTTTACGTCGAAAACAAGCGTTTCAGCTGAAGACGCCCTGCATTAAAATACCTCACGGCCAGACTCTAGGAGAGAAAAAAAATCTTGTTCATCGGATTTTTGGACCAAGATTTAGGAGCGGCATGCGAACTTTTTTTCAGGCCAAGAGTAACCGCGGTCCCTCGGACATTGCTGCTTGGGTGCAGACAAGGCAAAATAATCTTTTCCCTTTTTAGGCTAACCAGAAATATTTCAGACTGATACTGGTTATTGAATTCAATACTATATTTCTCAACAATAACATAGGGGATTACATATACAGTCGGTGTTTGTACAACATATTCTGAGTATTTCAACATGCTCTCAGAATAAAACTGATATGCACAGCAAATCACTGAAATCCAACAATTCAGTATTGTCCTTCAATATCCTCCTGCTAGAACCTAGCATCTGAGTTTTTTCAATTTACTTTGGCCCCATGTCTTGGCCTCTTTACCGCTGTCCTGACACATTTTACACAATGGTCTAACAACTCTGGATTGTGATCTGAGTGAAGTTATATAGTCATCGTTCAGAAGGTTCTCTTGTCATCCAAAATAGAAACAGCAAGCTTCAAATGATACTATTGTTGCACTGTAGAAAGTTGTTTCTACTGAAGTATGTACAATGCAGGAGTATGAATTTGCCGAAATAAAAACAAAACAAAACAAAAAACAAAAAAAAGACAATCAAATCGGGCAATAGAGAAGCGGCGATTCCGATGAACAATTTTAAGTTTTCTTTCTGGCCCACAAAAATCAATGTGCATTGATTTGTCCTCACCACCAATTTCTTTATTCTTCCATTCTCACCAGTTTGAATACATTGTAAAGATTAATCACTTGAAAGGCCGTCTATTATTCCCTGAAATATGTTGTCGCAGAGCATTTTCGTCGGAGATCGACATATTACGTATTTTCTTCGCGTTTTGAACTACCGAGGGCGCTGTGAGCGCCAACATGATAGGCTGAGAGCAGAGCGCAAAGTAAAAGCTATAGCGACGTCACGCGTTTGTTCTATCTGCAAATAGAACGCAACAATACCACAGCTAGCAACGTTGTTCGAATCACTTGCGAAGCGTCAGCACTGCGCACACAAAGAAACTTTCAAACTGAGCGATAAATCTTGTGATTTCTACAGAAAACGTAAAAAAATGGGTAGCAGACTTTCAAGGCAGCCTAACATCTTCGACAGAATTGTCTTGCAAAGGTGAGTTAACGAGTGAATTTGGCTCTACAAAACAATGAGTGTTGAGAAGCTACATGAGTGTTGAGAAGCTACAGCCTATCTGCAGTAGCAACATATGCACGGCGAAACAGAGCATGGCAATGACAACTAACTACTAGTCTTTGTGACTTCATAAAGTGTTGTAACATTCTCTCTGCAGAAGTGCATTCTTTAAATAAGCTAGATTGCCTAATATGAATTTGACCGTGTACTTGAGGATAGCTTTTAAATTCTAACAGGTTTCAATGTGATATTGGCCTGTGTAGTATACAGATGTCCTCGTGGGAAATTACAGTGCTCGATGCTAAGCAGAGCGTTATAAGTAAATAAACAAATTACTTGAAGTACAAAGTAATGATAATCTATTACTTAAGTTTCATGCACACACACACACACACACACACACACACACACACCCCCCCACACACACATATATATATATATATATATATATATATATATATATATATATATATATATATATATATATATATATATATATATATATATATATATATATATATATATATATATATATATATATTCTTGATAAATTCATCTTTGTAGAGAGGAAGAGGAGAAGTATGCAGAATTGCTTCAGAAGTGGGAAGCTGCGCAAGTTCATCTTGTTGCGATAGAGGAGAGGGTTGAGAAAAAGAGCAAGAAGAAGAGGCGAATTTTTAGAAAAAGAGCGAGGAAAGAAATCCAAGCCAGAAGGAAATCCTTGACGCTGTCTGGGATATCAGAAATGAATTCGTCAGCGAGATAAAGAAACAACGCTTGGTGGCGTACTATAGAATACAAAACCAGGAGAAGAAGGAACAGATAGAACGAGAAAGAAAGCTATTAGAAGATGCACAAGAAAGTCTGAAGGAGAAAATTGAGAAAATTAAAAAGAGAGAAGCGGCTGAGAGTTGCAAGGAATATATCAAGGAAAGAAAAGCTTGCCAGGGCGAGGATGAGGTCATCGAACGTGAGATGGCCGAACGAAGGGAGAAGATTACTCAGGTTAGGATGCGCAGTGCACAGAAAAGAGAAGAGAGAGCTGCCCTCCAAAAGGATAGGTCATTCGGAGATTATCTCACTAAACTAAAAGCCATGGCCAAGATCGAGTGAGAGGGAAGTTTTTACAGACTCAGCGTTGCAATTGCGTAACAACTGGAACTTTTCATTACAAGAACTTCCGATTCAAGTTGAGGAATAGAATCTATCAAAGCGTTCCCTCGCAAACAAATCTTCTTTGGACGGTTTCGTTTCCAGATTGTTTGGCGATAACGGAAATGTAACAAAACATAGCACGGTCAGTGTTTGTTTCCAAGGAAAACACTGACAAAACAGTCAGCGGCTGTATGGCCATTGGAGGATTTGAAACCAGTTATGTCTTCAATTGTTGGAAAAAAGCCTTGGAGACGTAGAGACTGCATGATAAAAAATTAACATAACAGAGAATATTAAAGACATTTTTCACTTCATGGTTTTAATCATTGATGCAATTTTTAATCTCAAGTAGTTCCATTTTTCGATATACATTTCATTTTACTCTTTAAGTTGGAATTGTCCCCTGCAATGATTTTATTGTCGTTTTCTTTCATGACGTCAATAAACGGTGATCGAGAATGAATGTTGCCTCCGGTTAGAGTCTTTGTAAGCATCTATGTGTTGATCACGGTTAGAATTAATCCTCGTCCTTAATTCGGCCATAATGATATTCATGACGCAGAAAATTAATAATACTTACAAAATCTGAAATCTTAGGTTTGTCCTCCCTCGGAATGTCCAACTCACTTTGAAGGAACTGCGCCCTCAATGGTCACATTTTGATAAGTTGGGGTGCCCTGAAGTGAGGTGGAATGGTAAGAACTGCCAAAATTTGTCAGGAAACAACGTTCCATGTTATAGACGTGATCATTCATACCCTATTTCTTTGTCACCATGTATTTAAGTTGCAAATTACTCGTTAGATTTTGTTCACTTTGGTGTGTCCCAGCTTTTTCTGTCAGGTTCAACATATTTTTCAGAAATGATTCAAGTCCTGAAAGCTCCGTAATATTTTGCCATAACTTCATAAAAATGTAGACTTAAACTGGTGTATTGTGGTGTACCGTTCAAAATAAGACTTGAATTGTATTACAGAGGAAACACACCAAAATTTAACAATCAGGATATCCAAGATATTACCAGAGTGGTTGTTACATTCATGCTAGGTGTTTCAAAGTTCGTGTATAAGTAAATATTATATTTTTCTTTAAGCAAGGGGAGGGTCTACTCGAATTTAAAAGTATTATTACTGATTTTTCCAGATGTTGCGCTCTGATAAATCATATGAACAAAAATAAACGGAAAAGGTGATCCCTTGTTGAAATCTCCCTCATACTTTTACCTTTTCCAAAAAAGCAGAGAATCTAAAGTTCTGACAACAGTAACAATAAATAGTTTAACATGCAGGATGAGGGTATAGTACATGCTTGGGACAAAAAGTCCGTATTTTGTCATTTCATGATAAAGTATTTGAAGTTGACACTACAGCATACCTAAATTCCATTTAGATCTGTGCTTCTCTACGAAGAAAAAAACAGTCTTTCTGTTTTTCATTTACCGTAAACTGTGCTTGCTTACGATCGAAACTTTGACAGCCCGAGGCGAGGTAAATGCTGCTTTTCCAACGACAGCGCCATCAAGCGTCAGCGTTTCCAAATTAAATCCCACGGGAGATTTTGTTGAAACATTTGAACGGTGGTGCGGTCAAGCTACGGTCAGTAGATCCGGCCTCGCTTCTACGAATACTGTCCATGGTCAAATGACGATTGCGAGAGGTTGTACTGTATGAGCCCGAACTTTTGTGATTATACGGTATCTTCGAAATCTCAGCAATATCACTTTGGGTGAAAGCGAACGACGTCGATACAGATAATTCTAACCCATCATTCAAAACGTACAAAGGGGCAACGATTGTATACGAAGGAGTTTCAGAGGTCAGCAAAACTCTCAGAGGTCATCGCATCTACGGATATTCTGTGATGCTCCAGTTTATAAAAGTTGGACTGACTGTCGAAGTAGACACCGTTTGACACGTTTTACATTATCTGTGAAAATTTGCACTTTGCTTCAGAAAAAAATGTTGAAATCACAGGTACACTTTTACTGTCAAAATATCGGCATTTTATGGAGAAGTCAGCGCTGTGCTGATCTACATTGCATTCAGAATGTTGTCAATATCCAACTTTGTTCATTGGCGTGCTCTATCCTTGTGAATGATATTTTTCTCATTTCCCCCCGAAATTTTATGATTTCCGTTAACTCTAATTTTGATTTTAAATATTTCAAAATAAAAACCTGATTTTTTTCTTTCATTTTTCGGAAGGTGAAATTCCTTTTTGAGCGCTCTTTATCTCGGTTAAGACCTGCTGATATCGAATGTATACGCTTTTTAACCAAACTTTTCATTGTTTTCATTGTCCTATTAGTAAGTCATAAACAACGCATATAATTTGACTGCATTTCTGACAGGGCGATATTGATGACATGTTATCATAATTTTTGTTCAATCTGTGAAAACAAATTTTTGTGTATACTTGTCCTCCTACGTTTATACACGTCTTAGCCTACCTAACTCATCAAATGTATGTATGTATGTATGTATGTATGTATGTATGTATGTATGTATGTATGTATATATGTATGTATGTATGTATGTATGTATGTATGTATGTATGTATGTATGTATGTATGTATGTATGTATGTATGTATGTATGTATGTATGTATGTATGTATGTATGTATGTATGTATGTGCGTGTGTGTGTATGTACGTGTGTGCGTATTGTGTTCTGTTTGTTAGAGAATGGGTATGGGTGTATGTGTGTGTGTGTGTACACGATATAATATGTGTGAATGCGAACGAACTGCACACACACCCATACGGTGTATGACAGTGACCTTGTGTGTATGTGTTCGCAAAACACAATTTTACATTCTTAAAATGTTTCTTCAAAACAAAACAGAAATGTTTTCAGTATTTATTTATCATACATCCCCAATTTCCACAATATACAACTGATGAAATTAATATAATTTGAGTTTCTATTATAATCCACCATTAAGCTTATGAACGATTTTTTTCTAAGTTTGCGTCGCGTTTTTTGATCTCATTGGCTAACTTCGGGAAACCATCCCTCTGTCTGTGATGAACCAATGGACAGGCTCGTAGTACAAAGTATACAAAGTTTCTATAATTTTCTATTTCTTATCACTGGAGCTTCATTTTATACGAATAAAGGGGTTCCCTGGTACAAATAAACAACTGCAATACCATATAATTTCCTTGAACGTAAACGAATTTACATCTTCGTTGGTAGGAATATGTTTATCATAACTTTCACGTATTATCACATATTATTACCCTATTATGACTTTTGCTAGATAAAAAGACAAAAAAGGACGTGTCTGCATTTAACCTCCCTACGATCTACTTTTTCACTGTCATGCACACTCGCAAATAAAACTTTAAAACAATACTTTCAACTAAGAAAGTCTTTCTGTCACTTCTTTCATTCCTTGTATCTATCTCTACGACACACATCAAAAAACGGACCAAGTAGGGACTCTGTCGGCAGTCACTCAATCTTCGATGCTGGTTAACTGTGATCCACTTGTTGCTATGTTCACCGACATTTGAAACACACAGAGTTGATCCTTACTGAGTCCTTCGGAATTGTAAGACAGCTATCAGGGTCGGCACTGCATGGTTTCACTATTGCAGTCGATAAATTCATTCAAACACGGCTAGGTCTGTTGGCAAAACATTCATGTTCAATTCACAAAGCGCTATCAAGGTCCGACAAGACTGATGGCTAGTGGATGCAGAGAAATTTTGTTTGAATTGTTAGTAACCGAGGAAGTTAACTCATACCATCACTTTTATTTAGAGGCCCTACGAAAATCCCTTTGAGTTCGCAACCAGAGGTGTGTCCACTAACCATCAGTCGCCTTTAAGGTCCTATTTTGGTAATGTCTCTGCAACATAAGGTGCGCTTCTCGAAATTCAAAGTCAAACTTTTGCTCAAACTGTCCAAAGAGAAACTTAAAACAATACTCTTAACAAAGTAGGATAGAAATTGCGGTAACCGTGCAAATTTTGACACAGTGATAGAAACAAATTACCTTAAATTTACAAATATTTGAAATTAAAAACGACCGCCACTTATGTGTTCATTCCATGATGATGGCGAAAAATTAAACTAATTTCAAATAAAAAACAAAACCGTAAAAGCTTTGCTTAAAACGGGCCATCGAGAGATAGACAAGAAAGTATTGTAAAAATTTGAGAGTCCGCTAATCTGTATCGGTGGTGCATTTTACGTTAACACCATCGTCTGTTCGCACGGGTCGTTAGTTCCACTACAGTCTCTTATTAACTAACTCATTTCGGGGAGCATCAAGCTGCTCGGAAAAGAGACCTTGGCAAGCGAAGGTGCCTCAACACACGGTCTTCCATAGTTTTGTTCACATCGGCACATACCACTTGACTAGGATGGCGATTAAGTTTTATTTTTAATTTGTTGTTCGATTTGACCGATACAACTTACAGTGCCACCACTCTGATTCTATTGGCACTTTGCTCAACAATGATAATTGTTTGGAAGGGATCTTCCCCTGTGACACATACCCCGACAGGACCCTGCAGTGCCTCTGTACCGCAGTCAACCTGACAAATGAATGTACCCGATGAACTGAATTTCTGTACTCGGTTGTTGCTGTAATCACAGACGTAGACATTGCCGTGTAGATCATTGCATATTCCCAAAGGCTTGTTAAACTGACCATCAGCACTACCATAGGATCCAAATGAGAAGAGGAATCCACCGTCTGCATCGAATACCTTGACAGAGTGGCTACCAGTATCTGACACAAAGACTTTACCCTCGCTACTCTCCACACTGATGCCCAATGGATAACTAAACTGACCAGCTCCATAACCTTCACTTCCAAAGCATTTTATATAGTCTCCACTTTGACTGTATATTCGAATACAACGTGCAGACATATCAACGACATAAACATTGCCATTGTACTGACTAATTGCGATACCCATGACACCCTTCAGCTGATCTTTGCCAAAACATTTAATCAGCTGACCATTCTCATCACAGACCACTACCTGATTATTACCAGAGTCAGTTGTAAAGATCTTTCCATCTTCAGAGACTGCAGAGTAAAGAGGTCTAAAGCGTGTGATCTCTGTAAATTTGTAAATTGCTTGATGTTTTCCTTGTAAGGTAAATGATTGTAGCCTGTCATTGTCTTGATCATCTACTATCACGTGACCACTCTTTGTCATCGTTACTCCCAAAGGGCTACTCAGTTGTCCAATCCAAGAACCCTTCCCTCCGAATGTTCTCACTGTACCTTTCTTTGGACCTACCACAACTGTTACCGGCGAACCCTGCACGGCTTGTCCGTCTACCGACACTGACAATTCATGTTTTCCTTCAGCCTTCGCACAGTACGTCAGAGAAAATGTTCTATCGTAGTTATCGGTTACTGTCACGTGTTCAGATTTGTCATCCGGTGTCTTCATCAAAGCGGTGATTCTCTCCCGTGTAACCTTGGTTCCACCTGTCCGAGAACCCGTAACCTGTAGTGTTAGCGTTATCTGTTCATCAACTCGGGAGTATTCTGACACGCCGCACAGTTCATACCTCTTCTCCTCGGTGATCTTTATCGTGCCTAGAGTTTTCGTTTCACAGAAGTTGTCTGTAGACTGGAACTCTACGTAATTGTCGCCTACCGGTTCACATTTTGTTGTAACTTTCAATAATTCCCGGATCTGTGACGTCATACTATTCTTTGCAGACATCAACTGTGAAGCGTTTCCGTACTGCATTAACTTGTCAGCGTAGTCTCTGGTTGCTGCGATGTCATTTTCCGTGCATTCTAGATCCTTCAGTTGTGCTTGCAGATTTGTTTTTCTTTCTTCGTGCTCAGTTTTCAGTTGTTGAAGTAGGCTATCGCCGTTCTCTCGTATTTTGTGAGTGGTTTCTTCAATTGTCTTCTCCATATGAACTTTGACTTTCATTATCTCTTCCTGGAAACGACTGTCCACTGACTCTGTCATCTGTTGTACAGCTGCCTTGCTTTCGCCAGCTTCGTTTTCCTTGATTTGCAGTTCCTGTGTCATCTTTGTGAGCAGCTGTTTGTACTCGGCCGCTGCATCGTCCAGATATCTGAATTTGTGTTCTGGACGAGGGTGATCTATAGCTGTGCATTCGAGACAGATTGTCACCTCGCACGTATCGCAGTAGAATTTGACCTGGTTATCATGGTGTTTACTACAGTAGGCCGGGGGTCGTACCGAGGCAGGATTGTTAAACTTTGCCCTTTGGTATTCATCGATGGCTATCAGGCGATGGGATCGTGCGATGGGCATGTACCTGTGAGCTTTTACACAATGCTCACAGAAGTTGATAGAACAATCGATGCACCTCTGGTGAATGTCCCAAATATCACAAGCCTCACATTTCTTCAATGTTGCTTTCTTCTCGTCTTGCTTGTCAAATTCCTCAACCAGTTGATTGACAAACAGGTTGGCCGACAACGCAGCCACACCTCCAGCAGGAAGTTCGTGCGAACGACGACATATTGGACACGTCAGTTCGCCTCTCTTCTCCACGATCTTTCTCAGGCATTGCTCACAGAACGTGTGTACGCACGGTAGAATTTTAGCGTTTTTGTATCGTTCTGAACAAACGCAGCAACTCAGAAAATTATCGTCGATGTTTTTAAGTAAAGTCGATTCTTCCTTGCTTGCCATAGTCGTAACTACGATTAGCGACACGACCCGTTCAAGCAGAGAACGGCTCCCTAGCATTGTGGAAAAATACATAGTCTCAGATAGTCTGCTGGCGCGATGGCGCCTGCCCCATTCTGATAGAGGCAGTTCCCGAGATAAGGAGACAGGCCGTTTTCATTGGTCGCAAAAATAACGCCCAGGTCTAAAGCGTTGCAGGGCGCATGCGCAGATTATTGCCATGCTGCCTTACGTTTTGAGAGGACGTATATGTAGTAGGCGACGCTCCCTGCGTTTGATTGATTCTTCAGGAATCCTGTCGAATCACGTTATGTTACAATTTTTCAGTGTACGAAATGTTACCCAAGCAGCTGCACGTCATGAAATCGAAAAACTGTATACGATCTTGAACACTGGACCGCAAGTGTAATGTAAGCTAGCAAAACCCACAGTGGAGTTGCCGTGTACGCTTTGAGACACGCTTACGGTCCCCTAGCCCTGCGTACGATGCTGTGTGTTCCGCTACAGCTAATAGCCCCGCTCACCACAGCCCTGCAAAGACCCGTACGTAGAGTTGGTGACTTCAAATCCATTTTTGGACTTGACGTAAAAAGCCAAATTACTGCCGAAATTCAGCGTTCTTGGGCCCAAGTCGTATCCCTGCCTACCTCAGCTACTCGATCGCTTCCAAAAATGCCAGTCTTTTATTCTTTTTTCGTAAATAACCGTCGATGTCGGCAACTCTCTCGCTAGCCCTGCGTACGTACGCAGTATACGCTGTGTGTCAGCGAGAGAGTTGCCGACATCGACGGTTATTTACGAAAAAAGAATAAAAGACTGGCATTTTTGGAAGCGATCGAGTAGCTGAGGTAGGCAGGGATACGACTTGGGCCCAAGAACGCTGAATTTCGGCAGTAATTTGGCTTTTTACGTCAAGTCCAAAAATGGATTTGAAGTCACCAACTCTACGTACGGGTCTTTGCAGGGCTGTGGTGAGCGGGGCTATTAGCTGTAGCGGAAACACACAGCATCGTACGCAGGGCTAACGGTCCCCACATTTGTGGAGGGACCGTGATAGAGAAACTACTACAGGGCAACTCCACGTACCTGAGGTATAACCAGGGTCCCTCCTCAATGGCATGAGACCTTGCTATAACGTTGTGCTACATCGATTCTCAGAGTGCTGTTCTGCGCGGTAGAAGGAGAGAAGCGGTAACATTTGATAATTTTTAACATAATGACCGTAGGTCATCAAGTTATTGTGATGGGGTTGAGTGGATGTCGGAGAGTGAAAATTGTCCGTAAACGGCAAGAAGTCAAACACTGCTGAACAGACTGTGTTGATATTTGGTACAGATGTTAGGACCATGTTCAAGGTTCCGATTCCTCAAAATGGTGCCAAACGAATCAGCGGTTAGATAGATATGGGAAATTGTTGACCCTCTTTTTCTACTAATTTATTTTAGGGGCCTTCCATATGTGTATTTTTGGAAGGTACACCAATACTGCACTTTGGACTGTTTTATGAATTATGGAATAGAAATGAGTGTTAGATGAATGCTAGAAACATGCAGGATGCACTGAATGGAAGTATCAGAGATTTCCATGCTCTTGTAGGCATCAAAAGCGATAAAAAATAACATATTTCATATTTTAGATTCTCACATTTGAGACGACCCTAGGCATTTGTCATATTATCTCATATCTGCTCACTTCAATCTTCAGTAAACATCCTTGAGTCAATATACAGACTTTGACATTCACATTCTAGAGATTAGCCTGTTCACCCACAGTTCCCGGGAAACAGGTCCAAGATCACCATTCTGATAAAAATTAGAGGAATGTTGACAAAGGTTAACTTCGGAGACTGATTTTATTGTTTTTGAGAGAATGGGCGATTCTGTTTGGATTTTCTTCAATATATTCTTACTTCGAACACTTTATTGAACTTGTCTATAGGATACAAATGAATGTTGACAAAAGTGGGCTTCGGAGACTGATTTTATTGTTTTTGAGAGAATGGGGCATTATAGTTGCAAAAGCCATGCCCCAGTCTCTTTTCAAATTAGAGTGTTGGTTTTGGATTTTATTCAATGTATTCTTACTTCAAACACTCTAATGAACTTATGTAGGTAACAAATGACAGGAGTGTTGACGAAGGTTGGCTTCGGAGACAGATTTTATTGTTTTTGAGAGAATGGGGCATTATAGTTGCAAAAGCCATGCCCCAGTCTCTTTACAAATTAGAGTGTTGTTTTTGGAGTTTCTTCAATAAATTCATACTTCAAACACTCTATTGAACTTATCTAGAATATATATGACAGGAATGTTGACAAAGGTTGGCTTCGGAGGCAGATTTTATTGTTTTTGAGAGAATGGGGCATTATAGTTGCAAAAGCCATGCCCCAGTCTCTTTTCAAATTAGAGTGTTGGTTTTTGATTTTATTCAATGTATTCTTACTTCAAACACTTTATTGAACTTATTGTTAAGGTATGACTCAGGTATGAAACTGAACAACTATATGACAGGAATGTTAACAAAGGTTGGCTTTGGAGACTGATATTATTGTTTTTGAGAGAATGGGGCATTATAGTTGCAAAAGCCATGCCCCAGTCTTTTTTCAAATTAGAGTGTTTTTATGGAGTTTCTTCAATATATTCATACTTCAAACACTCTAATGAACTTATGTAAGTAACAAATGACAGGAGTGTTGACGAAGGTGGGCTTCGGAGACAGATTTTATTGTTTTTGAGAGAATGGGGCATTATAGTTGCAAAAGCCATGCCCCAGTCTCTTTTCAAATTAGAGTGTTGGTTTTGGATTTTATTCAATAAATTCATACTTCAAACACTTTATTAAACTTATCTAGGATACAAATGACAGTAATGTTAACAAAGGTTGGCTTTGGAGACTGTTTTTATTGTTTTTGAGAGAATGGGGCATTATTGTTGCAAAAGCCATGCCCTTGTCTCATTTTAAATTAGAGTGCTGTTTTTTGGAGTTTCTTCACAGGGCTCACAAGTGCCGATTAAGTCAATATTACAGCGTTTTTCTTTCTTTTTCAATGTTAAAAATAATCCAGCTGAAGAGAACAACACTTGTGTAGCTGTCTTTTGTGTAGCGTGTATTGGCATGTATAGTGAGTCCTCGTAAATGTGACCTTTAGTTCCGTGACCTCTAGGCCCGGCTCTAGCCATGCCTACTTCCTGCCCTGCCCTCGCTATGCTTACTGTACTAATTTACAGTAACACACAGCGACGTCTGTACACGTGGTACAGAAGGCATGGCCAGAGGAATTGGCTAGAGGTCAGGAACTAAAGGTCGTATTTACATATGATCACATCCCCATTGAGGGCGCACTATACATGCCAATACAAGCTACACAAAAGACAGCTACACAAATGTTTGCTCTTCAGCTTTATTTGTAACATTGAAAAAGAAAAAACGCTGTAATATTGACTTAAATAGGCACTTATGAGCCCCTGTGGTTTCTTCAATAAATTCATACTTCAAACGCTCTATTGAACTTATCTAGAATATATATGACAGGGATGTTGACAAAGGTTGGCTTCGGAGACAGATTTTATTGTTTTTGAGAGAATGGGCCATTATAGTTGCAAAAGTCATGCCCCTGTATCTTTTCAAATTTAAGTGTTGTTTTTGGAGTTTCTTCAATATATTCATACTTCAAACACTCTATTGAACTACCTGACGCCCTCACGTGTGCCTTATATGTGTTGTCTCCGATAATTACTCATTCTAAGTGGCGATATAGAATCTAATCCCGGGCCATAGTCAACTAAGCATTACAGAGACAATGTCTACCAGGGTGCAAGAACTGTGCAGTCGCTCGATATCACTTGAAGAATTGAACACTGACAGCGGCAAAACCGGAGAAAATGACGATACGATAAAAGATATAATGGAGAACTTGGTACTATGAAATTGTCTATCTCCGGTCAAATAGAATCCCTTTCTGATGAAATAAATAACAAAATAGGACAAATTGAAGCTGAAATGAGAGAGGTCAGGTCAGAGCTACAGCGGAAATGTGAACATGTTAAATTACTCAGGTATGAAACTGAACAACTACGAACACGATGTTTAAACTCGAATCTGAAGCCGACTGTACTACATCGCAATCAAAACGCAATGATTTCATTGTTTATGGAGTTCCTGAGCCTGCAAACGGAGAAAGCTGGGATGATAGTGAGGAGAAAGTGGAAGCCCTACTGAAAGACGAATATAACATTGACGGTGTGGACTTTGAACGTCCTCATCGGCTTAATACCCCTTCCCTTCCGCGACCAATCATTGCCAAGTGTACAAGTTTTAAACAGAAGGAACAGGTGTTAACAGCTGCACGGAAATGCGAATACTCTGAAACACAATACCCTGTTGCTGAAGATTTCTATATCCGTGTTCGTAACATTAGAAAGAACTTATCGAAATTTGTTAGACAAGCCCGGCAAAACAACCAACGATGTAGGCTTTCTTTATATGATAGAATTATTATCGAAGGTAAAGTGTTTGTGTATGATACAATGTTAACGATGATATCAAACCAAAAGGTAGATCAAAATAGGGTCTAGGCCAAGGTCTAAAGTGTAATGAAATAAATTATAATATGCTTGGCTGGAATCCGGCAATCTGATTGGCTGGAGCCGGGGTTTATATTCTCAACAAGAAGACCTGCGCGCCGCGTAACATTTTTGAGCTCGCGCAAATTTCGAACGCCAACTTGAGAGCTCAGCGCGCCGTAATGTCGAACAAGTCTATGGCTTCAGATTGTTTTTGATCGTTAAATTTTAGTCTAGTGCAGCTTGACGAACCAAAATATGAAGTGTTTCTGTAAGCAGCGGAGTCTGTGTAACAACACCATAATTTTTTAAAGTTTTGTGAGCGTTTTTTTTTAAGTAAAATTCTTAAAGTTCGATATGTAATCGCGATATCGATTCGCGATGCGTTTCGTAACCGCGCGTTCTGAAACGTTCTTTTTTAGAGTTTGTATGAGGCTGGGCGCTCCTGAACTCTCGTTCCAACTTCGGCCCTAAATAACGAAATTGTCAACTTGTTTTTAACTTCATCATATTATAATGAGGTTATAAACGGTGCGCTCGGGTATTTGGTTGCGGATATAAGACCTCTGGGGTGAAAATTATCATATTTGGGTGAAATAATCACCTCGCTTCGCTCGGTGATTATTTCCCGCCAAATATGCTAATTTTTCACCCCAGAGGTCTTATATCCGCAACCAAATACCCTCGCTTGCCGTTTATAACCTCTAAAAATACCGCAATTATACGGTGTCGCTCAAATTTGATCAGAATTGGTATATACCAGTATGGGTTACCAATGATCAACAATAAATGTTGTTTCTATCTGTTCAGTGGAGGAAAATTCTATGTTGATGTATATGTTATGACAATGATTTCTGCACAGTACAACCAGAAAAACAACAAGAAATATTTAAACCAGAAAAACAGGAATGACAAAAGTAATTAAGGTCTGAAACTTTAGGTACTGGAGGTCAACTTTAGCAACATGCATAGCAGAAACAAGCCCATCTTAGTTTGAGTATAGACGGTCTTCGCCCCCTCTACTGTCTATGGTTTCATCAGGTCTGTTAATATGTAACAGTTCATAAACAATGACAGGAAATGATTCAAGATCAGTGGAGTTGGCCTGTTTCTTACTGGCCTACACATTTGCAGGATTTCACTTTTTCTTACCTCATTTGCACATTTTTGACACTGATGTGTTCATTTGAACAAATTCACATCTCAACCCCTACATCTACCTGTACACCAAATACTGAGACGGTAGATTTGGCGGTATGGGAGCCTTTGTGTGTGACGGACATACATCCGCACATACCACAAATCTACAGACATGCAAATCAGATGCAAATGAACTGATTAAGATAAGAAGATAACTCACATTGGTATACCAAATGTGAGCTAAAAATGATAAGGATGTCTTCTCTAAAACTTGTATCTGTGAAAACCATTCTAATACTGCTGTTGATATTTCGACTAATGTTTTGAAGACACTGACACTTAAAATACGAGGGCTAAGTTTTTCGCAGATGTGTTTCAATCAACAATTGCAAATCACAATATAGTTTGATTTGTAGAGACCTGGCTTAGTGGATCTGATGAAATGCTATGTATTCCTGGTTACGTTGGTTTTAATATGCCAAAGGTAAAACGATGTAAACGAGGGCGCAGGGCAGGGGAGTTGCTGTCTATGTTAGTAATAATATTGTAGACGGTGTCACTCAATTGAAATGCAATTTGCAAGATGTAATTGTACTACTGTTTCACAATGATTTCTTTCATTCTAAATCATCTACAGATATTGTTTACTTTGTGTTTACACTGCACTAGAATACTCGACTATATACCATAGTTTACTTGACGTAAACGGAATAGTGCTCCTCGAAGAGTGAATGTCAGGTATATTGTCTGATTATCCTGATGTAAATGAAATTTTAACAGGAGATTTAATGCAAGAACCTCTTCTGAGGATTGCAATATTTTAGATGATTCTATTGATTATTTACCATTGGAATCATATTCCTGTGATAAATTTACCTTTCCACGCAAATCAAAAGACAAATTAAGTCATCAATAACTTTGGTAAGTCGTTTTTATCACTTTGTAAAATATTTGATATTCATATCGTAAATGGAAGTTTCGAACCAGACATTCCTGGAGAGTATACATGTATCTCAAATAATGGGTGAAGCGCTGTTGATTATTTAATCATCTCTACTGATTTATTTAGAGCTTGTAACATATTTTTCAGTTATTGATATTGATCTGTCTGATCATTTTACCGATTGTATCAAACATTGAAGTGAATATGTGTATTCCATAGAGTCTTCAAAAGCCCTCTGTAAATGAATATGAGGGTACACGAAAGGCTGTCAAATCCAAATGAAAATTATCTGAAAGATATTTTTATTGAGCGCATGAGTGCCTCAGAAATGTGGGATAATGTACGTTTTGCGTTTGATATTTCTGATATTTCTAGCCGTATAAGTATATGTGTGACATTTTTGAATCTGCTGCTGAAGAAATGAAATACGAACAACGAAATTCATCAATATTCATCAGTACACATGCCCCATGGCTGGTTTGACCTGTGGTGTCAACAGCTGAAGTCTGTGAAAAACAAAAATCTTCGTAACTTTCGTTTACGAAATACAGAGTCTGATCTTTCTAATTACATAGAAAGTAAACGTAAATTCAAAGCTTTCTGAATGCAAAAGAAACAAGAGTATCACGATAACATTAATTTGTCATTACTGAAGTAAGGTAGATACAGCAAAACATTGTAGGATACACTATAGGAAAACATTGCGAGACTGGAGCGAGAAAATGACGCTTTCTCGCAATTGGTGAGAGTCTCTTGTTATTCTCACCGCAGTCAGTGAGAACTTGAGCTGCGAGAAATACACTCCTTAGTGAGAATAAAGTATGATAACAGTTTCTCACCGGTGAGACTGGAAATTCTCACCAAGCATGGTGAGAATGTATCATACTTATCATTCACCAGTGAGAATCAACCAGACCCACCATCCCTCGGTGAGAATCAACCAGACTCACCATTCACTGGTGAGAATCAAGTAGACTGAGTCTCGCTGTTCACTGGTGAGAATCAGCCAGACTCGCTGTTCACTTTACCAGTTAACAGCGAGTCTGGTTGATTCTCACCGATGAACGGCGAGTCTGGTTAATTCTCACCGGTGAACAGCGAGTCTGCTTGATTCTCACCAGTAAATGATGAGTATTATACATTCTCATCGTGAAAATTACCATTCTCACCGTACTTGGTGAGAATTTACAGTTTCACTGGTGAGAATCTGTTGTCATACTTAATTCTCACCAAAGAGTGCATTCTCGCAGCTCACCGGTCAAGCGTCACTTTCTCGCAATTTTTTCCTATAGTGATAAGTTTAAATCATTGAGTAAAAAGTGTTTAAGCTCTGAAATCTCGGTAAATCAGTGGTTTGAGTATTTAAAAAAGTATTTCAATCTTTGTCGGATGACACTATAGCTCCTGATTTATCTATGGACGACACCTATAGTGAATATAACTCAATATTAGATAGTGTTATTACAGCAGACAAAATTCACAAAGCTATTCAGTAACTTAAAGCCAGGAAAACACCGGGTTTTGATGGAATGCCGGCTGAATTTTTCAAAGCTACTGAGGATGTCCTCCTATCATACCTTGTTAGACTTTTTGATTTAATCTTTAATTCCGGGTAGTTTTCCACTTAAATGTAAATAATTATACAGGTATCACGCTTTTAAAGGCCTTTGTTGGCACCAGATTGTCTCATCAGAAAATTTGCCCAACAGATTACAATTTCAAAAGAAAATAAAAGGCTATCAAACCTCCATAATCCTCTTACAGACTAGAACAAAGACGATCCCAGGGATCGCGAACAGTGCCTTTAAGCAACTTTAGCAAATCATTTACCATTATTTTGAATGAAATATTAACGAATGGGCCAAGGCAGAAGGAAAACTGTCAGAGTGCCAAACAGGTTTCAAAAAAGGATATTCAACCTTATATAATATTTTTACTTTATATTCCATAGTCAAGAAATATCTTTGCAGGAACGGAGGAAGATTTTATTGTGTTTTTGTTGACTTTGTTAAAGCATTTGATACCGTAAACAATACGCTGTTATTTACGTTACTCCTACAAATGATGTACAAGGTAAAATGCTTTTAATAGCATATATAATGATGTTAGTAGAACAGGTCAGCATATCACAGAAAACTTTGATTGTCTAATGGGAGTAAGACAGAGATGTATCCTTAGCCCCTTTTTTGTTCGCTGCTTTCATAAATGAACTACAAAGTATTGTTGAAAACGCGGGTCACATGGACGTTCAGATAACACAAGAATTGTAAGATATTTTTCTTCTGCTGTATGGATATGCGGATGAATAAACTCTGTTTGCTGATACAGTAGTAGGCCTACAAAGACTTCTAATTTTACCCAATTTGTTTGCTGATAAATGGAAAATCAAAGTAAATCTTGCACAAACAAAAATCTTCAGAAATGGTGGGATATTGAAAAAGACAGAACAATAGTTTTATAAAGGGGAAAAGGTTGATGTTGTATCGTATTATAAATATCTTGGCATTGTATTTTCTGGACGTAATGATTCGTTTAAGGCCACCAAAACTCTAGCAGACCAAACAAAAGAAATCCGTATTCATAATCGCTTTACCAAAAAGTTTGGAGAAAATGGGACATAATTTGACATAATGATACTTCCGATTTTGCTGTATGACGCTGAGTTATGGGGATATAAAATGTATACACGTATTGAGACCGTACACTAATTGTTGTAAACGTTTCCTTCGTGTAAAACGTAACATTCCCACTGTTGCCGTACTTGGAGAATTAGGAACCCCTCTATTTATTTTTACCTACGTTAGATGCATCGAATGGAGGGTGAAACTTCTGTCTATGCCGAATAGTAGAATTGCTAAGCATTCTTACTCGCTTTTAGTCGTTGGAGATCAAAAAGGGAAAACTAACTTGGTGACAATTTTACGAAATATACTCTTAGGGTATGGCTTCGGTCATGCGTGGGTCAGCCAAGGTGTTGGTAATAAACAAAAAAATTTTATCACCTTTATGAACAGAGTCAAAAACAACTGGCAACATGAATGGTGGGAGGATGTCTCGAATACGTCGTTTACACTTATTTCGTCAAATCAAACAAGCCATCTTTTAAGAATTATTTTCTTTATATTTAAAATCAATAGATATCGAAAGGCACTGTCACAGTCCCAGTTACGTTGTTCCAGTCACAAACTATTGATTGAAACTTGTTCAAGTTGTAGTAAATACTTAGCGCGATCAGAACGTTCGTGTGAAATCTGTGATAGGCCTACTCTTTCTGTTGATGGTGAATTTCATTTTCTGTTCGAATGTAATCTTTACCACTGACAATCTACGGATTCAGTTTCTACCGAATTGGGCAATTAGAAACCCAGGTCTACGAAATGTAACGAAACTCTTCATGAGTAAAATTATATGTAATTTAGCAACGTTTACCTATCAAGCTTTTGAATTAGGGAAAGAAGCCTTGGTATTATTTACGTAGTGGTGTAATCTGTTTATGTTTATGTAATTCTTTTATCTGTATTGATGTTATGGGCTGAAGGCCTGAAGACAATAAAGTTGTTGTTGTTAAAAGATGTAACATTTCTGGTGCAACGAATTTCTGAAGGCAGTGCTTTCCACAGAAAAGGAGTACGTACCGAAAAAGCTTTGTGACCATAAGACTTCTTAAAATAGCCGTGAGGAGGAGTTACACGCAATTTCTTAGAAAATCGTAGATCTCTTGTCGTTACATACAGGTCAATTAAATATTTCAAATAAAGCGGTGCATCGCCACTAACAATCTTAAAAGTAGTTATTAACTAATACGCGCTTTCACAGGTAACCAGTGTAAATCAATAAAAACAGGAGTGATGTGGTCATATTTATGTGTATCTGTGACTAGACGGGCTGCTGCATTATGAACAGACTGCAGACGATAACAAACTGTTACAATAGTCGAGTCCCGGGAGTCGAGTCTGGAGGTAACGAATGCATGGATGAGTTTTTCATTAGTGGGCTTGTCCAGTAATTTCAATACGAATTTTACCTAAAAGATAAACTACGTTTGATTAACATTCGAAGTGATATAAAACGTTGAGTATATGGCCTTCATTTTACATTTTACCAGTGATTTTACTAATTTGTAATGAAGCCATGGCAAAAATAATTTAATGGTCACGACCATTAATTCATTGTCATCATGGTTTCATGTATCGTGTCTAAAACCGGGGTCAAATAAATGCATGGTCACCCATTCATTATCTTTCAACATGTCAAACAATATAAGTAGTATGTTGCATTAAACAAACTTCATGGAGAAATGGCCGACTTTGTCCCTTTAACATATATGGATACGTTCATATTCAGGCTGATGTAGCAAGAGACTGACAAGAGCAGAAGTGAAACGGAAGTGAGAGCGCCGCCACTGTTTGAAGTGTGGCAACGATGTCGGCCGGGCCGACATCGTTACAGCGATGAAAACGCCCTGTCTCATTATCTCGCGAACTGGTGTTCTGCGCCCCATTTCTAGCGCTGCTCACTATTTTCGTGAGCAGCGCAGCCAACGGTAGAAATGGGTCAGGGACCCAGACTATGTGAAACGCACATCTGACTCAAATTTATGTTTGCCTTACTTAGTGTACATGTATTAGAAATTAATCGAGATTCGCGCATTCGGGTTGTCCGGATGGTTATCGGACTTGTTGTAAAATATCTCGAGAAATATCCTTATAAAACGCACCAATTTTGTCTAGGATTTTTGTAAGATGTTGAATTCATTATCGTATTCCTTTTCGTTATCTTAGGCCGCGTTCAAAACAAGTGGTGGGGGGGGGACTGAGGAATTCAGGGGGGGATTCGAAAATTTTTGGGGTAGTCGAGGGGGGGGACTTGAAAGTTTTGCTCTGCCTATAGGGGGGACCTGAAAATATTTGACTCCCAACATTTTGATGTCGTCCAATGGTTCTAATGTTAGTAATAATTAAACAAAATCTAGAATCGTTTTGTTATACTTTATGTCTTTAATCTCGAAAAAGTCTAAAAATATATGAATGCCATTAAATTTTCGTAGAACAAGTTGGCCTTGTAATGGGGCAGGAGCTTCAACTGTTGATAATTTTTCAATATTTCTATGCAATGTATCAAACACAGTTTCTCGGTGTCTCTCTACAGCATGCTGAAAAACACAATATTCAGTTTGTCAACAAAGCCCGTTTGTCTAAATATTGGTGATAATTGAATGATGCAAATGCATGGTACACGTAGGCTGTGTTGGCAAGCTGAATACGGATAGCTCAACATTCTGTAGGGAATAGAACAAGAACACAATTGTATAAACTGAACAAAAATATTGTCAAAATAAAAAGTTAATCCAACTACTGCCCTGCTACTACATACTGGCAGTGACAGTGATACATGTGGCTCTGACTCTGATGTAGTTTAAGAAGAGTTTCGGTCATAGGACACTCAATTGACAGTGAAACATACATCTACTTGTACACAAGATCCAGCCAGAGAGTAACACATAGAAGACTAGGGGACTAACAGTTACCACGGATTTTTGATTCTGGCATATGAGAACAATCAAATATTAGAGAAAAAAGATGGGGTCACCATAATTGATCTTATACAAATATACGGTGAAAAGTCACTTAAAATCAATATATAAAACCATTCATTTCAAGTTCATGCAGTGAATGAAATTTTCATATCTCATTGTACCAATAACACAAAAGTAAAACTTTGAATAGTAAAGACTCTAATTTAAATGGAAAAATGTGTGACTAAATGGAATCTTTTATTTTTTATCAAATTTGCCATTATTACACCCAAAATTTCTGAGATTAAAACATTAATTTCATGGAATATTTTAACCTTCCAGTATTGTCAATTTTGTAAACATTTTATAAGTGGCATCTAAGTTGTATATGTCTTGTACTTTTGAAAAAAAAATGGTAGATCACTGTGCTCATTTTTTCACAATTTGGTTAAACGTAGCTAGGAATACACAATTTTCATACTCTCTCATGATTGTCATTTTGTGTGCTTTTCAGCTGGTGCCATTGAACTGGCCAGAGGTGGATAAACTCAAGTCGGCTTAGACTGAGAAATCCAAAAAGTGTACTGATGCATTTAAAAATGAATCAATTTAAGAACTTGCCCTAGGTATATGGCTCTACAACCTGCTGATAAGAGATAGTGTTGAACATTTGCGTGCAGAACGACACATTACATGTTTTTTTTTACTCTGCGTGAATTCCTAATAAATATGCGGCTATATGGTAACTGGGGGGGACTTGAAAATTTTTGAGGGTATTGAGGGGGGATTGAAATTTTTGAGGGTATTGAGGGGGATCTGAAAAAAATTAAGATTTCAATCGCGATTCCTCCTGCCCCCCCCCCCTCACCATTTTCGTTTAAACGCGGCCTTATTCGTATTGCAGTCACTGACAGAAAGTGTTAATTATAGCCTGTTTCCGGCCATCAAAGATAACTACGATTGATTTACAGAAATTCAAACGTTGCTATAATATTTCATAGTAATTATAATTTAACGACAATTCAAATATATCTTACGTTAGTGTCAAGAAAGAAAATATCCTGCTTTAATAGGAGGAGAGACTTTAAAAAAAATATTGGAGAAGAGACTTTGAAACAAACAATCTATTTATTGTGTCTTGTTTTGTATTCGTTTTTACATTCACCCTTTCACAAGTTTTGAAAAAAAAACGTCTCTGATTTTTTTTCAAATGCCCCCACCCAGCCATGAAACTCACAATGCATTCATATCTCTTTCTGACTTGCTATCATTTTGATGTCCCCCTCAAAGCAAAGGGATTGGACAGAAATTTTTGTGCAAGCATTTTTGAAGGGTCATGAAATTTCTGCATGCCTTTAAGAAAGTCACGATTCTTTGCGCAACTATTAGAAGGTAAATGTGGCCTATATAGTGTTTCGTCCAAAAATACCAAATTATAATACATGGGAGTCTATTGGGCAAACTATTAACATTTTTCCCACTAAACTTATATCTGTACATTTATATATGTTTGATAATTCATGTAAATGCACTTTCCTTAAAGTGGCAGGTAAAAAGTGCATATGTATACAAAGAAAATGATTTTTGGATTTCATTGATAATATTGATTCACTATACAAGGTCGTCTATGAGAATACAGGCAGGATAGAGTCCCCATATACAGTGATTTATTATTTTGCATACACTCATATTCGTTAAGTTGATCGTGACTCGCATTGTTGGAGGACACATGCGTTGGATGGCAAGAAGCAATTTTAGCTTCATATTCAGGAACATTCAAGATGCATAACAAGGACTTGCTTCTTGGCGGTTTGTAGATAAGGTTTTATTCATTCAGAACTAACAGAACGAATTTTATTGAGCTAATCGATGATATTTCAGACATTCTATTGCCAAACAAAAATAACATGTCCTATAAATATTACATAAAATCCATTGAAAATAATTTGGAATCACCTTCCATCAACTCAGAATGCAGTTTTAGTCAACCTTAAAGTTAATAGGTTTGAGAATTATTTTATACGACCCCAATTCCTGTCCCGTTTTGTTGCCAAACTCCATTTCAATTACAAGTGTCCTCAAATTACCAGAGTCATCAAAAATGCAGTACCGTAGTTTATAGATCCCTTCCTTCATTAGCAAATTATTCACCAGGTGAAATGCTCTCGACAACTTTTGGAGCAATTACATCTACTTGTACGCCCAGATCAATATCTGCCAAATTTCCTAAGGTCTTGGAAGTATTATCTACCTGCGCACTAACCATTCACTGTCTTTATTGTACACTAATAGAAAATGTTTACCATCATTTCGCCTCTTCGAGTATTAGGTTTTATGCCATGATATTTGTTGCCTTTAGCCTGTTATCTAGCCACAATTGTAGTCTTTCCTTCATAACTTACTACTATATCTCCGGAAAAACACAATTTCCGACAAAATTATGCGTTTTAGGGTGATAACATTGATATCAATAGTTGGCATTTGATTCTGAGTTGGAGACGCAATAAGCGACTCTGCTTCCGCCGTCAACAAGAAAGTCTACATTCACGTAACCGTTGTCACCACTTTTCTTGTGCACCCAATAGTTATTGCGCAGGTCAGAGAATTCAAACATTTAATGGTTATTCCTTCGACAATCAAGATGTCATATTGTCCCTCAGTGTTTAACTTGGTACATTTGACAACGAATGACACGTGTTTACAAAGTAACTTGTAACTCCTCGGGATATTGAAGATCAAGCTCACAAAAATGCGCTAACACCAAACGTGCCCATCGGTCTTTCTCCCAGTCAAGGTCAACATCATCGTCGTCCCGCCTGTCCCGGCAGCTCACGGTCACTGACCTAAGCTATATCATTTCTGTCAGTAATAGTTGTGATATCGCCCAACGATAAAAAACATTTCGCATCGAGCTACGTTACTAGCTCTTTCAGCGTCGTATCCGACTCCGCCAACTACTATGAATGTAAGGTTTAATTCACCTTAAAACGAGCATTGAATTATCGCCTTATGCCATTACGAATGCAAAATTATACAAACTCGATTTTCACTCAATCTTGAATCAGATTGAAAACATATCATAAACAGGATTTCCATTGATACAATGTAAGAACACTGAATGCATGTGGGGAAAATGATCTCTAGCGCTAGAGTCGCCCGCCTACAGCCGCTAACACTACACGCATGGGTGAACAATACCAATAATCCGACAAAAGTCTGCATTAATTAAATACTTGGTTTGTTGTTGTTTTTGTTGTTGTTGTTGTTGTTGTTGACAGTTCTAATCGTGGACATACTAATTTCCTACCGTATTCCTATTCAGTGTATATTTTATTGTGTGTCATAAAATGCTTTTGAATTTTTTATTATACAAAACGGTATCGAAAACTATTATAGAAATAAAGGGTGGCGCCCAGACCATTAACGCAAGGGCGAGAGGGAAAAACAAAAATTTGACAGGTGAAGCTTGCCAAACCCGTTAATGTTGGCTTTCGTCTGGCCCGCGCCCATAAATAATCGTTACTTGTCAGGGCGCTGCCTGTTATTTCAATGATATTATCAAGGAACCTAAGAAAACCGTCCAAATTTACGAAGATTTCAAAGACAAGGGGCCCCATTACTGTGTATCTGTGGTCAGTCATGTGCTTCGCTCGACCAATGCGACTTACAGGGCATGGTAATATAATAAAAATTAACAAAAAACATCAACAAAATACATCGTATATACGTCAATATCTGTCTGTCTGTCTGTCAGTCCTCCCCCCCCTCTCTCTCTCTCTCTCTCTCTCTCTCTCCTCTCTCTCTCTCTCTCTCTCTCTCTCTCTCTCGTAAAAATCAACTGCCTTCCGGTTAGCTAACGCGGCGGCATGGCAGTTGCGTTATACTATAAGCCTTAGAGGCCGTGATATACACGCCGTAGTAGTCCTTTTACTCTCCGAAGTTGCATTTAACGCCATGAAAAAAAAAGAGTTTCGAAACCTGGTTACTCGGTCATTTAAGAACAGTTCGTCTTCTGTTTTGAATGCTTTTACAAAGGGTACATACTATAATAGTAGTCATGATAACTGCTGATATTTTTTGTCATTTCCATAGTACTGTTACGTTTATATTCCACCATATTTACATTGAGGTGTGACGTCATTTGATATAGCTGAAGTACTCAAACCGTCGATGCTGCTTGAAAATATATGTTCCTAGTTTCTTAGTTCTGAAAAGAGTTTCAACTGGAACACCTTAGCTTTCTGACGCACGTCTGATGAGACCACAAGATTCGTCGTTACCTGATGACATTTCGTTCATAACAGTTTACAAGTACTGTACTGCCGATAAACATGCTTGTGTCCAAATAGTTCCGCGGAAATTCTGTAATCTTTTTGAATTTTGAAATTTATATGAGTTCTGAAAAACCAACCATGATGACATAGCATGAATCGATCGTCAGAATGGTCATTATTGGCATTATTTTTTCTAATTGTAAGGCAAAAAATGAACACGCCTCATAGATACATACTATGAACAAATTTTAACCGGGATCACCGGTCAACTGGGTTTATGTTATAGTCATAAAGGGTAATTCAGTGCAGTCTTAATAGTAGTGTGATATACATAGTAAACCGCTATACCATGATGACATTGTACACAGCTAATATTGCAACATTTACAATCCCATTATGATGATTTCAGATTTACTGGATTTATATAGATTGTGGACTATTTACCTTTTTTTCAGACCACAAATGGTCACAATGAAGAAATAAGCCATTATTTAGTGTCCATATTCAGTGTTGTCCTTAGAAGCCGGGTGCCGGTAAATAACCCGGCTGTTTTGCATTTTTTCCCGGCTACTTTTAACGTAAGTAGATTATTTTTATAGACCTGTAATTTCGGGATTGCACTGCCAGCTGTTAGACGGCACACGTACGATTAGCAGTTTCGCGACCCCTTTCCCCGCATGGAACTGCACAAACATAAAACAGTTTCTAAATACCCGTTTGTGGCTTTTTGAGCCCGATCTTTTATTTGTTAAATAGTGTGATTGGCTGATGGACGCGCCTATGATGTTGTCTTTGTTACGAGCAGTGTAATTGGTTTGATTAGTATGAAGGTCATCTTAGGTCATGATTTTTAGCGATGGCGTCAAAAAGAAATGTTGCGTCGACCACTGGCACCTTGCCGATGGAATATTTTTTCCCGAAAAAAGCCCGTTCGAAAGACATACTTAATTCCAAAAATATATTTAGTTTATGAATGAAAAACTTCAATTTCGCTGAATTTGTGAGAAAAAAAGCGCCGAAAAGATGTGATTTTGATCGACGATTCGAAGTTCATGAGCCTGCAGCTAGTCCGCCGCCGCGCTGGCTGCCAACGTCACGGTCACTACGAGTATGATCTTCTCAACAAGTTAAGTTATTCTCAGAGCAATACCGACGCATTTTCTAGATTTAAAAAAAATGAGCTAGAACTGATTTTTTTAGAAGCAACTGTTTATTTGAATGGGTATTTTTTTCATTGATTATTTTTACGTACTAGAATCCACGGTCACAGGCATGTGTGTTGCCGACACTGGCGACAGTGTATTTCGATGGACCCTCTGAATCATTTTTTTCACGGACTCGTGGAGCAAATTTGAAAGAAAATAGAGTTGTTTCCTCCCGACGCCATGCTGCATATCTGCTTTGATCAAATTTGGGGACAGCGAGACGCGATGATCGTGCGCGGCCGCGGTTTGCATTTAATTTGTTGCAACATTTCTGTCAATCACTCACTTTGTGTCATAAGTTTCAGAAACTATCGCTAGCCTGAAAATTAGCAACGTAGTAAGTTCATGGCACAGCTGACATGGTAACGTGCCTCGGATTCGACGATGCCGATTTTTCAGACTACACTCAGAGAATCCGAAACTTTCCACACAAAATGAATGATTGACGGAAATGTTGAAACAAATTTAATGTTAAGCGGGCACTCATCTCGTCTGGTTGTCGCCTAAGCTCAGTCGCGGAAAGTGCTTTCGCAAACATTTTACTATTATCGTTTGCGTATAGAAAACTCATAACAATGAAAAAATGGGTAGAGACTCAATCCAATGCGTAATATTATTACGCATTGATCGACTCTACGCATTTTTTCATTGTTATGAGTTTTCTATATACGCATTTTTTTTTTCGTAAATGCGAACACTGTAACAGTGAATTATCTTACCGATGTTTTTCTTAATAAAAGCGAATTTGTTTTGATTAGAATAGAATGAGTTTGAGGGTTTTGGGGAAACTACTATGTGGTAATGAAGAATGGGAAATGAGCAATGAAATGAGCAGACAGCACGTGATTTAAGATTAAATGTTACATCTTCACGGCAAATAAAACCATATGTGTGTCATAAATAATACAAACAAAACAAAAATCATGTTTGTTTGATTTTTTGTATGTGAGCCACGTCTAAGAACACAACAAAAGTACTGTTTCAGTCTCAGCTAAATGTCACCTCAGATGCCACCAGAGAACACCATTTCCACTCCAAAATTTCATTTTTCGCCTTGCGAGAGGGGGACACCCCCCTCTCGCGCTCTCTCCCCCTCGTTCGCTCGCTCACTCGCCGCTCGGCCGCTTCGCTCCCTCGCAGTCCACCCGTCTACTTTTTTAATTTACCCGGCTACTTTTAAATATAAGGACAACACTGCATATTATGCTACAAGCCTGGATTTGTGCAGGTTGTTGTTTTTTACCGTAACAATCAATACTGTGTTAATAGAATCCTATTTATACTGTCCCTAGGCTTGATATTATTCTATTCCATTATATTTTTGGTTATGCCACTATTCCTACTTTTTTTTTAAAGCGTACCACCATTAAATTTTCTAATATAGAATTGACCCGTTTACATGACCGCTTTGTAAACTAAACTCTCTCCTGATTTTCCCCGCTACCCCATCCCCATTAATAATAAAGCTAAGTAGAGCCTTCATTTGGAATTCGCTGCACAAGGAAAAGTAACGTACTAATTCCTGTTTATCCATATCCCCGTCACACACAAAAAAATCGCTCTTTCAGACCGGTGATGGCGGGACTGATACATTTTTTGCATGTATCATGGTCGATTAGTGTTGTACAATACGGCTTGCCGACCAAAGGAAGACTTCATAATGAATTTGTCACGCGGTGTAACGTCAATGCGGGCCGACTCCTCTTATCATAACTGACACCTGACGAAAACTTCCGTCACCATCGCACATATGTAATACATCACCATCGAGATCCCAGACACAATTTATTTAAGCGCGGTCTTCCTTGTGGCGTAAGGGCATTCAACACAGCACCGACGTAATTGGTGCAAAGTTCATTGACGTCATACAATAGCCTCTGACGAATAAGTCTGTATTGATGTGAACGATACGATAATTGTTGTGATACTCAAAGAGTTGCGACGAATCCTGTCACATCGATACATTACAAACCATGTATAATATTCAAAGTATACAGCAATGGCTAACCAAGCTCATCAAGAGAGCGAGAAGGTGTCCCGAGAACAGTCTGAGAACGCTGAGGTCACCGGAACCGCACTCTGTCAAGAATATTAATGTCATGGACAAGATAACCAGGCCTGCGATAGGCCAATAAAATCCACCACAAAGACAACCATCAACCATCAGTTGACCGTACAGTCAATTAATAGTGCATTTTAGAGTTGAATAATTTCTCAAAAGGGCAACTTTTTGAATCATCAACATGTTTTGGTTTTTGTAAAATTCAGTCAACTTAATCAAGTTGCAAGCCAGGTCGATTGACGATTGTGGAAGCTCAATCAAGGGGAAAGCTTTCATCGGAGATCGTCATCATTCATACCATCAATGAAATGCTTTACTACAGTCGTCATTCGTTCGTCTATTCAGACAAGAAAAAGATAAGTACGCAACCTTGGTACAAAAGTTGGTGGTTCTGTCAGAAGGAAATAAAATAGACAATGCCCGTGACCATTGAGGGCGCGGTTCCATCGAAGTAAGTGGGTCATGGGAGGAGGGGGCGTAAAACCTGAGATTTCAGATTTTTGTTGCTTTTCTGCGTCATGAATATCATTATCACCGAATTTAGGGTGTAGAGTATTTCTACCCGTGATCTACACATAGATGCTCACAAAGAATCCAACAAGAGGCGATATTCATTCTCAATCACCATTTATTGTCATGAATGAGAAGAAGAGAATATTGTCATTTTAGAAGATAAATTCAACTTAAAGAGTAAACGACGAAATAAAATCTAAACTTAAATTGTTTTAGATAAAAAAACCTTGTCAATGATTACAAATATCAGTCGACAATTTCTTAAAATTCTCTGTTATCTTAAATTTTTTATCATGCTGTCTCTTCGTCCCTATTTTCCCAATCTTTCCAACAATTACTATAGGAAAAATTGCGAGACTGGAACGAGAAAGTCGCGCTTTCTCGCAATTGGTGAGAATCTCTTGTCATTCTCACTGCTACCGGTGAGAATTTTTGAATTCTCACCGGTGAGCAGTGAGAAATGCACTCCTTGGTGAGATAATAGATTCTCACCGGTGAGAATGGAAATTCTCACCAAGCACTGTGAAAATGGTAATTTTTACAGTGAGAATCAACCAGACTCATCATTCACTGGTGAGAATCAACCAGACTCATTGTTCACTTGTGAGAATTAACCAGATTGATTCACACCAGTGAACAACAAGTCTGGCTGATTCTCACCAATGAATGGTGAGTCTGGTTGATTCTCACCGTAAAATTACCATTCTCACAGTGCTTGGTGAGAATTTCCATTCTCACCGGTGAGAATCTATTATCTCACCAAGGAGTGCATTTCTCACTGCTCACCGGTGAGAATTTTTGAATTCTCACCGGTAGCTGTGAGAATGACAAGAGATTCTCACCAATTGCGAGAAAGCGTCACTTTCTCGCTCCAGTCTCGCAATTTTTTCCTATAGTGAATGGTATCCAAGTCAAATAAGACTTGTTTCGAATCCTCCTATGGCCACACAGCCGTTGACTGTTTTGTCAGTTCTTTTCGTGGAAACAGACACCGCCCGTGCCATGTTTTGTTACATTTTCGATATAACGATGCATGCAGAGAAACTTGAACTTCGTGCCGTTTCACAAACGCAAAAACACCTGAAGACAAAACGTTCCCATGACGATATTGTTCCTCAGAGGGAATGGAGTCTATGTAAACGTTCCCTTTTTACTCGACCTTGGCCATGGCTTTGAGCTTAGCGAAATAATCTCCGAATCTTTTTGGGGGGCAGCTCTCTCTTCTTTTCTCTGTGCACTGCGCATCCTAATCTGAGTAATTTTCTCCCTTCGTTCGGCCATCTCACGTTCGATGACCTCATCCTCTCCCTGGCAAGCTTTTCTTTCCTTGATCCATTCCTTGCAACTCTCAGCCGCTTCTCTCTTTTTAATTTTCTCAATTTTCTCCTTCAGACTTGCTTGTGCGTCTTTTAATAGCTTCCTTTCTCGTTCTATCTGTTCCTTCTTCTGCTGGTTTAGTATTCTATAGTACGCCACCAAGCGTTGTTTCTTCATCTCGCTGACGAATTCATCTCTGATGTCCCAGACAGCGTCAAGGATTTCCTTTCGGCGATCGATTTCTTTCCTCGCTCTCTTTTTAAAAAACCGCCTCTTCTTCTTGCTCTTTTTCTCAACCCTCTCCTCCATTGCAACAAGATGAACTTGCGCGGCTTCCCACTTTTGTAGCAATTCTGCATACTTCTCCTCTTCGTCTCTACAAAGATGAATATATCAAGAATATATATAAAATACACACTTGTACTTACTGAAATTTGTGTCATTATTTATTAGGGTCTGCTTGGCATCGAGCACTGTGTAATTTTCCATGAGGAAATCTGTATACTTCGAGATATATATATATATATATATATATATATAATATATATATATATATATATACATATACATATACATACATACATATATATATATATATATATATATATATATATATATATATATATATATATGAATGAATGGAAAAGTGGCTCATTTTGCAACGCTGAAAAAAATCATACGCAGGACATGTCTTGCAATTTCTTTCTTCAGTGTGGAACCATTTTCTTTCATGTGTCAGCCTAGCAGAGCACCCCTCGAAGGGCTATGAAACGATACAGATTAGCCATAACAGACCAAAGCCATTTGGAATTGAAGAGTATCCTCAAGCGCTATGTCAAATTCATATTAGGCTTATAAAACTTCTATCGTTTCCATCTGATCGTGCAGTCTGTTCAAAAGAACGGGTCAGAGGGATGTGAACGCTAGATAACAATGACAGAATGTTGGGTATACTGGCGATCCAGCTTATTTAAAGAATGCACTTCTGCAGAGAGAATTTTACAACACTTAATGAAGTCACAAAGACTAGTAGTTAGTTGTCATTGCCATGCTCTGTTTCGCCGTGCATATGTTGCTACTGCAGAGAGGCTGCAGCTTCTCAACACTCATTGTTTTGTAGAGCCAAATTCACTCGTTAACTCACCTTTGCAAGACAATTCTGTCGAAGATGTTAGGCTGCCTTGAAAGTCTGCTACCCATTTTGTTACGTTTTCTGTAGAAATTACAAGATTTATCGCTCAGCTTGAAAGATTTTTGTGCAGTGCTGACGACCTCGCAATGATTCGAACAAACGTTGCTAGCTGTGGTGTTGTTGCGTTCTATTTGCAGATAGAACAAAATGTCACGTACGTCACTATAGCTTTACTTCGCGCCAATCATGTTGGCGCTCACAGCGCCCTCAGGAGTTAAAACGCGAAGTAAACATGTAACGTGCCGCGCCGATCTCCGACGAAAATGCCCTCCAACAACATATTGAGGGTATAATACATTGTCTTCAAGTGATTATAATCACATAATATGTGTATACAGTATAAACTGTGAACGAAATGTCAACAGCCAACGACAAGTCTTGCGGTCCCATTAGATTTGCGTCAGTAGGCTAAGATACATAGTTGAAACTCTTTATAATACTGAGAATTCAGAATATTTAAGCAGTGTCGATCGTCTTAGCAATTCAGCTGTATCAAATGACGTCACACCAAAATGTAGAAATGGCGAAGAATAATCGTAAGAGCACAATGGAAATTACTGTAAGAATCGACCACACTGACTCAGAGATGCTATTCAACTGAACTGATTTATTCAAGACCAACATTCAAGACCAAGACATTAGCATACATTGACAATGACGTCATTCAAATGAATAGACTGACAGGTGTTCATAGATACTAATCATGACATCTTCCTTCTTTTGTAAACGAGTCTGAAATGCTCGACTGAACTGTTTGTTGTGTTGATAGAAATATGTTAACATTGCAATATATTGGTGACGTCATAAATAACAATTGTTACAGCAACGATACAACATCAAGAACAAACAAAATATCAAATTATTTAACTGCCTGACTATTGAAGCGTGGGGTGGACTACCCAGCTTCAGGGAGAGTTGAGGATTATTCTGCCTCGTTCTAACTCATCCCTTTCCCTGTCTTATGAAGAATATTCATCAAATCCAAACCGAACAGGCTTTCGGATGATCCGTCCACTGACGCGACTGGTGATTGGCCCCATGGTCGATGTGCTGTTTTCTGAACCAGATAGTATTTCTCTTTGCGGCAGCTTGACGGGACTTGTATGTGGTTGAACTGGCAACAAAGTTGGAGTAGTATCATCTGGTAACTCACATTTTGGTACAGCTAGAGTTTCCTTTGGAGTAAATAGCAGGTCTCTAAGGTTCTCCTATATTGCCTGCTTTCGGCTTGTACAATATATGACCGAGGTTTTGTAGTAGTATGTATCACGGTTCCAGGTTTCCAAATCTTTTCTGGTGTGCGCACCGCGCACTTGATCACCTGATTTTAAATTTATCAGTGGTTTCGATCCGCGGTCATAGTAAAATTTCTGAATTTCTTGGTTTCTCTATTTTACGTTTCACATTCACAATCTTATTTTCTACTTTTGGTTCAAGGAGTGATGCCTTGGTGGGAATCAATGTCCTTGTCCGTCTACTCATTAACAACTGAACTGGTGATCCTAATCCTTCTAAAGGAGTGTTTCTAAGTGCAAGTAGAGCAAGATACGGATCTTTATTATCATATTTCGCTTTCAGTAGCAATTTTTTTACAGTCTGTATTGCTCTTTCCACCATACCATTGCTTTGTGGATATATCGGGGATGATGTGATGTGTTCAAAATTATACTGCTGAGCAAATGTTTTAAATTCTACACTCGGGCCATTATCCGATATCACTACTTCGGGGATACCATGCCTTGCGAATTGTTCCTTATGTTGTTTTATGATACCTTTACTAGTTGTATCCGTGATTTCTGACACTTCAACGTATTTTGAGAAATAATCTACAAGCAGTAAGTACTTTTCTTTGTTACATTCAAAAATGTCAGAGCCCACTTTTTGCCATGGTCGATCTGGTATATCGTGGTTGATAAGCGGTTCCTTCTGTTGTCGTGTCGGCGTCTGAACCGATTACATGTTGCACACTTGGCGATTTCATCTGTTATTTGTGCACCCATTCCGGGCCAAAACAACACATCTCTAGCTCGTTTCTTACACTTTTCCACTCCTAAATGGCTACTATGAATCTTTTCTACCATTTCCCGTCGCAATGATGCTGGTACAATAATTTGTTCCCGTTTTAACAACAAAATCATCCTCAACACTTATTTCATCTCTGAATTGCCAATATTCTCTGATATCAGGATCAACATCATCTCTTTTATGTGGCCAGCCGTTCATTACTGTAGATATTAATTTCTGTAATATTGGATCATTTTTTGTTCCTTCTTTGAAGATCAATATTTTCTTGTCAGTGATTGGCATGTTTGATAAAGTGTGAACTTCGAATTCATCTGTGCTCTCCTCAAATGCAATCTTAATTGGTGATCGACTCAGAGTGTCTGCAATATGCAGCTGTTTACTATTCAACATTTAAGTCATATCTTTGAATTTTTAGCATCATTCGTTGAATACGTGGTGGTGCAGCCGCTATAGGCTTTTTGTACAAGCTTTCTAGTGGTTTATGGTCCGTTTCTATGCAAACGTTATTTCTACCGTATATGTACTGATGAAATTTTGTACATCCAAAGACAATAGCCAACATTTCTTTTTCTATCTGTGCGTAATTCCGTTCAGATTTATTCAGAGTACGAGAAGCATAAGCAACTGGCTGATTTTCTTGCATTAAACAAGCTCCTAACCCACCGATGATGCATCAACAGACACGGTTACCGGTTTTATTAAGGTCATAGTAATTCAATACTGGTGCTTTGGTAATGACCGATTTTAATTCGTTAAAACAGCGGTCATGTTTTTTCCCAATGCCAAGCAACATCATTTTGAATCAATTCTCTCAGTGGCTGATTAATGGTAGATAGGTTTGGAATAAATTTGGACAAATAGTTCACCATACCCATAAATCTTTGTAATTGTTGAGTATTTTTGGGAATCTCTATATCATTGATAGCTTTTATTTCTCTTCATCTGGTCTAAGTCCATCAGGTCCAAATGTGTGGCCTACATACTTCACCTGTGGTAAAGCGATTTTGCATTTTTTTCTATTTAGCTTTAAATTTCTTTCACGCGTTCTTTCCATCACACTACGTATTTTCGATGCGTGTTGCTTTTTATCATCTGAACTCCATATCATGACGTCATCCATTATAGAATCTACACCATCAAGGCCTTCGTACGTTTGTGAAACAATTCGCTGAAAAACTTCTGGAGCAGATGAAATTCCAAAGGAAGTCTCAAAATCGATACCGACCAAATGGCGTGTTAAATGTTAGCAATTTTGAACTTTCGTCGTCGACTTTTACTTGCCAGAAGGCATTACCTGCATCCAAAACGCTGAATAATTTAGCACCTGCTAGTTTTCCCGCCACTTCCTCGACAGTTTTCATTGGATAATGTTCTCTTTTAACAGCTTTATTTAAATCCCTTGGATCGATACATATTCTGACCTTTTCACCTTTCTGAACAACAACATTGAATTCACCCAGTCTGTCGGTTCTGTTACCTTTGTAATAACTCCCATTTCTTCCATTCTCTTTAACTCATTTTTCACTTTGTCTCGAAGGGCAAATGGAATTTTCCGAGGCGGATGCACGACCGGAGACACTGACGGGTCAATTTTAATGTGATATTCTCCTGTCACGCATCCCAATCCTTCAAATACATCCGGATATTCATCAAGGATATCTACTGGGTCAATCGAAGTTTTACCATCTTTATCTGTTGTCACTTCATACAATCTCTTAATAAGATTCATTTCCAAACACGTTTGTAGTCCTAAAACTGGCGCAACATTAGCATTAACTACATGAAATTCGGCCACATGATAGCGATTCTTATAACATATTGTCATTTTACTTTTCCCAAGTACTTTATTTTGTCACCTGAATAAGTTACAAGTCTAGCTTTTGAACGTTTTAATGGTTCTGCCGAGATTTTATCATATAACTTTTTCCGGATTACATTACATTGTGCTCCGGTGTCAAGTTTGAATGCAATATTTCGGTCATTTGCTATGACATTTATCTTCCATTCTTTATTCTCGTTAGAACTGTTAGAGTTCAAAGAATCTATGATAAGTTGCTCTTCGTCATCATCGCTTTCTTTATCAGTTTCATTAATTACGTGTATCTTTTGTTTAGACCACGGAGAACGACATACTCTCGCAAAATGGTTTTTCTTCCCACATTGATGACAAATTTGGCCATAAGCAGGGCATTGCATTCGCTCGTGTCTCCAACCGCAGTTTCTACATTGTACAACAGGTGGATTATTTCTTGCTGGAATTTTACCTCGGCTGGGCTTATTAATATTATCAAACGTATTGTGTGTACTTTGGGTTGGATCTTTACTTGATAGCGCATTTACCACCCTGTCATCGTGAGTCTCAGTCAAATTCTTAATCTGCGTTTCACTAGCTTCTGCAGCACGACAAATGTCAACAGTTTTTTCTAAAGTTAAATTGGTATCTCTTAACAAACGAGCTCGGACTTGATCATTTTGGATTCCACAAACTATTCGGTCCCGAATTAGAGAGTCAGTAAGTTGTCCAAATTCGCACGATTTTGCTTTCAGTTTCAGGTCTGTTACATACATGTCAATAGGTTCTGATGGACCTTGATTTCTCATATTGAAACGTGCCTCTCGTAGGTTATATTCTTGCGTGGATTACAATATTTCTCAAACTCGCCCATTACCTTGTCAAGTTTTACGTTGTCACCTTCAGAGTCCCAGTGAAATGTGTTATATACTTCAACTGCTTCGGGGCCTGCCACATGGAGAAACGTCATGGCCTGTACCTTGTCATCTTTGGCACTAATACCACTCGCAACCAGATAGATTTCAAAATGTTGTTTAAACCTTCTCCAATTCTCCGAAACATTTCCTTGGAAACTCAAACTACCTGGTGGTGTAAGCTGTTCCATTTTGGCAATCCCACTCCTGACACCATGTAAGAATCGACCACACTGACTCAGAGATGCTATTCAACTGAACTGATTTATTCAAGACCAACATTCAAGACCAAGACATTAGCATACATTGACAATGACGTCATTCAAATGAATAGACTGACAGGTGTTCATAGATACTAATCATGACAATTACTAAAAATATCAGTATATAGTTAGCGTATGAACTGTTATCATGACTGCATGACTATTGTATACTAATTACCCTCTGTGAAATCTTGCAAAATAGAGGACGGACTGTTCGAAAATGGCCGAGTAACCAGGTTTCGAAATAAACTCTTTCGTCATGGCGCTAAATGAAAGCGCTCCAATCTTTTTTGTAATCTCCCTAAGGCCATGTCAACCTAATCGCTTGCTTCATCGTATGCCTCAGCCATGTTCAGCTCGGCTCTGCGTGTCACCGCAAAGATCATGTCACGTCGTCTTCCCTGGTGACTCGGCTTCCTCTCGGTTCAAAGAGTTTAAAGAGTTATTTTCATCTTTGCAATTGATGAAGAATTTTCCCAAGCTTTCTGCACCTTCAATCTCTGCAGTTGACCCCTGACCTCTCATAGTAAGCATTTACACACCAGACTGCACACCAAATACCAAACCTTGCTTTTATCTTTTCTGCTCTCCGTTACTATTTTCCATCAGGGCGACATTTTTTATTTTTGTGTTTCTCATCCACCACCGACCGTAAATTTCAGTTCCGAGATGAAAATAAAAAAAAACTTTTTTATTTGCGCCGCCTCTGAGTCGATCATCCTAGCATGTATTTTTCATCTGGGCTGCGCGATTGGGCGAAAATATACATTTCACATCGCCTGATTTCCATGATTTCCTATATATTGCCACCCGCCGGTTTGATATAAACGATACGCAAATACAGAGAGCATACAGAGGGGTACGTCGCAATGCGGAAGTGCACATACGTGACCTGTCAAAATTTTCCAACATGACAGTCTCCGGGTACAGGCGTACCGTCTAACTGTCCAGAGCAGGGTTACTGGGGTAGGAACTCACCAAAATGGCCGCCAAGCAGACGTAAGTATATAAACTTTAATTGTTATTTTTCATTTTTTTAAGTAAATAAGACGTTTTATGAAAGTTTTTTCCAAACGTAATGAAAATTATGACCAAAGTCCAGGTTTGATATGTAGCTTTCATAGAAAATAGCTTTGAGCTGTTTTGTCCGATAGTTGTACTGATTTCGGTAAAAATGACCAAACGACTGTTTACAAAATACATCCCCTAAAATAATAATTTGAGTGTTTCATCATTCCTTTAGGTACGGCGATGGGGGGGGGGGTTAACCTCTTTTAGCATGTACGCACCCCCTAGCAATTTGTCAAGGGGTGACCAGCACCCCTTAAATGATATCAATAACTTAATCATGATGGAGATTGTTACCAGCGTATAATCCCCCAATATTCCTGTATAAATGGGGCAGTCCCCTCCTTAGGCCAAAAGAAATGTTTCTGGTAATCGCCCGCATCACTTTAATTAGCTACGAGTGTGTACAGCTCACCTACTTGCATTATTTTGGTGACATTTTGGCAGTTCTGTGTCATTTTGAGGCAGTTCTGTGTCATTTTGACTGGTTTTTCATTGATAAGATTTTTTTTCTGTGCAAGTAGTTGAAGCCTACTACACCACAACAAACCGTGAATACAAAAATAAGCCTGAACAAAAGACAAAAAACTACGAAAAAATGCTTGTAGTAGGGTTGTTGACCCATAGGCCAAAGTAATTAAATTCTTTGTTTTGCGTCCACTCTAAATGGGAAAAGGTATGCATCTAAGCGGCTGAAAAACACACACAAGAAAATTAACACAATGTAATTTGCAAATTGATTGCAGCAAATAACAAATTGTAACAAAATTTTCGTTCAGAAAAGCTAAGCAGTCATGTCCTAAAATTTCCTATTCAAATACACTGTGTGTGTTTTTCATGAAAACTTTAAAAACCTAGGCGGATGGGGACGCAAAACAAAGAATTTAATTACTTCGGCCTAACTACACTTAAATGTGTGCGTGTCAGCCTTTTCTTCCTTTTACCGTTTGCCCTTTCGGAAAAAATGAAAAAAAATGTATTGAATTTCATTTAAAAATGCATCGCCGCATCATTTCTACAATATGTCAATGACCAGAAACATTTTTTTCCCTTTTTTTGGCCTTACTCATATTTTTCTGTATGTGTATTGTGGAAATTTGGACAAAGAGAAACCAACTTTCTCATCAGTATCGACATTTCATTTTTAAATGTTTCTTTATTTCAGTGTTAAAATTAGGATTTTGCAACCCAATTCCAGTAAAAGTAGATCTGTGAGAGTGGGAAAAGAGATTGCAGATCTTATAACCTCAGCAACACTGCATGGGTATGTAGATGTAATTCTAATATCCTTCTAATCTGCTATCTTATAGCCATCGCAGATATTCGGGAGCCTCTAACTTTACCAAAAATTTACTTTCTTCCATCAAATATTCGTTGTATTTGCCAGCACGATATAGCAAAGCTAACCAAAGGACTGATGAACTGACCTAACATGACCTCACTTTGTGCGTGGCTGGGCCAATCATAGAGGCTGAGCGTTGTACGGTTGCAGCATCAGTACCTCTGCACTGAGGCAGATATCTGTACGTCACTGCCAACAATTCAATTTTCATCAAATTTGAGAGGACATAATAACTTCATGATCTCTGCGCGCGATCTGTGACGTACAAAACTTATTTCCGCTTGTTATACGGCCTATTCTGCTGTATTTTCTACTCACTGTGCTCGTGAAAATACCGCCGCAGAACATGGTCGCTTGACTCGTGGAAATAACTTTTGCACGTCACAGATTGCGTGCAGAGGTCATGAAGTTCTGTTATATTATTATCTCTTAAAACGAGCAATAGTTAGTGTCTTTTCCTCTTTTTTCCCTTGACTGACCTGACCTTGCTTTGCTTGGGGTAAGGGAAAAAATGTGTTGGTCTACTCCCCCCCCCCCCAAAAAAATTGTGTTTCTGGTAATAGACATAACTTTAGCTGTTAACCCTAACTTTTTTCAGATGCTAACACAAAACAGGCAATTATAAATCAATTGACACGTAGTATATAAAAGATGGTCCAAGTGAACAACTGGAACCAAGGGAATAAAAAAATGCAAAATGGAAAAAAGAAGAGTGAACATGTGACAGAAAACAAGGTACACCGATGATGCCAGAAAATCAACTTGATAGTCAACAGGGTAGTAAAGAAAAGGAAACAGATGTACCCCAGCCAAACTGACTTCCCCTCCTACAAGCAGTGCCAGTGGTAATGACAAGGTCCACATATGGACGGAGAGGGAAGAGACTCTTTGTATCACTGAGAGCAGATCTTGATGATAAGTTTAAAAGTGCTGCAAGACATGATTCTTTGTGGCAAATTGTAGTATCTGATATGGCCAAACATAGTGTCATTATCTCCAAGACCCAAGCCAAAGACAGATGGAAAAACCTGAAAAAAGCCTTCATGGAAGTTGTTGTTGGGAGAAACAAACTGGTACACAGACAAGAACATGCAGGCACTATGAAAGATTTAGTGTTTTGTATGGACACAGAGAGGGAACTAATCCAACTGTGACTATTGACTCTGATGCATTAAGCAGTGACTCCAGTGGCACTATTCCAGAAACAAGACCAAAACCAGACCAACCAAGTAAAAAACGAAAGGCTAGAATGGACAGGATGTCTGTGCAAGATAGACTGTTCACTGTGGTGTCCGACATGGAAGACAAGAATGATGAGCTGTTGTCTCCAACAAATGGACAGAATGCTTGATCTTTATGAAAAATCAATCAATAACAATAAATAGATAAGGTCTCACACACAAACACACACACACACTTCCTGTGTTGTAATGAGCACTGACATTTACAGTAGCTATACCTGAGCTGCATACATAATAAATGTTATGTCTAATATCTATTCTAATAAAACACAAATCACAACACTTGGCCTTTACATAGAATATTGTCGGTGAGAATGTACAATCAATGAGATTGAAGGAAATGCCATTTTCCTACAGTATGAATTTCTGAATTCTTCAATGCACATTGATCAAAATTAGAATTTAATAAGGTCATATCAACACAATTACTGTTTTTGCATAATTAGTGAACATGTAATTCTATGATCGATATATTGCAAAGATGTCAAGTACAAATTGTGACATTGTAGTTTTTTTTGCTATTGATTTGATCAATTTAAACTGACATTTATGCCTGCCTGCTTATACAACAGTACTAAAGCATTGCATCATAAGGAATTCTAAGTACCAGAGAGGCAATTTGCTTCTGATCTACTGCATGCACATCCTTAAGAAACAAACATTCACAACTAAAAGATCTTACAAGTGTAATTAAACCTATATCACATTTTATATTCACTTGCAATTATATACATTAAAACATACAGACATACATGCATACAGATGATGGAGGCAGACTTATATTATCAACTCACATTGGTATACCAAATGATTTAGGTCTGTGACATCAGACAGATGTTTGTGTAAATGCCATCACAATCAGAAGTAATATACTTGTACACTCTTGTCCAGTGTAAAAATACCTGCCTATATGTAGCATTTCATTTGACCACCCTTGAACTGCTGGAAGCCAAATTCCTGTCAAGTTGCTGTCTATAAGTCAGTTACTTGGATACTACTACTCATTTCTTGTCATATCAAGCAAGCTAGCAATATAGCTGAAAGATGAACTTCAGTCACTACTTGCATACAGTAATGTCAAGGCCAAGTACTGATACACCTCACTTTATGAATGAAAAATAACGTAGCAGGTATTATTTTGTCTCTTCTAGGAAACATGTTTTTTTTCTCTGAAAAGAATCTGTGTGCAGATTGTTTCATCTCTGTTACTAAAAGGAAGCTTGAATTTAAGTGAACAAGAACTTCCAATAGAGTTGAAAAATACAATAATGAACGATGTTTATTTCCACAAATTACCACTTGACATCAATTGCTCCATTGAATTGATTATGGATGTAGCAGTTCCATCTACATTTTCAGTTCCTGACATTTTATTGGTAATGTAATACAACTTTGTACACCTATTCCCCGATATACACAAGAAATCAGCTTTGAATCAATTCTATATGGCCAACTGATTAACTGAGTAAAACAGATCATCGGTAATCTGAACATTCCAAGTGATCAGCCACAAGCAATATTACAGAACTCTGTAGGCCTAAATTATGAAAATTGTTTTTCTGTGAAACCGTTATCTTGTATTCTATGGAATATTAATGGTATAAAAAGTAAATGGAGCAATCCTGATGTGTTAAAGTATTTTCAAAGTTTTGATTTTATATTCTTAACAGAAACTTGGGTTGTCCGGAAGCTGACTATTCACTGTTTGGGTATGAGAAATGTCATGTAAGTCGTAGTAAAACCAAACATTTTGGTAGACTCTCAGGAGAATCAGTATTTTTTACCGCTGTCAATATTACAATAATGTTAAGATTTTCAAGAGTGATGCCACTAGTGATATTGTATGGGTTATGTTTCACAAAGATTCTCTGAAGTTGTGCTTTGGTATTGTTTACTTTTCTCCATATGGATCCAGCAGTTATGCTGATGAACAAAATTTCACACTTCTGGAAGATGATTTTGCATCATTTACAACAAAGTTCCCAGATTTTACATTTATTTTATGTGGGGACTTCAATGCTAGAACAGCCACAGAGCCTGATTATATTCCAAACGACAATGTGGGTTTTCTCCCTCTTGCGGAGGAATATGCTTATGATGAACAGTTACCAGAACGATCCTCTATGGATCAGATTGTAAATTCTTATGGTCATTTAATTCTTAGTTTTTGTAAACACTCTGGTATGAGAATTGTAAACGGTAGATTGTTCGATGACCAGGAACGAGGTTATTTTACATGTGTTAAAGAACAAGGTGGAAGTGTAGTTGACTACATCTTAACCAATTATGTTAATTTTGCAATGTTTGACTATTTCAGTGTCTCAGATCGCTCTGAATCAGACCACCACCCAATTGTATTTGATATTAATTTTCCCTCAGTATCTCAGAATTCAAATAATAGGTGTGTGCAGGATCCAATTCAGTCTACAAAGTTTATTTGGAATGAGAAACATAGAGATGCTTTTAATGTCTTTTGGGAAGGTGATATGGGAAATGTTTGTTCAGAAAATGTATTGTCTGCCTTGGAAGATGGTGACATATCTAAAGCTGCCTCCATCTTTATAGAATCAATTCACTTATCAGTCCAGTCTATGAAACTACTACTGTAAATAATTCCAGGCCAGGTTTTGACAACATAATGCCTGGTATGATAAGGAGTGCAGCCAAATGAAAAAGTGTGTTAGTAGGTCCTTAAATCTCTTTAGAAATTCAAGATCTAAAGGTTCACTCCAGGGTTATGTTAACATGAAGAAAGATTATCAACTTTTGTTAAAAATAAAAAGAAAACTGCATTTTATGAATTGGAAAAGCAAACGCTTCAAATTCTCAGTAGCAAGTCAAACTCAAAGGAGTTCTGGATTTTGTTTAGCACACGAGCTGTGGAAAAGCTCCACATATCTCAGTTGATGAATGGTTTGAATTTTTCTCAGGTTTATTCACAGAACCAATAATCCAGGGTCATACTGCAAATGATGAATTTTATGAGGAAGTTAAAACATTTTTGGAGCGTTTGAACTTCAATGAGGATTTTAGTGACACTTTGTATGATAGTAGTTCCATTGATACAGATATTACAATGGAAGAACTTGATAATGCTCTTGGGCGTCTCAAAGCTGGTAAAGCATCTGGAAATGACGGGATTGCTTCCGAGATTTTAAAAATGCTCCATCACATCTTAAGAGATTGATATTGTATTTCTTTAACAAAATACTCAATACAGGTCAGTTCCCTAAACAGTGGGCTCAAGGATTGATCGTCCCACTGCATAAGAAAGGTCCAAAAGATAAGGTAAACAACTATAGGGGAATTACCCTTTTGCCAACGATAAATAAAGTTTTCAGTGAGATTATCTATCAGAGATTACTTGTCTGGTCAGAGACCCACTATCCTCTCATTGAGGAGCAAGCAGGCTTTCGGAAGAAATATTCAACTGTAGACAATATTTTTATTTACATACCATTATACATAGATCTGAGTGGCAGATTATACTGTGCCTTTATTGACTTTGAGAAGGCTTTTGATCGTATTAATCATTGCTTGTTATTTTATAAATTGTTCAAAGCTGGCCTTAAAGGTAAAGTTTTTTCTGTGCTGCGTTCTATGTATGCAAATGTAACTGCATGTGTTCGAACCACCTCAGGGTTGTCAGATTTGTTTAAATGCCAGCTTGGTGTACAACAAGGTAGTATCCTCTCTCCCCTTCTATTTACTCTGTTTATTAATGATATGGGTGAAGCTCTTGAACATGATTTTGCAGGGATACATATAGCTACCATTAAACTTTTCTTTTTGCTTTTTGCTGATGACCTTACTCTTTTTAGCTCAACACCAATTGGACTTCAAAGGTTATTGAACAATTTATCACACTATGCTAGTAAATGGAAGCTGAAAGTTAATGCTTCAAAATCCAAAATTGTTGTGTTTAGAAAATCAGGCAGGCTGAAATCTTGTGAAAAATGGTTCATAGATGGGAACAAAGTTGAGGTGGTCCCCACGTATAATTACCTTGGTGTATTACTCTCAAGCTCTGGTTTGTGGAACAAAGCTCAAAGACAATTGGCAATTCAAGCAACAAAAGCTTTATTTAATGTTAAAAAGCACTTTGTAAATTCAGTTCAATGGATATCAGCTTAGCATTTAAGTTATTTGATTGTAAAATATTACCAATCATGATGTATGGGAGTGAAGTGTGGGATTACATGCTGGGGAACAATTGGAAGTAGTTCAAATAAGTTTTGTCGCTATATCTTGAAATTGTATCATAATGTACCAAATCTGGCCATCAAGGGTGAATTGGGGCGTTTCTCAGTTCGCACCTTTAGACTGGCAAGAGTTGTAAACTTCTGGCTTAGATTATTGTCTCTTCCTCAAAACCGTCTCTCGTACACCTGTTATAAGTTTCAATTTGGTGAAGCGGAAAGAATAAAAAGTGTTGGGCACTTGGGATGAAACAGCTGCTTTTCTCAGTGGGGATGGGAGAAGCTTGGATAAACCAAGGTGTTGGGAACATAAATGTTTTTATTAATTTATTTAAACAGCGTTGTAAGGATATTTACATCCAAGAATGGCAAGCTAATTTGAGTTTTTTCTCTAAGCTGGATACTTATTGTGAATTTAAGAGAACATTCAATAGAGAGAAATATTTTTCAGTCTTAGATAAGAAGAAATTTTGTCATGCTCTGTGCCGTTTTCGTGTTTCTGCTCATTCTCTACGAGTTGAGACAGATAGATATTTACACAACCCTCGTGCTGATAGAATCTGTCTTTTTTGTGATACACACCAGGTTGAAGATGAATTTCACTTTTGCTTGATATGTCCATTTTATACAGATTTGAGAGCTAAGTACTTATCAAGATATTTCTATACTCCACCTTCTACAGTTAAATTTGTAAAATTATTGCAATCTGAAAATGTATCTATATACGTAATCTATCAAAATTTATATTTTACGCCTCAAAGAAACGTTCTAGTGCAATTCCAAATGTAACAAGTTCTGTATAACTGAAATGAATTTTTGTAGAGCACAGTCTACATTTGTATTTACAGCGTCTTCAGAGATGTAACTATATTTTGTGATATGTATACTTACGGGCCGGTGGCCTATAGTATATGAAAAAAATGTATATATATATATATATATATATATATATATATATATATATATATATATATATATATATATATATATATATATATATATATATATATATATATAAAAACAGATTATCTAGCAAACTGTTTATCAAAACACCACAGGTGATCAGATAGAGAGAACAGTGGGCTTTAATTTTTGCATGACTGCAAACTGCAAGATGATTTGCCACACTTATTGGTGATAGCAGTCAGCTTAACACTTGGCCGTAGAGAAACATTGCCAACTGACTCCTTATGTAAATAGGGACTTTGGTGTATGACGTTTCATCCCACTAGCAATAACACTACCCACTAGCAATAACACAAGGGTTTTCTGACGATTTCACTGTCTTACAGTTACTTGCAGATGAATTTGCCATTTACATGTTTTCCATGTAAAAATTTTACATCAAAGTAAAAATTACATTTTTTCAGTATGTCTGTTAATATCTCAGTCTGTATGTAAGCAACAGATGTCTTTACCAAAATGTATCTGTCATCTTAAATGAAAATATAAAACACAATTGAGTGATTGTTTCACTGTACTATCAGATGTCATAAAATGAATCACATATTCATCCTTTCTTCTTTAAATTGTTCACAGTTCACTTTGAAATCTTAAAGAAAATAAAGTAAATATTACTTAAAATTTGCAGTGGTTCAGTATCATTAATTATTGCATATATACTACAGATTACATTGTTGTTGCTGGCACAATAAAACTGGTATTTTTTCATCAAATTTAAGAGAACATATGCAAATTTGCAATAATAAGAGAACCCCACAACTTCTGCACATGCTCTGTGGGGTCAGAAGTTATTTTCACTTGTGATGTGTTGTACTCTGCTGTACTTTCACTTGCTGCGCAAAGATGGGAAGGGAAAAGACATAAACAAACAGACTGGAAAAGATAAGGAGGCATTGGTGATGCCATTTGAAGGTCAAAGAAAAGAAGGTAACTTTAAGACCAACCTCAGATGTAGCTGGAGTTCAACATCCCCAAACAAACAGTGAATCAAAACATCTTATGCAACAATTGCAAGCACTAACTAGGGTTCATTACAATGATAAGTACCTTGAAGCCAAAGCATGGCCACATCTATTTCCCTACGGTACAGGTAGTTGGTTTCAAGGTGGAGGACTAACTATGTCTCAGTACTGTAAGTTAAGGCTGCTCAGCTATGATCCACGGTGGAGGAGGGACAGACATTGGGCTTTCTGGTATGACAGAATGATGAAAACCTGTCTTTTTTTATTACAATCACGCCAAAAAAGCACAGCAAAGTAACATGCGAAAGCTCACGGTAGATGAGGTCGCAAATCAAAGTATGATGTTTACGGAACTGTGATCCCAACCACTCTACCTGGTTCAAAAGGTTATTGGAGAGGCCGGCTTTTAGATCTACTGGCAATGAGTAGTGAACTTGGGAGGCCAACTTTTTTCTTAACTCTCACACAAAACCACTACTGGAATGAACTACAGGAAGCAGTTAAGAGTGGAAGTGGTGAAAACAAAGACAAGGATGAAAAAATGTCATGCATGAATCAATCAACAGAAACAGTTGTTGCCACCAGAGATTTAAACTGTTCAAAGATAAAGTGCTACATCCTGGTGATGGTGGTCCATTGGGTAAGGTTAAAGATTACTGGCGGAGGATTGAGTACCAAAAGTGGGGAGCACATGTTCATATGGTGGTATGGTGTGAAGAAGGGACTGTACCAAACAACTGTGTTACAGCAGAAATCCTAGAAGGCAAGATCAAGCCATTATAGTGATATTGTAAACCATTCGAGAGAAGAAGTCAAAAAGTATCAGCTTCATGGTAACTGTGTTCCAGAACGGTGCTTTAAAGGTGGGAATGGAAAACAACTATCTTCATGCAAATATGGTTTCCCCTTTGATATCAGAAACTACAGAAGATAAGGGAGGTATAAGAGTTCTGTACCAACGAAGGCATGAAGAAGACAGAAATGTTGTCAGCTACAACCTACCAATTCTACTTCTATGGGGTGATCATATAAATATACAAGTTACTAATGATGGCTGGGAACTGTATCTTGCTAAATATATTGCTAAAGCTCAGAGCCATCATTTGACCTACCACTCAATCTCTCAGAGGCAGAAAACTATCTCCGCTCACGTGTTGTTAGACGACTGGAAGTAGACACCATACTGCATGGCTTTAATATTTGCCGCAGTAGTCGACAAATTGTCTACCTACATGTAACCAACAGATCTGGATCCTGAGTACAAAATAATGAAACGAAAATCCCATCTTCCAGATGATCAGAATTCTGAAGACATATATTATGACACTCAACTTGACAAATACCTTGATAGACCAGACAAGTTGAAAGTTGTGTTACCAACAACGTAGACTCGATGGATTCAGTTGAGCATTACATTTTACGCAAATAAAAACCAAGTTTCAGTTATGCTAAATTGCTTTCAAGCGTAGTAAAAAATGAGCAACAATGACAATAAATACCTTCAGTTTGATAAACAAAATATCTAAGCTTTCCCAAGAAATATAGATTATGCTGTTTTCTCATTCTGTATTTGACAGAGATTATGTTGTTTGAAAGGAGCTGTATCTTATTCTGGATCTTTAAGCATGAATATTCACATGTACATACATTCATATCCTAATTTCTCCATAAAGCATATTATATTACGATGTCATATATATTATAATGTTATTTCAATTTCAGGAGGTACAGGTACAGTGTACATACATGTAGCATACAGACAGTTTGTGAGGTTGTGCTGGGGCCATCTTGGCAAAGAGATTCGTGTTGTGCTACCATTATGTGTTGTTACAAAGATTCGACAGACTTTCCCATCAGCAGACTATGTTGGATTTAGATACGCCTGTCTCCAGGGTTAGGATGAGCAGCGAATCGCCTAATTGCTGCAGCTACTGCCTCTTCCATTGTTGGGCGCTCAACACCATCACACAGGGGAGGTGGCTGTTCCTGTTCTGTCATGTCGCATCCATTGATATGGACGTGGCACATGGCACGTCTCACTTCTCTTACTATCTCTGTGACATCTGAAATAAAAAGTTATCCATTAGGCCAGAAAGAAAAAATAAATTGTTCATCAGAATCGCTGCTTCTACTTTGCCCGATTTGGAATTTTTCTTTATTTCGGCAAATTCATACTTGTACACCAAGCTGAGGCCTGTACCAGTCCAATGGAAACAACTTACTATAGTGCAACAACAGTATCATTTGGTGCTTGCTGTTTCTATTGTGGAGGACAAGAAAACCTTCTGAACGATGACTATATAACTTCACTCAGATCACAAGCCGGAGTTGTTAGACCATTGTGTAAAATGCCGGGACAGCGGACAGAGGCCAAGTCATTAGGCCAAAGTAAAATTGAAAAAACAGAGATGCTAGGTTCTAGCAGGAGGTATTGAAGGACAATACTAAATTGTTGGACTTCAGTGATTTCCTGTGCATATCAGTTTTATTCTGAGAGCATGTTGAAATACTCAGAATATGTTGTGCAAACACCGACTGTATATGTAATCCCCTATGTTATTGTTGAGAAATAAAGAGTTAAATTCAATAACCAGTATCAGTGTATCTTGTCTGATATATTTCTGGTTACTACCTAAAAGGGGAAAAGATTATTTTGCTTTGTCTACATCCATGCAAAAATGTCCGAGGGACCGCAATTACCTTTGGCCAAAAAAAAAAAATATAACATAAAAATTTTTGCTCGCTGCTCCTGAACCTTGGTTTAAAAAATCCGATGAACAAGATTTTTTCTTCTCTGGCCTTATAGTGTTTCAAATAAAGTAAACTCTTGTTACCTTAACACTTATTTACTGGTGGCTACAAGTTTGTTGTCATTCAAATGTTGAATTCATAGTAATTGATCATCTTATACCACCATACCTAATGCTGAATTTACTGTTAAAGAAAAGTTACTCAGTAACCAATTAACTTTATTGTTGAAATAAAAATATAGGTGTGCCACCTCATGCTGTGTATTGTATTATGTATTCAATTGTCATGGGATTGACTGCTTATTGCCAAACATGACCCCAGTTTCTGAGTGTACATGACCTGACAGACCCCACTTATCTAAAACCTTGGCAAAATACTGCTAATGTATCTGTGAATCTCAGAGTAGCCTGACCAACAGTTATGAAGATAATTCTTTCTGATGAAAAATGCCAAAAACTGTCTTTAAATACAAAATTACAGATTTTATCATAATTTGAACAAATATGAACAATGTTTTCCCTTGGTCATTTGTACCTAATATCAAGGCTACATGTATCTTAACGGCAGTTTTTGCAGAAGTTGAAAATTTGAAAAAAGATGACGATGGATGAATCAACTAGTTAGATATACTCCGCATTCTCTATCATTCGGGATTATTGTATCCAATGATGCCATTTGACTTTGTACCTTTAGGTAAAAAATGCCTGGAAAACATTTATGGACTTCAAGTCATCGTTGGTGACATAGTTTTCCACTGAACCAGAAGTCTAGTATATGCCCTGCTGACAAACAATAACAAAGTTTCCAATGAGAGTTTTTAAAGTGTTTACCAAAAGATGGCTCTGGTAGTATCTTGTGCACTGTATAACCGCTTTTCTTCCACTTAGGAAATTGAAGTCCATATCGTGCCTCACCACCTTCTGTATGCTGTTGGTTGTGTCCGGCATTTTCATTGAAGTGCGATATGGCTAGCAGTGTCCTGGGAATCACAAAATTATAATGTAGGCAGTAATGAAACAACTCTAATGGGGTTTTATCTGTGTATATAAACAACCAGACATTGTAGATGACACAGTCCCCACAAGATCATGAAAAAAACATTTTTTATAATGCAATGATTAAAACTCCAAAATGAAGAATTTGATCATATCACAAAAACAATGAGCTCATGATAAGTACATGATATGATGCCATGCCTTTTTGTTTAAGTAAGAAATAATTCTGTCAAGGCTTGCTGCCTAACGGCTTTTGACATAGAATATTTAAAACAAAAAGGCTTTACCAGTAGGCTATATCAAATTTATTGTGAAATAAACTAAATGCACATGTATGGCTTGGTAACCTGTCCTTGTGTCAAGCTTTACACTTGGATTCTGTAAATGTACGGCTATGTAAGAGCACAGGACAGAGATCAATTGAGACAAAATGGTAACAAACAGCCATCTCTCATTAGATTGCAATTTAGTTTGAAAAATTCTATCAAGAAATATGTGTAGTGGCACAGAACTTGGAACAATTTAAACCAAACAGCTGCCAGTTGGCCCCCTTGAATTAGATCAGCAAACAAAATGAATTGCAAATGTAAGCCATGGTCTTGTACTAGTGCACAGTTTGAACGAATTCTGTTCGGGCAAATCTGATAAATTGTTTCGGGTGGGTGCATGGTCAAACACAAACAAGTATGTACAGTATCCAAACTGTAAGTCCCAATTAGGTATTTTTGTCAGGCGTGAACTACAAATACTATAAGGTCATCAATATGGCGAAATGAGTAGCAAAGTTACGAGTCATTTAGCAAGAGTAAATGTGATTTGGCTGTTTATTTGACTGGTTCAAAGGCACTTTGAAAACACTTCTAAACATCAGGTGATCCTTTACATGAGCCTATTCTTGGCGTTAACATTATCACCCTGTTATCAGATAGAGTAGTCATTAAATCAGTTGGCAGAAACCTAGTACTTATCTTCACACTCTGTTTAAAACCAGTCAAGTACAGGTCAGATTATACTTGTCATCTAGCTACATCAATGTTTGTTTTACTAGTCATTTCACCATACTGATGGCCTTATACTTACAGATGGGGACTGCAATTCAACCTTGTTTGTTTGAATACTACTGGTACTCGGAACCGGTAGTCACATTAATATCCTATTGCTCAGTTTTATTTCTAGTCATACCTGCATGACTGTCCGTGATATGAGAAGCAATACATATCCTGTCCTGACGTTTGTCTGATATCTTGCAACAGTGCAGTGGATGTGAGAAGGCGTTCCAGTTTAACCATTGTGACAGAACCTGCATTGTAGATAAATTTTAATTAACAGGACAGTTAAATTGCTAACAGTTATTCTGCAATAATATTTATACCCGCACATAGACATCATGACTTGCAGGGCCATCACTTCTCATAATGCTCCTTAAAGTTTAGGTTTTTTTTGAAATTCTGTAACTTGTTTGAAGTTGCAGATAAATTTGGTACTGTTATTCAAGATTTTATTAAATAAATTAAAGCATAATAGTACTAAAGGATTCAATTGCTAAGTAGTGGTGCCATGGCAAATTGTAAATAGCACAAAAACAAGTTTTTTTGATGTGATTAAAAGTTAAAGATGATGTTGGGCAAAAAGAGAGCAACTTTTCCCTTTCAAACTATGGAATTTACATACCACATATCCTACACTTACATGGCTGCAGCCATTGTTTTCTGGCTTCTCTACCTTGCAAGTGTCCATGGAGACATGCTGGAAAGAGTGTATCATTGTGGGTATGAACATTAACCATGTGACTGAGAACAGAGACCCATTTCGCCATGACAGTTGCTGGTTCTCCTGGAGGGGTAGACACTGCACACCAATACAAATCATTAATAATACTAGGTATCCACGGGTGTAGCTCTCGACACTCTCTGTCATTGGCAATTGCAAGCAATTTCTTCTTCAGTCCTTTAATTTAAAAAGAAAAACATTTTATTCCATAAGTGCAGCAAGTGAAAGTACGGAGTGCAACACAAACACAAGTATAAATACCTGGGTATGGTGAATGCTCACAATCTCTTCACGGGGTTTTGCTTTTTATTTACGTATGTTCTATCAATCATTTTGAAATGTAAATCCCGATAAACAAAGAAACAACTTTTGTGGAGTGATAGAACTTGTTTTGATACTTGTGATGACGTTTAGAAATATCACTACGTCATTGAATTGTGATAGGCTACCGTTTGTAAGTCCAGTTTTTTATGTCTTTAATGTCATTACTTTTTTACACATGACAGATCAAAGGACACTTACTTTGCAGACTGACCATGTCAGCTATTTAAATGTTATCCGCCATGGTCAATGTGCAAAACAAGTACTCGGCAGTACCATTACCGCAGCTCAGTACAGCTCTCACTCATTGGCGGTGCAAGTGTAGCTGCAAGCAGAACTGCAAGTGTAATAGTACTGCAATTGGACTTCAGAGGCTTGTGGTGACAAGGTTATCATAGAAAAGTATGTATACAAAGTATTTCAAGTATACTTTTAGTGATGTGCCAAATATCAAGAGGTGTTTGACATTGGGAATGTTCTCTAGCAGCCACTTCCGGATCTGAACATGCCTGTCTGTCACAATCGTGCCAATGGTGAGGCCTTCTCCCTCCAAATCTGCAGAGATCTTATCAGCCCTTCCGTTTCCATTCTAACTGCTCCATCACCTCGTTGCTCTGGTTCAAATAAAAATCACAATGTGTTACTGAAGGTTGGTGACAAAATTTATATAAAGATGATTTAATGCATGAGATTAAGCATTCAGTGTATTTGTTATTCATTGGCTGGCTTACAGACTGTATACATGCAGAGAGTGATACATGGGAAGATTAGGTAAATTGTTTGAGAACTACACTAACATGTCTGTTGTTTCACAGGATTACTGTGTATACCCTAGAGGTAGCCCTGGGTTCCATATGCGGGGAGGCTAAGCCGCATTTGTATACTGTGATGCTTCTATGGCCTCTCACACCGCTGCCAAGGTGCCACCCATAGAAAAAATAGCGTCAATGACACTGTAGCTCCCATCCTGGACTATTTAGTGTTTGTTCTCTGGTCAGATATTTGAACATGTGTGAAAGGGATAAAGTGCATGAAGTGAAAATACTTAAATGAAATGTACTGGAGACAGTGAAATATGTTTGATGTAATTATTCAGATATAAAATGGAAAAATACAGAATTAGATATATCGAATACTGTGATACAACCATTAACTCAACAAGTCATTTACAATGACATAGTCCCCACTTGTAATAGGAGTATTAGTCTTGATGGGGCAGGAAAATGTGGTATTAAGAAGTATCACTGGAGTGTATATGTTGAGATCTATGGGCACATAGGTCTATGTCGTTGTTCCCAATTTGAAACACATGAGGCATGTCTAAGTTATGGTTCTAAATCGGGAAAAAAGATCAGACCTCTAGCAGTATTGGCCAGCCAAGAAATGCATATGCACATTATAAATGAGGTACAAGATGTGACATCTTAAGGTCTAATATCCTATCAAAATGGAGGGTATAGAACTTGTGGTTACTGAAATATGCATATATATGTATAATAAAGGTTAAAGGTCATCGAGGTCACATGACATTTTGAAAAAAAAAATTATATTGCTAATTAATCCCATATCATATGCCAAAAATCAGATCTCTAGCTCTATTCGCTTGCCCAGAATTAGATGTGTACATAATTAATGAGGTAAAGCCTGTGTTGTCATAAGGTCTCCCATCCTACTAAATACAAAGGACATAGCACTTGTGGTTACTTATTTATTGACATAAACATATATTTTAGGTAAAAGGTCATCGAGGTCACATGACATTTGGTCAAAAAATTTCTCTCCTATAGTTATCCCTATATACCAAAATCAGACATCCAGCTCTATTGGCTCGCTCACAATGAGATATGCGCATAATTATTGAGGTACAGTATGTGGCGTCATAAGGTGTCCAATCATACCAAACATGAAGGGTGTAGCACTCGTGGTTACCGGGTTATAGAAAAATATGTATATTTGAGATCAAAGGTCACCAAGGTCACGTGACATTTTGTCAAAAAAATTGTTTTGCTAAGTTATCCCTTTATACCAAAAATCAGACCTCTAGCTCTATTGGCTTGCTCAAAATTAGAAATGTGCATAATTAATGAGGTACAATATGTGGCGTCATAAGGTGTCCCATCATACCATACATGAAGGCTGTAGCACTTGTGGTTACTGAGTTATGGACAAATATGTATATTTGAGGTCAAAGGTCACCGAGGTCACGTGACATTTTGTCAAAAAAATTGTATTGCTAAGTTATCCCTATATACCAAAAATCAGACCTCTAGCTCTATTGGCTCGCTCAAAATTAGATATGTGCATAATTAATGAGTTACAATATGTGGCGTCATAAGGTGTCCCATCATACCATACATGAAGGCTGTAGCACTTGTGGTTACTTAGTTATGGACAAATATGTGTATTTGAGGTCAAAGGTCACCGAGGTCACGTGACATTTTGTCAAAAAAATTGTATTGCTAAGTTATCCCTATATACCAAAAATCAGACCTCTAGCTCTATTGGCTCGCTCAAAATTAGATATGTGCATAATTAATGAGGTACAATATGTGGCGTCATAAGGTGTCCCATCATACCATACATGAAGGCTGTAGCACTTGTGGTTACTGAGTTATGGAAAAATATGTATATTTGAGGTCAAAGGTCACCGAGGTCACGTGACATTTTGTCAAAAAATTGTTTTGCTAAGTTATCCCTATATACCAAAAATCAGACCTCTAGCTCTATTGGCTCGCTCAAAATTAGATATGTGCATAATTAATGAGGTACAATATGTGGCGTCATAAGCTGTCCCATCATACCATATATGAAGGGTGGTAGCACTTGTGGTTACTGAGTTATGGACAAATATGTATATTTGAGATCAAAGGTCATCAAGGTCACATGACATTTTGTCAAAATATCCGAGATACCTGCGTGAACGGATGGACTCACGGATGGACGAACAGACGGACTAAGCTCACTGGACTTCATCCGTGGGGACTAAAAATTTTGTCACTGCATCCTTTTGCAATATGAATACGATGAGAAACTAAATTTTTATTTTTCGTGGCCTTATACATGGGAGTCTATGGAGATCTGCCTTATACATGGGAGTCTATGGACGTGTAAACTAAAAATATGCAAATTTCACCACGATTTGCCCAAATTTGGGAAAGGTCCCTCCTATGCACTTCCATACCAAGTTTCAAATCAATCGGATTGTGGTTTCAGAGCAGGAGATTTTTTGACCAAAAATGGAAGAAAATTACAAAAAAATTCATGAAAAATAGCAAGTCCAAGATACTGACCTAAGATGTGCACAATCATTTCATGTCAGCCCAAAGTACTTACATGCTAATTTTTCATGTAATCTGCTCAGTGGTTATTGAGTTTTTTTCAATTTTGACTGTTTTTACATTTTTTCACTTAATTTGCATATTCTTGGCAATGACAACTTCATTTGAACAAAATCTCATCTATAGCCCATCATGCATGTATACACACCAAATATCAAGATGAAATGTACAGCGGTTTTGGAGTTTTTGATGTTGACGGACAGACATACAGACATACAGACATACAGACATACAGACATTTCCCGAGCCTATAAGAATAGCTTCCATTGCCATATATACATATGGCTATGGGAGCTAAAAACAGCGAGCATGCTGCAATATGCTGTGCTGACTTTCCGTATGTAGAAAACTACCTGAAATGATGTCGTTATAGTAATGTATACATGTTATAGTAAAACTAGGTATTTATTATGTATTTTTAATTTTCAAGCACTAGTTCATCATTTCAGGTGCTCTTCCGAGTTCTGTACGTGACCGCAGCATACTGCAGTGCGTTAGCCATTTTTTCTAGAGGTGGCACCATGGCAGCAGTGTGAGAGGCCATAGAAGCATCACAGTATACAAACATGGCCTTGAACTCCCCCCACCTACATGTATGGAATCCAGGGCAACCCAAGAGGGTACATGGTTTGGTTGAATAAAACGGATTCACATGCAAATCCCTTTGGCATAATTTACACAGTGTACCATTTTTGAAGAAAACTCTGATATCAACCTGGCCTTTGAATAAATATCAAGTATACAGTTGCTTTATGAGGAGGGGCAAATCTTATAGGCGACTTAGAGACACTCATACCGGTATGTATTTAGATAGTGGATGCTTACCAAGGCAATGAACTCAATATCTACCTCGGACTTTGTTGTCAGCTGATATTATCATATACCTACATTCATGTGCCTGTGTAAAGCTATGGGAGAAAGCGCCCTCAGATCCGTGCATTTTTTTTACGTATCACGCCCCGGCCCGGTGCCCAAATATGGGCAATCGCGTGCATTTCTGAACTATCTCAATTCTGGTTACTACGCGCGTTGCTATGCGCAATGTTCCATTCGTACACAAAGCCAGCGCAAGATTTGGAAAACGTCTGCTCGCTCAGATCGTAGTGCGCGTGGCGACAGTGCAGCCACGCGGGTGACATCGGCTTGTATTTCTAAATTCTAGTGAAATCCTGTGCATACTAAGTGCGTGCCTGTTCAGTATAAATTACAAGAAACTGACATCACGCTTTTGTCCTTCTTACACCTCGATTTCAACCTGGATCTCTGTTGGTCACGTAATATTACGGATGTTGCTTTGCGCATTCTGGAATTCTAAGGGTAAACAAATGACGTCATTATGTATGTCAATCCGCGACGGGAAGCGGCCATCGTATTTATAAAAAGCAGACACAAATGGCGATAAATATTTGATATCGCACGCATTTTTATCTCCTAAACAATGTGAATATTATGTAAACTACATAGTTATCATTCCATAGGGTATATGATAAAACTTTTACGGCCCTGATACGGCTTTTGCGGCCCTTGGTCGTACGGCGTACGGGCCCTCGCATGCTCCGGCCCTTCCGCCGTACGACCTCGGGCCGCAAAAGCCGTATCAGGGCCGTAAAGATTATTGAGTTCATTGATAGGCATTTAGTTTCTCACACATTTGAAAACTTACCTGAACCAGTTGCATGTCAATGATTACATTGGCCACTAGTTCAATGACAGTGTATGAGCCAAACTTTGCAGAATGACTGAGGCTGTCAGATCGGCCATCACCACCAAGCACCAGGTCTTGTTGATCGGCCTGAAGCGATATATGCCAGGAGCCATGTCCTTTGTTCGGAACATACATTCCTAATTGAAGGCAGCAACAAACTGGGACTGGTGTCTGAAGAAGTTCTGGTTGTAATAGCAGCAACCCTAATCACAGGTCCAGTAGGCATAATTTGTGATGATTTTTTCCTATTATTATCATAAAAAATAATTATGAATATTAATAAATTATTAATATGAATGTTACAGAATATTAAAACTTTTTTACACACAATGTCGTCTTCTTTGTGTAAATGCCATCTGGAAACTCCATTGTTTTGATAATTATGATTATGAATAAATTATGATTATGATTAATAAAGTCATATTTTACACATTGTAATGTGCTTATGTGAACAACCCTCTGGAAACCCTCATAAAGTTTCACAATCTATGCCAAAACATACAAGTGACACCATCGCCCAGGTTTAGTCTACGGCGAGAGTTACCATTGCCCAGGTTCAGTCTACGGCGAGAGTTACTACACAGTGTATATAATGAGAAGGTAGCCAGCTCCACTCGACAGTAAACTGACATACCCATGAATTACCTCCGTTTTCTTCATTCTGCATGTTGATTCTCAAAATTTCTCCCGGCGTTGGCAAGTCCATAAATCAGCCATCAAATCTACCTAGTTTTGGCCACTTAGACGGAAAATTTGTGAAGTTTGAGGCTGCGAGAAGGTATATATCGCCAATGAAATGATGCTGCCTTAGCGGAATCGACAGCATCCTGGATCTTTTAGGGCTGTTTGCGAAATTTGAATGTAGCCGCCAAGCGGGGCCGAGGGCGGAGCCATGATTTAACGTTATTAGATATGCTGACATAATTGATCGTACAGCCAATGACCGCTCGTGACCTTTGATTAGACCTCTCATCAGTTGACCCGAATGTACATGTGTCTGATCAACATCAAAACGTGGAATGAGTTTCATTTCTCTAGTCGGACGGTGTATTTTTCGAACTTTATAGCAGTTGTAAGGTTGCTCCAAAGCAGCTTACTGGGTATGCGATCAATGGAGGTGGTAGCTTCAGCGAAACGGGGACAGCATCAACTGAACAAACACCGCAGCAGGCAGCTCAATATAGATTGCTGCGATCGTGTTTGCCAGCATTTTAATATATACACCTTATCCATATTATTTGATGACACCGTCATCACGTACGTCCATTACAAACGTCCAGATGAACTTCCGACGATAGTGAGCACACCGTCATCAACTGTGACCGACTCCTCTGCCCTTCCTCCGCACGTTCGCCGCTGCGATATAAAACTGCAGAGCTTCGGTTAGGATTTCCAAATCTGCGTAAGGCTGTTCGCAAATTGTTTTTCTATTTGCGTAAAATGTACCAAAAATGCGTACAACATGACTACATGTAAGTACCTATATATAACAGCTGTCTACGCGATATCGAAAACCGGTTCAAAAGTCAATGAATAAGTGTTCAATAAACAACATCAGTGACAATGTTTTTTCTTTGATATTAGTTTCACAATTTGTTCTGTTCTATTTTCTGTCGACGATTTTCATTTCTTACTAGGCCTAATTATTTAGACTACAACTTCCCACTATTGCCTTCGCTGCTTGACCTATCATCGCTGCTCTGAAGTCAAATTCACTTAGGCTCGGGCCTTCCATGGTTATCACCATCAGATCATTTAGATCAGGCATAGTCACTTAGACAGCTACGTTTCGATTTTGTAATCCTGTTTTGGGTACTGAACCCACGCGCTCACACAGGACAGATGAGACTGGAATCACGGCTGCAATTATGGCCAATTTTGCAATAATCTGGAATAAGTTTGCAGACCGGCATAAAACTATTATTTTTAAGTTTGCGTAGCATTAACTTAAACTTGATATTCGACTAGGAGATCTTCAGGGTTTACAAGTATGCATTGGGCGCAGCGGAAAAAAAACATTTTTTTTTGCAATAACGACGAACTCTATTGAACTTGTTACATTTTTATTGGTACAGACTTGAAGGAAAACGTGATTGACAGGATGTAGGACAAATATTGCTAAATTATGAACATTTTTATCAGCAAACAATTTATTTTTAGTCCTGGATAAACTTCACATTGAAGGGAAACTACGTGTGCTCATGTCTTTGTTACAGAGACTGCGCTTTTTAATGCGTATCGGATTACGCAGACGTCATTTTACTTTGCGTACTTCAAAGTTATAACATGCTTGAAATACGCAGGATGTTGCGTTAACGGAAGCTCTGTAATAAAACTATTGATAATATTATTAAAATTTTACTTTTTCTCAGTATTTTTTGCAAGACATGGATATATTTGTCTGACATATTCATAAAAAGTAACAGGTCCTCGTAACGCCAGCACGCGTATGCCTTTTCAATAAAAAAGATATCGATTTCAAGGTACATTGTCTGTGCTTTGTCTGTAAAACACGTCCGTGACTGCGTTTTTAATATTTTGTTGGGCAGCAAAATAGACGACAGTCAACGCTGCCTGTATTTTCATTGTAAATCTCTGAAAATCACAAGTTCAATTGGAAGGTGACTGCGTGTTTGTACGTACGTACGCTGTTTTGAGGTCTCCTCGCCAAGTCGCTGAACTTGACATATTTTCACAATGTCAACCGGGTATCTATCATAAACAAACGCATCTGCAACCCGTCATCCGTTTGTAATCACACATAGCTTGACCGTTGACTTGAGACACCTCCATCCTTGGACAGACCATGAAGTAATCGTACAGTGTAAGTGTAACTTTCATGTGTAAAAAAGGTCACGAGCGTTCATTGGCCGTACGATCAATTATGTCAGCATATCTAATAACGTTAAATCATGGCTCCGCCCTCGGCCCCGCTTGGCGGCTACATTCAAATTTCGCAAACGGCCCTAAAAGATCCCGGATGCTGTCGATTCCGCTAAGGCAGCATCATTTCATTGGCGATATATACTTTCTCGCAGCCTCAAACTTCACAAATTTTCCGTCTAAGTGGCCAAAACTAGGTAGATTGATGGCTGATTTATGGACTTGCCAACGCCGGGAGAAATTTTGAGAATCAACATGCAGAAGTGAAGAAAACGGAGGTAATTCATGGGTATGTCAGTTTACTGTCGAGTGGAGCTGGCTACCTTCTCATTATATACACTGTGTAGTAACTCTCGCCGTAGACTGAACCTGGGCAATGGTAACTCTCGCCGTAGACTAAACCTGGGCGATGGTGTCACTTGTATATTTTGGCATAGATTGTGAAACTTTATGAGGGTTTCCAGAGGGTTGTTCACATAAGCACATTACAATGTGTAAAATATGACTTTATTAATCATAATCATAATTTATTCATAATCATAATTATCAAAACAATGGAGTTTCCAGATGGCATCTACACAAACTAGACGACATTGTGTGTAAAAAAGTTTTAATATTCTGTAACATTCATATTAATAATTTATTAATATTCATAATTATTTTTTATGATAATAATAGGAAAAAATCATCACAAATTTTGCCTACTGGACCTGTGCCCTAATGTGAGAAAAAACCCGCAACACTTTGCTGACCAGAGCACCAGAAGTCAATATAGCTGATGACAGCAAATATTGCCAGCTGGTACATTGCTGACATATGGCTGGCTGTTCCACCGTGTCTTGTGTTGGCAAGCTGTACACGTCATACCAGCAATAGCATTGTCCCCTTCAATGTCATGAGCTGCAGTGATTATCTCATATATGTTAGCTTCACCACACCTTGGACAGTGGATCAGCCTGATCAATGAAAGATTGAAAGCAATCATGACCAGAAAATGATATACTTCTGGTCATCATACGATATGTACAGACGGTGTACTGTCAGATCTGTCAACACAGAAAACACTGGAAACAGTACTAGTGCTGTGGACTCGCTGTCAGATGGGATGAAGTCATCATCATCACCATGGTGATCAGCTGCATTTAATGGACTGGTAGGCTCATCACATCTGCACCATGACCGTTGTGCCATCACAGGCTGTGTCAACAGATGAACCTGACACTCTCTACAATGGCTGGTACTGGCATTGGATCTGTCTGGACCCAATCTCAGATGTTTTTACATTCGACGTAGTTTGAGTGCCTGTTGAACAGAATAAAAATGTTAAAACTGAGATTAAAATCAACATTTACCTGCACATTCAAATTTGTGACACATGATCTGATCTAGCTGCAAAATTGTAGCTCTACGGTGAGGCGGTCGGTGAGTTTTGGTTTTTGCGACCTCGCTCACCAGTAGAGCTACAATGCCGAAGGCCCTGTAGCATACAAAATAAGCGCGCCACACATGGCGCGGCATTTTCATGTAAAATCCCGCATATTTACTGCATTTGGTCATACTGATTTATCACTACTGAAGACTAAACACTATACTACACTAACCTTGTCGTTTATGGGGTTTGGTATTAGCACAGACACGTCGATCGCGTTCCATAAACATTGAGCGTGTTTCTGGGAGCCTCCATTACCGGAAGTTGGTAATGGCGGCTCCAAGAAATGTTTTTGGAATGTAATAGACGTATTTGAACAAATACCAAACCCCATACACGACAAGGTTAGTGTAGTATAGTGTTTAATCTTCAGTAGTGATAAATCAGTATGACCAAATGCAGTAAATATGTGGGATTTTACATCAAAATGCCATGCCATGTGCAGCGTTCTTATTTTGGATGCAACAGGGCCTTCGGCATTGTAGCTCTACTGGTGAGCGATGTCGCAAAAACCAAAACTCACCGACCGCCTCACCGTAGAGCTACATTTTGCAGCTAGATCTGATCATACGAAGAATAAAATGAAAATTTGACTCTCATGTTTTTGACCAAAACTACAATTTTTTAGTCCGCCCTAACAAACATAACTAAAGTTGCATCAAATCGTACCTTGCCTTCCAATTCTAGCATCCTGTTGAACAAATAAAACGGTCTCAGAGGTGATGTCAATGCTGTTGTAGACTGTGGCACAGGCGACCCAATAAGTTCTGAGTTTTTCACACTGTTTTCTCTATCATTTTCTCTTCTTTCTTCATGCTCTGAATGATCGGAATAAATAAAATAAATGGTTTATATAACCTAACCTAGCCTCTGTGACTCTTTATTTATTTTACACTCCATTACAAGGATATATATCTCTCATACACACATGCTGTAATTAATTAGTCAACACAACTAATTATGCTAATCCGTGGACTTATCAGGGATTTTACGGGTTGGTCAACATCGCGAAAGATAGGAATGGTTACTAAAACGGGCCCCTTTTTCATTAACATCACTATCTTTCCGATGTTGACCAACCTCTGATAAGTCCACGGATTAGCATAATTAGTTGTGTTGACTAATTAATTACAGCATGTGTGTATGAGAGATATACGTCCTTGTAATGGAGTGTAAAATAAATAAAGAGTCACAGAGGCTAGGTTAGGCTATATAAACCATTTATTTTATTTATTCCGATCATTCAGAGCATGAAGAAAGAAGAGAAAATGATAGAGAAAACAGTGTGAAATAGTCAGAACTTATTGGGTCGCCTGTGACTGTGGCAGCGGTGATGTACAACCATGAGTTCTTCCGGGTTAAAGATGTGACCTGTTCTTCTTATCACTAGATGGCGCTGTATTGTACAAACTCACTCCTCCTGCACCTGCCAGTGGGCTTTATGTACCTACCGGTATTCCGTACCAGTATCCAACGGTGATAGTGAGGACGATACCTGAAAGCAGTCAAGGGTTGGAATATCAAACTCAACATAAGCCTTCTTTACCTGAGAATTGAAGGTGTTTACAGGAAAATCAATTGAATATGTGTGATTTATGTTATGCATTGCCACTCTCGCAAGAAGTACAGAAATTAAGCTTATAGCCAGACTTCAAATAGAACTATGTCAACTCTTATTTGAACAATACAAATGAACTGTTATTAGATTTCTATATAATACTTATAGTCCCTAAACTTGTAGTAATAATAATAATAGTAATAATAGTAATAATTATAATAAATTTAACTCACAGGTTCATCCTGGGAATGTCTGTTTTGTGTTATTCGCACATAGAGATGAAGAAATTTCCACAATGTTCAAATGTATATGATAGAATATTCATTGAAGGGAAGTGTATACCTAAATTGAAAGAAACTAGAAATAAATTGATGTATTTTCACCTGGCACCATTTGTATATTACCGGTAAGGTACTACTACTCTTGTACAAAGATACAGAGAAATGTGTGGCTTTATTTATGTAATATGTATTTGCATTCATAAAATATATCTTGAAGTGTACTTTAAGATGAAATTAGTTGAAAAATATAATTGATAAGCATTTTACCCGAGATATTAAAATTCATTTTATGTTATAAACTGAGTCATAGATCCAATGCCTGGTCCATGAGTGTAAAGTAAATGGGCTGGTACAAGCACTAGTACAGAAATTTGCGATAAATTTGCGAGAAATGGACACTTTCTCACTTTTTGCGAGAAGTAAGCGAGAATACATACTTTCTCGCAATAAGTTAGCGAGAATTTAATTTTCTCGCAATCAGCTGGCGAGAACTGTGTTTTCTCGCTCAGCATCTGCGAGAAACTGAATTCTCGCAATCAATCAGCGAGAAATTTGTTTTCTCGCTCTGCATCTGCGAGAAATTGTATTCTTCTGTGTAAATAATCGACTGCTATGTATTTGTACCCGTCACATCACAGATCTATGACAGCTTAACCTTTTGACCTACTTTCCTACTTTTGTCCAATCAATATCATTGTCATTGACATTCATGACTTCGGGACGAAGCGCAGTGACCCGCACAACACAAATCAGCATGTTTTCGCTGTTTTTAGCTTGTATACGATGTTTGATAAAGTCACTGCAATGCATTGTGGGATAACCGGGAAAAGGTCTATGGGTCCCTTGAAACTGTTCTACAGTGAACGCGCAGATACACCCGCAGGGGATGGGGCGCCTTGAAACCGTACGTGTTACCGAACCGGCGGACGTTCCATACGGCTTTTTTAGCGCATGCAAAATTCTATTGTTCTCGATGGTAGATGTATAATAATGCAGAATATCGGCAAGATTGGTAAGAAGTAGCGGCGGAAGAAAAAGAAATCTAAGCACAGACGACGGAAGAAACGCGGCCGCGTCCAAAAGTCGGCACCCGATCACAAGACTGAAGACATTGTCATGAGAGAAAATGCCGAGAGAGTTTGACCGGTTGACCTCGCTGTTAATTTTATGCAGGAAATTACAATAACATTGCTTGGTCGAATGACGTATTGCCTTGAGGGCGGGATAGCCAGTGGTATAGGGGGAGGAGTACCTTCAAGATAGTGATAAGTGGTGCGGATTACCGTCGCCTAGGTGTCTGGCGTATACGCGTGCCAAAAGACGCCTATGGTTGATTTTCGGTTGACCAGTCTGATGGCACAGTTGCAAATACCTGGACTGAACTATTCTGTATTTTGTAGGTGTCGTTGGCACTTTGACAATAAAAGTAAAGATGCACACATATTGAGTTTTATTGTCTTGTTTATGAGCGGCCAGTATTTCCGACGGCATAAATTGTGTGCATTTGCCCTAGAATAAATGATTTCGAATAAAACATCGCGAATGTAACCACATTCCTTAAGCTCGACGTACACTTAATTGCCCCAAAGAGCCATGGAATCGCCCGACTTCGATATGAGCCTACAGAAATTTCAAAATGCCAGATGACTTTATTTTTATAAACATAGACAGTATAGCGAGAACTGTCTATGGTAGAAGAGAAGAGAAGAGTTCAATGGCTCAATGCCCCCCCCCCCCAAGTGTTTACACGACCGAAAGTGCGAGGTAAGTTGATATTGTACACTTTAAAAATGCGATACGTTATCTCGTCACATGCACCCGTCCTTTACATTTGTTTGTTTTTTGTTTTTTTTCAATTACTGTTTGTCAGTGATTTTATATGGCAAGAGCCATCTTCGGCATCCAAAAACCATTTTTGGCTTTTTATGTCTACCCGTTTTGTTAATGTTGTTGATGATGATTTATTGTTGGTGGTAGCGGTGGCGGTATTGCTGTTTTTATCCCTGGAGTTATTGGTTTTATAGTTCTGGTGTCAAACTTCGAATAAATTGCCAAGTACCTTGACCAAAACCTAAGTGCCCGCTATTGATATGCGTTATAAGGTAACAAGTGAGAACGGCCCCACGCCTCGTCCGAGAAAACGGCCCCGCGGCAGCACGTGAATCGTCGCGATGACAAAGCCTGCTTGTACCAGGCATACGAATTTCAATAAAATAGTAATAGCAAAAAGCGAAGCCGTAGCTGCACAGACTATATTCTGTGTTCGATGACAAGAAAGTAATCAATCGAGTATGCAAAATACACGTGTAGCTTTAGTTTGACAGCGATCCCTGGCGACAGGGCTCTGGTGCGGAGACTCAAAGCTCGCTTTGGTTTACTTGATCTAGCGTCTTTCCCCGCTGTGCCACCCACATAAAATATAATTATTAAGATGAATGTTTGGATACAAATCTAAGTTTTCAAGGGTCGGATGGGAGGCTTTCATTTCGTAGTGAGGCGGGTTAAGTTCGGTGCCAAACTTTATTGTGAGGCCGTTTTTGGTGTGTGGCCGTCCCCGTCTCGGGGCTGTTCTCGGAGCGGGGACGTTTTCTCTGGTTTTCCGTCATACTAGCATTGAATGTTGAAGGCCTGCTAAAAGTACTCGTGACAAATCTCTAACTAATAGAAACAATTGTCATCTTGTCGTTTATTGCCAAACAATATTTAGCATTTGTCTGCAGGGGCAGTATGGATGTTCAGATGCGAGTTAAAATTTGATTCACGAATTGATTCACAAAATTTGATTCACGAATCCCGTTCGTGTCCCAGTTAGTTTTTCTAAAAACTTGGACTATGGTCTTGTATGCCTTTTTTTTCTCGGCCAGACCAAATTTAATACCTACCCAGACAAAAGTGTCGTAATGTTTGTGTATCGAACAGGCGCACTGCAGAGTAAATTAAAGTTCTATCGCCCAATGGTCATGAAATCATTCAGGATCACCATTTTGCCTTGACTTGCCTTGTATCGAACAGGCGCACTGCAGAGTAAATTAAAGTTCTATCGCCCAATGGTCATGAAATCATTCAGGATCACCATTTTGCCTTGACTTTTGACAATGAACGGACATAGACGAATAGAACTTTGCTTTTAATACTCCTTTATTTCCCCGCATGATCGACTTCACTATTACGTACATTTGGTCACAGGTCACCCAGAAAAAAATGAGTGGGTTCAATGATACTGTGGCCGGAATTTTTTTCAGAGCGAGAAATTTTCGCAAACTTCGCGAGGGCAAAAGAAAGCGAAAACTAATCCTTGGGATATATGTAAAAAAAAACATTGCGTGATTTACATCATGACATGTAACACACAAAATGCCATGATCACTGAACTTTTATAGTAAGCCTGTCACCTTGAAGGTAATACTGTAGATAACACGAGGGCTTCAAACGCACAATGGTACAAACAACACCACAAGTGTGGCCGTCCCCGTCTCGGGGCTGTTCTCGGAGCGGGACCGTTTTCTCTGGTTTTCCGTCAATGTTTTCCACCACGGACAAATGGTAACAACACTGAACAAAACCTAAATTATATGCTTGTCAAACCAGTTTGTGTCAGTGCCGCCGGTCACGCGCACCACCCAAAAGTTTGACCGTCACTTAATATCGAACAGTATTCAAAGTTTTCACCGTGGGCAGAACTCGGTGCAATGATACTGAACATTAATAGTAAGCCCGTCACCTTGAAGGTAATACTGTAAGTGAAACAAGGACTTCAAACGCACGATGATACAAACGACACCACAAGTGAAACGTACACATAGAAATACACGCGTTCCTACGTTGTGCCCACCCGGGCCTCGCGATTAAAATATGACTGATACTGCTGGATAGTGTTAATTGGGTCGGTAAACAGTCAACTAATAGTTTAATTGACTACCTGGGTGATTGGCAGGTCGTGTCCAACGACGCATATGTAAAGCAGCCCAAAGACAAAAGCCCCCAAAGTTATTGACAGCTGGCCAGGGGTCACCATGAATACGTAATGAAGCTTCACTACGCAGAAACTGCGTAGTCAAGCCCTTCTTAACCGGTCAAACTCTCTCGGCATTTTCCGGCATGTGTCAAGGCTGCAAGTGCTGACGACGGAATAAATCTGGAGTACGAAGACGATCTTTTCGGAGCGCAATCTCTACACGATAAAAATGAGATTCTTGGATTTGCAAAATATGCCGCGATGAACGTGATAATTTAGACAGGAAGGGGCGATCGAAGGCGTGTTAGAGACTACATAACAATCGAATAGTAGTAGCACAAACCATAGTAGGCCCCAAAAACGTGTAATTAACAAACTTTAATGTTCGCCATCGAGTCTGTCCCACCTATCTGTCAAGGGATAGTAGTTCGTCCACTCTGCTGCTTTGAATGAAGTGTATTTTCAGATATCTGTGAAAAGCATTCATAAACGTTTGTTTGAAATCGTATCCACTTGTAAGGATGTCACTTTCACTGATCACATTTAGCTATCAGACGCAAGAATCGTCACAAAGAAAGGTTTGTTTGACATTCACATAGAAGTCCCTTTATAAAGGCATTTCGAAGAGACTACAAGTTGATCATATTCAAGATGTCATTGTATCAAATAGACAGTGCTCATCAATACTTGCAATCGATGCCACCAAATTTATCAAATTTAGTATCTCTGTGGGGAAATTCACCAAGGTTAAGAAAAGTGGCTAGGAAAACTTCGATCATGATGCCCTAAACGTTGATTGGTTTGGCACGAACCCACAGATCTTTTTCAAATAATTTCAATTGAAACAAATATTATAGATAATATTTCAGCTCAAAAATAAATAGACTACATTTTTTTTCACTTTCTGTTGCCATCAAAGACACATAATTTGGAATAACAAATCGATATCCCTGCATGATTCTTTTATCTATATTGAAACACCACGAAACAGATACATTTAGTAGGGTCTTCATTTTTGGCGTTTTCGCGTTTTGACCGCGATACGTGAGGGCGATCTTGTCATTGGAGAGACCTGCCGCGCGACAGTCGATTTCTAGAGCACTCACATAGCGACAGTGTCGACAAAAACCATCGTCTTCTTAAATGTAACCTCCCCGTGATATCAAAATAATATTTTCCTTCTCATTATTCGTGCTCACACACTAGTGATTCGTTAACATATATGCCTTTTCCTAAAATTCCAGAGATTCGCATTTTTAGTGCTTGAGGGCGTCTAATAAATATGAGCGCAACTGTCATTGGTGTAAACGGTAGTGACGTCACAAAATCGCTCTGGAACTATCGAACTGTAACAAGGTTACTATCTCAGCATTCGTTCTCCGTAATCCTCGCAAACCTACAGAAATCTTCTTACTTTGTTTTTTAATGTATGCCAGAATCCTTGTGAAAATACAGCAACATGGGTAACCTAATATCAACTCAAAGGCATGGAGGTGCTCTGAAAACAGTCGCAGACCGGTGAGTGTGAACCCGTATCCTGCCGATTGCTGGTGACATTGCATGACAACTTACGATCTCTTTCAATGTTTACGAACTATGCGAAGTTCGAATGCAAATGTAAAGTTAATCCATCAAAAAATACGGATGCAAGTTTAATCAAGTAAATCATCAGCGATTTTTTTTAAATTATGGGTCAAATGAAAGATAAACGAACTAGCGTATGCATGATTGGACCCGACAACAACTACAAGAGTATTCAAACACTTGTGTAGATTTGTGTTTGTATCCTAACTTTCCGTATATGAAACAAGTTTATTGTTCACTGATTCGTGTAACGATAGCCGAGTGGCGGTCAGCGAGCAGTTGTAGCGCTCTAGATCACTTCAGTCACTGTGATAAGTCTCCAGACTGGAGTGTTCTTTCATCATTCGGATCAAATTTATTGTTAATGATATTCATGTTTTTCTTCTCAACAGAGGAGAAAGAGAAAGGACAGTAGAGTCGAAGAAAGGAAAGAAATGGTGGTTCTTAAGGAGGAACAATGTTCAACCAGAAGTTAGAGGCAGCACGGCAACTGTTGACAACATCCCAGACGACCAAGAAAAGGCAATTACTGTGACGAGGATAAGGCGTCTGGCGAAGCTTTTCACGACCGAAGAAAGTGGAGAACTAAAAGCGAGTAAAGGAGTCAGTGAAGTACCTGAGAAGTTTGATACTGTTGAAACTGTGCTGGATGAGAGGTTGAAAGTCAGTCCTAAGGATGAAATTCTTGCGGACAGTGAGAGTAAAAACGCTGCTACCACGACACTGAAGAACACTCGTCTCAGGAAACGCGGCGACCGAAGAAGAGAACGTCTAGCCGCTAGAAGGTCCAGACCAGAGAAACAGGAAGCAGGTATAGAGGGAGCACAGGTCGACAAGGTAGACGATGATGCCATCGAGCGCACGATGGCGGCAAGGAGAGAAAAAATTGCTGAAATTAGAAAACGCATGGAAGAGAAACGAAGAGAACGCGCCGCTAAGCAAAATGGACGTTCTTACGAAGACAGTTTTGCCAAGCTCAGAGCCATGGCGAAACTTGACTAAGCGAAGACAATACTGAATACTTTATCGTCATCCAAAAGAAACATGTAGTCTGTTCTTCGCTGCTTTCCCATTGCGTCCAACGCTTTGTTTGTCTCTGTCAAGACTGTATCAGTGGTGGGACTAGATAAAAGACCAAAGAAGTGATCAATACATTTGTGAACGGAAGACAGTGGAAGATAGATAAGGATCAGAGTCTGTATTATGACATCAACATGAGGAAAAATATTTGAAATTATTAAAAAATTATAAAGTTAAGAAAAGTCTACAACTGAAGAAAATATGCGAAAACAATATATAGGTAGTTGTATTCTTTCAAGATGAAAAAATTACATACTATTTAAACTTGTTTATAGGTATATGATTTTCATGAAAGTATAAATAATTATTCAAAAACGTAATAAAATCATTACTTGACAATGCAACATAAGCATCTGTGTTGATATGTTTATAAAATAAACTGAAGGCACGAACATGTCGAATGATGAGTGAAACGACCTCATTTACATATTTAGATTAGTCTTCTGCAATAATGGACTATCCTGTATGCATATGTTGAGCAAAGTTTACTCAAAACCTGCTTCGGAAATTTCCGATTTCGGTTTTAGTACATGAATTCCGTGAGAACTATCCACGTCCGGGCGGGGTGGGGACGCTTTGTGAAGTAAAGACCCATTGCTCCGTTCGAAGACATCAGAACCACTGGCGTATCTTGTCACCGGCTGCCGAAATTAAATTCGTTTAAGAATTTGTCAACATTGAATTGCTGAACATATTTACTGAGATTTACCTCTGTATTTCTCGTCTGATAAAACTGCGTTCACTCCACATCTAGAGAAGAGGGACCAGAAAATTGTCTTGCATTTACCAAGTACCGCCTACCAATGACTTTTTTTTCGATATTGATCCATCATGATATGTCCAATCGGCAGCATTAATTTTTTTAATGCCTCCCTTTGTCAAAATGCAAATACTTCAGCTTTTTCGAATTCCCCTCCGACCTCCCGAACCCTCCCCTCCAGAGGTGTTTGTGAACACAGCCTAACTATTTCATATGCTACGCCATAGAATTACTATCGGGTCAGACATCCAACGAGACTTCATTCAGTGTATAACTGCCACGCCTGACGCGAACTCATCACTTCATGGTTATCTAGCTTGAGGTGAACATGAATTATCGCTTTCACAGCAATTCACGTTTTGTCATCCATTATTTATACGTACTGTACCCCTAGTATTAGGAATAGATTTTTCCGTCGACATTTTGAAAGGGAAAATGCAGTTGCCGCGTGGCTGTCATCTTCGTACAAATATGATGAAAGACGGAGAAAAAAAAGGAAAGTACGAAACAGATGGAAGAATTAAAGTAGCGAATAACCAGTGCAACCGCGCTTATATATGTAACTGTTGTGGCCATTTTCAAAACACTTTATCATTGCCGCAGACTGAGAATTTCGACGCCCTCATTTTTCAGAGCCAATAAATTACATTGTCTTCCGTTGGCCTTTTATTCATCTACCTGGTCAGTTCAGTTGTTTTTTGCTAAGATTTTTCATTCAAGGTAGGACTCGCCGCAGGAACAGATATTCGGACACTCAGTTGTTTACAAGACTTGCCTGTTAGGGTTCTTTTGAAGCTTTCCGAAATAAAGTATTAACCTTCTGGGGGGGGTTTTGTGAAAATAAAAAATGTAATTTTCCCTATAATGTTAACACAGGGATGACGGTCATTCGAATTTGTCAGGTGTCCGTAAATTTTAAGACATATTTCTTTCTAAAGGGCCAAAATTTGCTTGGTGACCCGGCTCGATCTTTTAGGTTCTTTGCTCATAATACCTATAGTGCCGAGGCATGGATTTTCCCTGTTTGTGTCATAGAGTCGCTGAATAAGCTAGCGTGTAGGACCTTTTCGGTCTCCCATCTATGATTGGTAATCCTTGTGATTTCAGTTCATAAAATTGTAATGATGATGTATTTTTTCATGCGTAGGGCACCTTACATGAGTCATGTTCCCATACTTTAAACCTAACACGTCATGTATTAGCCAACCTCTCTCTCTCTCTCTACCTCTCTCTCTCTCTCTCTCTCTCTCTCTCTCTCTCTCTCTTCTCTCTCTCTCTCTCTCTCTCTCTCTCTCTCTCTCTTTCGCTCGCTCGCTCACTCACCCTCACTCACTCACTCACTCACTCACTCACTCACACTAACTCCAAGGAATGGATTGTACTTTACTCATAGACAGTACTATAAGCTTACTTTCCTATAAAGGCAAGTGATGAGCTTGTACGATACGCCATAGTATTCCGTTCACTCTCAATGAAATCTCTATTCTCCTATATATTCTCACCATTTTTAACAAATTTGTACCGATTAACCACTTTAAAGACAGTATGCAGTCTATTATACCCTCAAATATGTTGTGAGAGACCATTTTCGTCGGAGATCGGAACTACATGTTCGCTTCGCGTTTTGAACTAAAGAGGGCGCTATGAGCGTCAATATGATGGGCGCAAAGTAAAGCTATAGTGACGTCACACTTGTGTCTATCTGCAAATAGCACACAACAATACCACAGCCGGCAACGTTGTTCGAATCACTTGCGAAGCGTCAGCACTGCACAAAAAACTGTCAAGCTAAGCGATTAATTTTGTAATTTCTACAGAAAACGTAACAAAATGGGTAGCAGACTTTCAAGAGAGCCGAACGTCTTCGACAGAATTGTCTTGCAAAGGTGAGTTAACGAGTGAATTAGGCTCTGCAAACCCGGGTCTATAAAATGTGAGTATTGAGAAGTTGCAGCCCATCTTCAGAAGCACTATGCACAGCTCAAATATTCTATTGTACATGACAACAGAACGACAACTACTAGTCTTTGTGACTTCGTGAAGTGTTGTAAATTTCCCTGTGCAGAAGTGCATTCTTTAAATAAGCTAGATTGCCAGCATAGCTAACATTCACTAAGCCTAATATGAATTTAACCGTGTGCTTGAGGATATCTTTTCAATTCTAAATGGTTACAATGTGATATAGACGTGTGTTTTGGTTTACCTGTATCGTTTTAATTCCCTTCGAGTGGTGCTCTGAACACGAAATCAAATGGTTCCCCATAGGAAAATGCACGGCACGTCCCTGCAGAAAAGCTTTCTCGGCGTGCATGTGAAATTTACTCGTGGTTACCATTGCATGTAAAAAATCTATGGTGGCTAGGGAATACAACATTATGTAGATTTGTTAAAAAGGTAATAGTAGCGCGGTCCGGTCATCGATTGAGGCCACTTTCCCATTTATGTCTAACTCTTGACTCCTCAACTATTCCCATTTATGTCTAACTTTTGAAAATATTCATCTTTGTAGAGACGAAGAGGAGAAGTATGCAGAATTGCTACAGAAGTGGGAAGCCGCTCAAGTTCATCTTGTTGCAATGGAGGAGAGGATTGAGAAAAAGAGCAAGAAGAAGAGGCGGTTTTTTAAAAAGAGAGCGAGGAAAGAAATCGAACGCCAGAAGGAAATCCTTGACGCTGTCTGGGACATCAGAGATGAATTCGTCAGCGAGATGAAGAAACAACGCTTGGTGGCGTACTATAGAATACAAAACCAGGAGAAGAAGGAACAGATAGAACGCGAAAGAAAGCAATTAGAAGACGCACAAGCAAGTCTGAAGGAGAAAATTGAGAAAATTAAAAAGAGAGAAGCGGCTGAGAGTTGCAAGGAATGGATCAAGGAAAGAAAAGCTTGCCAGGGCGAGGATGAGGTCATCGAACGTGAGATGGCCGAACGAAGGGAGAAAATTACTCAGATTAGGATGCGCAGTGCACAGAGAAAAGAAGAGAGAGCTGCCCTCCAAAAGAATAGGTCATTCGGCGATTATTTCGCTAAGCTCAAAGCCATGGCAAAGATCGAGTGAGAGGGAAGTTTACCCAGACTCAGTGTTGCAATTTCGTAACGATTGCAACTTTTCACTACAATAACTTCCTTTCCAAGTTGATGGATGGAATTTATGCAAGCGTTCCCCTCTAACAACCAATATCGTCGTGTAAGAGGCAGTGTCGAGTATTCGTACTTGTTTGCAGGTTGTGTTGTAGATTCGTGTACTCACCTGCAATATATGGCGCTGTGGAGTCTCTTTGTGATGTGACTCGCGTGTCAGGTACACGTGCAATAGCTTTTCCGATACTCGTGCAATATCTGTGCGTGCTCTACCTTGCAGCAGAGACGTGTAACATTTGGAAAAGAAAACTGTTGTTGTGATCCGCGTGCATGGTGCTAGCTCCGTATACCTACTGTTTGCTAACCGGCCTTACAACGTCGATGAAGACACCATATACATGTATTTATTAAAAGACAAAACCTCATCTCCGTTTCAGGAGACAAAAAAATCGACATTCGAAGTGGACGAAGAAATGAGTGATTTTTTTCCTCGCAAAAGAAAATTTAAAAAAAAAATGCCCCACGCTTTTCAGATACAAACGCAAATTATTTCATAAAAGAGGAGACTTTCCTAGTTTTGTAGCTGAAAGATTAAATGAAACCATTGACAAGAAACAGAAACATCTAATTCAGTTTTGATAAATTTTTCCTCATTGAACTTGGTGAGAGTATGGCAATCATGTTGATTTCTGTCTTATGACTCAAAGGTTTCAATAATATTTACTGGTTTGAATTAAATTTAACATTTTATTTTCTGTGTATTAATAAACAGAAATTTTGAAATGTAAATTTTGTCTGTTATGAGTCATGATGTACGAACTACTCACACCTACACGCAACACAGGCGTACACATACATACATACATACACACACACACACACACACACACACATACACACACACACACACACACACACACCACACACACACACACACACACACACACACACACACACATATATATATATATATATATATATATATATATATATATATATATATATATATATATATATATATATATATATATATACGTATATTTGTGTATATTTATGTGTGTGTCTGTGTGCGCGCATGTGTGACGTCAAAACTAAAGAGCAAAGTCCGGTAGTGTTTACACCTGATGGTGAATTTCTGTTTATATGAACAATCAATATACTTTATATTGCTTTGGTGAAATATATGAAACATTTTGAAAATTGAAGTTGTTTAACCTGTACTTCTAAACATGAACAGTCAAGGCGCGGTTTTCCTGTTCAATATACTTTATATTACTTTGGTGAAATATATGAAACATTTTGAAAATTGAAGTTGTTTAACCTGTACTTCTAAACATGAACAGTCAAGGCGCGGTTTTCCTGTTCAGCGCATTTAAAGAGTAATGTAACAAAAGTCGAATAACGCTTGTCACGTACTATATGATAATTTATTTCAATTTACAAATATTTATGTGAGTTACACTATTGAAAATGTAAATACATGTACAACTTGAAAAATCGTGAATGCATAAGTCTTTGAACTTTAGTATGATAACTGAGAATTCAAAAGGAAGTACAAGCGTCCACGATATCAAAACAAAATGACTTGAAAAACGAAAAGTGCATACTATTTTATGAAAACATTCAAAAAGTGGTAAAAGTTTTCGTCAGCAGCGGCTCTAAAGACATTTCCCTGTTCATGATTTTGTCTGTTTGTTTTGGTCATCCTTTGTTCCTGATAAGACAGGGCTTACATCAATACACTTTCCCTGTTCTCTTTGACGTTTTACAGCCTTTCCAGCTTGTAGGAAAATGATAGTATAAATATCAGATATTAAAATTTTGTCTTTTATCTTTCAGAAGGATTTCGAAGCATATTTCTGTATGGTACTGAGACAATATATATATATATATATATATATATATATATATATATATATATATATATATATATATATATATATATATATATATATATATAAACATGGGTGTGCATGCATGTTTGCATGTATGTATCTATGTAGCTTTGTGGCAAACAGTTTAAAGGAACCATAAATATGTAATTGCAAACAAGAAGCAAATTCATCCAACACAAAAATATAAAAGTAAAACTGCATTAATTTATTTCTGAAAATACACTTTTGTATGTTCGTTTACTTTGGACGGATTGTGATGTGTATCATTTCAAAAGAGAATTCGTGGTTATGGAAATGGTGTATCAAACTAAAACTGGTGGATTATAATTCCTTTTGCCATCATCCTGGACTACAGGTTTCAATAACAATGTGTGAGAATTTCATAAATCGGCATTATGAAAAATTCATCTTTCTACTTTCTACTAAATACACTGATTACGTCACAGTGGGTCCGTCTGTAAGAATAGATGAATGAACAAACTAAAAGATACTGCAGTGGTAGTAAGCTGATCATTTCACATTGCCATAATTTATACAGAAACCGTACTGTTGCTTGCTTGCTTGACAGTCAAGACCATTGTCTCTTAAGACAATTTTAAAAGCTTCATAAATAAAGGAAATATTATTACACGGCCTTGACAAACAGCCACAACAGTGTCTGTAAACTTTCAGCTACTTATGTAACTCGCTCAAAAAAGGTACGCATCGAGTTTGAATTATGACATACCTTAAGCAAACTGTATGTGAAAGCTGGTATGTTTGTGAGAACACCTGTTTGTGTACATTGACGTTCTTATTTTCTGTTCCACTACAGAGGGCGTATTTCAATGCCCTGAACTCAGTTTTGTAATTGAAGTGTCCTAAAATTAAAGTCTATCAAAACAGTCGACACGGCAACTTCATTGCTCTGAATTGTAGAATTTACCATCCCCCGGGGGCGCGGCTAACCGGTCAGGTCCGTTCTAAGGTCTCTCTGTTTCCCAAGCATCTCAAGAGTCCGTTTGAATTCCAGGTGCTTGTACTCTTCCCACTGATTGCTGATGTCCAGTTCTTCTAGTACTTTGTCTTGACTTGGGTAAGGTTCATACTTCACCGTGAGCCGTTGGAGAAAAAGCAAAGAAAAAAAGATAGAAAAAGAAAAAAATAAGTAACTGTACCAATTTTGAGGTGGCAGAGCGCCGAAGACGTGAGGAGTTCTGGTTGTTTGAAAGCATCTTTTCCACGGCGTGCAGTATCAGGACTTCCACAGCCACCGACCAGTTTTGCCAGCGTTATGCATAGCGTGAGGGTTTAGTGTATGTGAGATATTTCTTGCATGATTTTGGAGAGAGGACAAGTATTGTTGAAAATGCATTAAAAGTTGTAGCTAAAAAGAGCTTTATGAAGTGGCAGTGAGCATCAATGGTGGGACAACTTACCCTCATTTTGATCTGGGTCAGCGCTGGTTCATCGGCGTGCTTCATGAAAAAGGCTTTGCTGATGCGGATAGCTTCAGCACCGCGACTTACCTGAATTTAAATGAGAATAGCAAAATGATGAACATAACATAAACAAGCAGAACGAAAGGCCTACATCCATCCATCCATTATATATACATCCACACATACGTATGTACGTATACGTACGCAAATACATACATACATACATACATACATACATACATACATACATACATACATACATACATACATACATACACACACATACATACATACATACATACATACATACATACATACATACATACATACATACATACATACATACATACATACATACATACATACATACATACATACATACTAGACTCTCAGTCGGTCAGTCAGTCAGCCCAGACATACAATCGGATCCACGGATACGTGTGAGGGTTTACATGATCGAATACTTACTAAACTTACTCCAACATCGACTGCTCCCGGTAGTACTGTGTATACTCCCTAAAAATAATAAGACGATAATACGATAAATACCAGACCGTCGACAAACGAAATACAAAGAAGTAGTAGTAAAAAACAAAATACTACTGCACTACTATCACAATACTACTACACTACTATCACATCATGATGTTAGATGGCGCTGTACTTACAAAACAATCTCCGGCAAGCAATTCGGAAAGCTTCACGCAGCTGGGTATGTTCGCTTCGCTGCCTCTGCGTAAACTTCCATTGACGCCGTAATTTTGCAACATTTTGCGGGGTATCTATGGAGATAAGTGTTTGATCATCCTTAGGCACGATTTTTAATTTCTGCACATATTAGAGGTCGACACTCATCAATGAATAATATCGCGATGCTTGTATTAGTTATTATTCGGACAGAAACGAAAAAAAAACCATTTAGTAAGTGAGTCAGCACACGACATACGAAACCCATTTCTGAACGACTTTAAACATGAATCGATGCCGGTCAGTCACTCAGGCTACCGGACTTACACCACGAAAGTAACTTGAGTCAAAATATTCATACTGACGCACTTTCCATGTATCGTACTTGGTTCACACAGAAAACTCGATAGAAAAGCATGAACTTCAAACAAAATTAACCCAAACAAACGACATTATGTACACACAGAGACACAAAAAATCACTTTGGAGGTACCTCGTCCAGTTTCTGCCACGCATTTAGGAAGGAATACAAACCAAAATCATCATTTGTTAATTTTTTAAGTTCAATTTACAATCAGCGATGATATCATGCATCACAAACATTTCCCTAACGCATCATATTTACAGTTTGTAGTTTTTGAAAGCAGTGACTAAAATTCTTCATGTCAGTGGTTGTTTGCACTGTGACACTCTCTCTCTCTCTCTCTCTCTCTCTCTCTCTCTCTCTCTCTCTCTCTCTCTCTCTCTCTCTCTCTCTCTCTCTCATTTGTGTCTGTACTTATCCCCGTTTCTATCTCTCCTCTCTCACACGTACCTTGACAAACATTCCGGGTTTGAGTTTTTTCCGTCTTTCCAGAACGTCTTCTGGCATTGCTGATATTGACTGTCTCGGTACGGGCGCTAGTCGGAAGTTCTCAATTTTCTTTTTCGACTTGATGGAGGTTACAAAAATGGCTAAAAATTATGAAAATAGCCGGAAAAATATGTTAAAAGTCGAGCTACCTGGGTAAACTTTCGATATCATGTCTGCTTTGAAATGGCTACAATGGGTAGTGAACAGTATAGTCAAGGAATTCTATTAAGCAGTCACATGCGTAAAGCTGCCAGAACAGGACCTACAAATATGTAAATGGGGAATTTTATGGGCATATCTTCATTCATTGACATGGAATAACAAATATTCATAAAAATGTTATTTTTAAAAGACAACATCATCTTAACTCACCACTTTCCTTTTCTGACAGCTTCGTTTCTGAATCTTTGTGTTTATTCTGAATTTCGACAGCGCCCTCTGCCTTCTTGTAATCCCTGTAGAGGGTTTTACTCCGATCGATACAGCAGACTCTGGGTACGAGTTTCTTTAAAACATCACACTTCCCCTGTGAGGAGAAATAAAATATCAAGTGGAGCAGACGGCAGTCAGGTGTTGGCTTGCGCAACACGCGAGGAACAGTGCGTTTAATCAGCCTGTTTCGCACTCGATCAGTCTTTCTCACAGTCACTTGTAGGCTGCAATTGAGCTCTGCGCCTACGCGGCCAATAGATGTGTGTATTAACGCTTAGAGTATGACTTGTATTGTATACACAACGCCTATGGGCAGCGTAGGCGCAGTTCAGAATTGTAGCCAACGACTGACTGTGGTCTTTCTGTCTGTCCATCCGTCTGTCTGAATGTCAGTCGGGGCAGTCAGGTAACTCTTCAAGTTGACCTCCTTGGTGTTTATCACTATTGCTTCTTTGATTATCCACTTCGATAACAAATTACTACTTTAGTCAACTTTACCAAAATATTATGAAAACATTACTGACTCCGGGAATAAAATAACTGCAACTATTACTACAATATAGTTTTGGAAAGTAATCGGTTTAGTGTGAATCTTTTAAGAGAATTATACTCACGGATTTGACAATGTAAATATACTCATTCTCTCTGCTGTCAGGTACGATGACCTGTCCTGGTCTGTTGAACGAAAGAAATACTGTTATGCAAGTGATTATTGGCTTAGGAAAAATCAAACTGTCACAATATTTCTTGAATATCATACATCTGCTAAATCCGAACAGAAGTGCAAGTCGCAGCGGTTCTATAACGATATACGCATGGATTAAAATTTAATCGGGAAATGGATTCAAATTTAAGAAGCGTGTGCGATAAAAAACCCAACCAATGACTTTCCTTTACACTAAGACTGACTTTTTGCCACTTTCATCTTACCTGTAGTTTTGAAATCCCCAGACGGTGCTGGGTGCGTCCAGTAGTAGATCCAATCCAGGCCAGGCCTTGAAAACTGGAAACTCCCTACGTCGTTGACATATGTGAGAATGAAAATTGTTATAAATGCGTCGCTTAAAACATGACGACATTCGTCATGAGCGGTCTACATCCTGAGTTAAAGAATACACGTGGTCGCAAGAGGAATGAAAACAAAACCACGACGGTCAATATCCAGAAATATTGCCTTATGATTGACATTACCAATATCAGGTCTTGTAGTTCTGTTCTTGGTCCACTCGTAAACAAATATTATCTGCAGAGATAAGCTATATCGCTCACAGGATTTTAGGTTCAAAGGTTGAGAGTCACAAAAATTGTATTTCAATGAGTTTTCAGAAGATTTTCCGTGTTAAGAAATGTAAAAAATATTGGAACCATTTCTTACCTCAAATATTCTAAACAGGCTTCGGGTGTCAGATCCAATTTGGTGTTGAAAATGTCATCATAGTCCTGCAAGTAAGCCGCAGCACGCAAAACAAACCGTTATAAACTGATTCATATGCCGATAAAGTCACCAAAAATGACGAAAGCGACACTATTATTGTCATACACATATTGTTATGGACACAAAACAAATTATTTATGTATGCCACATAAACGTACAAAAGATACTGTTGAAAAGGTTGAAAATGTTTACATGAAAAATCATGCACGGTAAATATTCACCAATTCAGAAGATACATATGTATACACGGAAAATGAAACATTGAGCTTTGAGTAAACATTTGTTTCACATTATTGTGTTTGTCGATAAGCAGAAGATGCAGTCTGTACCCAAGTAGGATTGCTGTATTGGTGTTCAGAAGCAGTGATCTGCATCACGCAGGCGGAAAACATTTTACGATGTTCACCGCTAGGTGGCGTAATACTCTGCCTTCTTACCTGCCCGTGTAAGCAAAATAACTCCACGTCTCCTTTTGTCATGACAGTACTTCTCCTGTTTGATCCTCGCATGAGATCAGATTCCTGTATCCAGAAGTTGAAAAGATTTGCTATGGTTTCGTCTAACATCAAATGTGTGTGCGAAGACATGTAAAATATTTGAGTAGCAGCAGACGTATGACTTTTATGAAGTAAATGACTCCACATAGGATTATAGTTCATTATATTCGATGGCGGACGTTCTCTCGACTATGGAAGTCGTCGCCTTTGATTCAATCTCGCAATTGCCGTTCATTCAAAGACTCAAAGTTCTAGGCGCGTGTTTAATTTCCAAGTTTGTTGTATTTAACTGCTTATTTATGTGAGTTGTGTGTTTATAGAGGTGTTGTGTACACAACCGGCGACCTTGGTGGAGAAACAGCGCTTGTCCACCACCATTCAAGCTTTAAAATTTTATAAACTTTCTCTATCTGGTACGACTTGCTGCGACGACTTAATATTGTGTGTCATTTTTTCAACCTTATCGATTATTTATTCGAGTATTCAGGACGATGGCAAGCGATATCAATCAGCTTTTAAGTGTCAATTCAAGAAAACATGATAACATACCCCGAACTTGTCGCCCTTCTTCAAGACAAAGGTCTGTCCATTCGAAGTGTTTTCCGTGACTAAAAGGAAGAGTACGTTTTGTCGTCAGAGAACCGATTTAAAATCAGCAACACTTCCAAGGCAATGAACGATCTTTTCAGGCTTCGCTTGCCTCCCAATACAAACGCCGTGACGCAGACATCAAATGAAACAGAAATGATAACAAACTCACTATCGTCACCAAGGTGATGAGGGTAAGGATGATGAAGACAATGATGATGACTGGGGTGACAGGCTGTCTCTGCAATCATCATCGTCGTCGTCGTCACCACACCACGTCATTATTATCATCGACAAGTGTAATTTCTGAGGCATCAGATATGAAACGAACTCAAACCCATGCGCAGAATTTAGAAACGACAGGAAACCTTAGATTTGATGGCCCTCTTTATTCCGCCACGCGCATAAATATGGACATATATCTGCAGAAATGATCCTTCATAAACCTCTGAAGTGCCGTGGCCACTTCGCACGCACTTAAGGTAGTATGCACCTCGAAAGTGAAAGACTTAAACTTTTGCTCTAACTTTCGTCAAGGAATCTTTTAATCATTCTCTTTCATAATCAAAAATAAAGATAGGGGGTCACCGTGCAAATTTTAGTACTAGAGAAACAAATTACCCAAGATTTACCGATATTAGAAATTCAAAATGGCCGCCATCCCTGTGTTTACTCTATGGAGAAAAACAAAAATTTTCGAATTTCGAAAAAGTAAGCCGGTAAAAAGTTTTCTTTCACCAAGAGCTTTAAAATGAACCCCCACATGTGGTATATCAGAAGAGAATTGCAAAAGTTTGAGAGTCCGAACGTCTGTCCCCGAGGTGCGTTCTACCTTAAATAATATCACTCGTTGCACAAGTCTTCCACAACACCTTGCCGAATATACCAAACGAGACTTCCCTTATTGCACGAAACCATAGAAGTAATAGGATCCTCTATTACCTTCATAGTGTAACTTGCCCGGGAACCTGCACAGATAACAATACGGGATTCAAACATACTATAACAGTGTTGAGCCACCCAGCATATTACTGTTCCTCAATCAAAGCTAGATGTCGGGCACATCGCATAGCCGCAGAACAGCAGCCATTCTGCTTCTCTTCTTTGCGGGTTGCGAATCAATGTAGTTCGGGAAAACCCCAAAGATTGTGACGTTTAACAACCACCGTTTACTGTTTACCGTTAGATATAAATGATAGTGATATGGACATGGGTATATAATAAGAGTGTCCATGATAACCCACAGATTGAAAGAAACAGCACTTACGTTTTCCGGAGATCACAATGTAAAGACCTTCTGGTTTCTGGCCTTCTCGGCAGATCACTCGATTTCTTCCGAATCTACTCGATGGAACAGAATCGCAGGATATTTGTATAGCACGATATATATTGAATGGTGTAGTGTAGTGTAGTCTGGTGTAGTGTACATGTAGTGTAGTGTAGTGTAGTGTAGTGTAGTGTAGTGTAGTGTAGTGTAGTGTAGTGGTGTGTAGTGTAGTGTAGTGTAGTGTAGTGTAGTGTAGTGTAGTGTAGTGTAGTGTAGTGTAGTGTCGTGTTGTGTAGTGTCGTGTCGTGTAGTGTAGTCTGGTGTAGTGTACATGTACTGTAGTGTTGTATATGTTGTGTTGTGTACTGCATTGTAGTATTGTGTGCTTTGATGTAGTGTGGTTTGATGATATTTTGTATAGTATAGCATGGTATAGGATGGCCTAATCCTGTAAAGTATAGCATAGCATGGGATAACATGTAGCATGGTATAGGATGGCCTAATCCTGTAAAGTATAGCATAGCATAGGATAGCATATAGCATACCATAGAACAGTGTAACTTCAGCATAGCCTGAGCACAGTATAAGACAGCACAGTACAGCACAACATATATAGCAGTGCAATGCATTGCATATAATAACGTGGCTTGATTATATCAATGTATAGCACAGAACAGTATAACAGAGCACAGTACAGCATACCCTGGACCATAGTGTGGTTTCCGCTGAATTCTGTATTAGGTAAGTTGAGAAGGCGAATCTATTCGATTATACTCACTTGTCCCACCAAGCATGCTTGCAGACTTGTGCCTGGATGTCAGGCGGGTACTTGGCAAATTCCTCAAATTGTTGCATGGTCCTTACAATCTGAGAGACAAAAATTACTGAGTGTCATCCAAAACAATCACAAATTACATTAAACTATCGAGTGTTAGGAGGATAAATTAATGGCTATTATTTCGACATACTCTGATTATTTATTTTCTTTAAGGGATACAGTCGTCGGAACTGAGTTTAAAGGACCCATACCACCAATGTAAACACTGTATCCAAGGTACGGTGGTGATTGATGAAAGTTGTCTGTCATAATCTACATCGCATAATTTAAATGTTGCAGCTATGATGATGAGGTGCATCTATATCGTGCGCGAAATACGGTGTTGCTAAACAAGAAACTCGCACAGGCGCAGTTCCGACGACTGTTTTCCTTTAAATACGGTTGAATATGATGTCATCGAGGAATGCGCAAACCATATATCCGCTGTTCATTCAATAATGGTTGGCTTTGTTCGACTTTGCTGTTGAAATTTTCAACATGTATTTCTTGCGTTTTGTGTAAATAGACACATACTGAGATTTAATAGTCGCGTTCTTTGCTTTAGAAGTCTTCGCAGTTACTTCACGGAGATTTTGAAGTAGTCACTATTTCAGTACGCACGCGCATCAAGAACAACTCGAATGCTGGCCATGTGGGTGGCAAGATCACTCGAACCGCAAGAAAATTCTATTGATTTCTCCAAAGGTATTACACCGACCATAACAACTTTATTCGATTAATTCAACTAATATGCTTTCCTTTGAAAATCGATTTCAGCTCAGCCTAAGAAAACACGACTCTTAGTCGATATTGTCTGTATATTATCACAATGAGCTGTAAAAGCTAATGTATTTATGCAAATAGTTTTGGGTTTCGAAAGTGATCATGTTGTCATGGTATGTCTTCCAAGGTTAATGACGTATTAATGGCAAATGCTTTTTTTTGAATCTGAGTTGAAAATCAAATTACCCTGGCGCGATGCAGCATGCTGGCATTTAACGAAGCGTTAATGTATCGTAGACCTCGTTATTCAGCCGGACCCTCTGAGACATCAAAGCCCTCAACGGTGAAAGCTTTGCGCGTGGAAGTTGTGAGTGAACCTTTAAGTAAATTAGATAAGTGACCCAACCTTGATTAAATGTATAGGATGCCATCTATCAGTACCACGGTTTTGTAGTTTGAATTTGCGTCTACGCGCATCCATTAGCCGTTATATTTGTCGGCCGAACGCTTCAATCACACCCGTTTAATTTCCGGCATTTCTCGCTTTCAGGAACGACACGAATTTGTTACAATCACCGGTGATTTGCCGCGGCGCTGCCTCGAATGGCCGAGGTGGGAGCTAAATAAATCTCCCGACAAAAAGAAATTGGAAAACTCACTGGTTGCCTTGGCAACCATACCGTTTTATCGTGTATGATGACGGAAACATATATTCGGTAACTCTTTCCTAACAACATGGGGAGAAACGTCCGATTTGGACTGCATTTTTTCCTGGCTGTCGCTTATACGAATCTAATAGCCTAGTTTGATCAACGTCGTATTCATAGCTGTGTTTTACAGCGTCTGTTGGGATAACGATTGCTGACAGCTCGCAACGGAATTGGCTCTGGTAATGTTTTTATTTCTTCAATTATAGCCGGTACATTATGCTTTTAATGCCATCGCACGATTGCAAAAATCTCTTTTGGCGCTCAAGGGTAAGTAGCTAGTATCCCTGCATGTTTCTCCTCGATCGCATTGTCCCATGTCTGTACCCTGAGTCCTATAGTTTTGAAATGTGCCAGTAGACTGGAATCGGCGTTATGTCTAGCCGGCCGCAGAACTGAAACCCTTCCGGCAAAAAATTGTCAACAATTTCTTGACTGAAAACAAGCCATCATTGAACCACGGTGATTTTTTCATCTTTTCGGATGAAACTAATTACGAATGTTCACCAAGTTCGTCGTCCGGAGGCAGATATCTGGGACCTACTATTTTTTATTTCTTCCATTTCTCTGTGTTACAACTTATCTTATACGTGTGAATCGGGCACGAACGTCCCTGGTGTATTAGGTGACGGTAAACGATTTGTGAATTAAGCATTTACAAGCGCCGTCCCCGCATTAGGTGGAAACAACGCTATCTTTTTACGGTAGCCTGACGGCATCAAACGTCACCAAAATAAGAGCAATGAGGACTTGTTCGTTAAGGCATGGTTTGAATAGCTCCGGCGGGGAATGAGGAAGGCCTTCTTGAGTAGTTATACGGACAGCGCGTGCGTGCCCTTCTCATTCCATCTTGCTGAGTCCATCGATAACTTTACACCGAACATCAATCTCATTCGTCAGCCATCATGTCTGTAGATGTTATATCTGTCCTAGTCAGGTAAGCATTAATTAAATATCTTCTCGTATCGGTTTACTTTACATGACCACAGTGTCACACGTGCGCTTCATATCATAACTTATATTGTTTGCCTAATATAAGTCTGCAACCAATATGTGTCTGATATTATCTTACATTTTGCACAATCTCGGGACTCCTCGCTTCGATATCCATACGTAGATATTCTTTGATCTTACCCGGTATGCTATCCTGTAAATAATAGACAAAAATAAACAATTACCAATTATGGTAAGGGAAAATAAAATGTGAAAAATGTGACATGTGTGGAAAGCTGCAGATTACGTCAAAATTAACGCTTAGACCTTCGACTACTCGTCGACCCTTCGTTCTAGAATTATTATGGAATATACGGCTAGTTTTCAATCGGGTTCGAACTCACAACATTCGGCATCCAGTCGTAATTCATGATAGGTGCATCGTTCTGCAGTGCGTAGTGCTTACATGTCTTATATAATCGGCAAGCTTTGAAATATGAAGCGGAAGTTAAAATGTCAACAATAGCTGATGTCGATGTCATGCATTATATTCAAACAATGTCTTTGATCAAACATACGAACTAAACCCTATGAAGTGCACAAATTCAAGAATCTATGAGTGTGCGAAATACTGTAAAGGCAGAGAAAAATGATTATTTCCTCAATTAACGAATCGTAGGGATCATCGAGGGAATTGTTCATTCCATGTACAAGTTAATTTACACGATTATTTTGTTTCATAACTGTCATTGCAAAGTCACTTCAAGAATGCTTATATATCATATCACTGAGTATAAATGATCACCAACGTGACGATTTTCATATATTGTTTCCCGACAAAATTGCTTTTGCTTTGTGATGAATCGCCTGAGATCACGATGACAAATTAGGCACGAAGGAAAATTGAAATGCGGAAATATTTGCGGCCGCTAATATTTCAGAATCGGCACATGTAAAGGTGGCGCCGCGCCGAGGAATTGTATGGATTGCCGCGGCCTAACTGATCGCGCACTGCCGCACTAGCCGGAAAATTGCCTAGTTCCATTTGGCTTTCAAAATATTTTGAAAACAGGCAAGAACAATATTAGGTCCAAATCAGGCACAGACGGACATACAGACAGACATGCAGACAGACAGACAGATAAATAGATAGATAGATAGATAGATAAATAGATAGAAAAACCTATGACATTTGTCGAAGAATCGGGTCATCACTGCGCCCTCCACGATGAAAAAGCGAGATCGCTGGCGAATTAAATTTCATTTCGTGTTTACCGTAGCTATATCCATATCGAAAACAGAGGAAATGATATTGAATCGGATTTAATAAATTGCGTCAGGCTTCATTTTTTCGTCTCTTTATTAAATTTTCAGGGCGTTTGCAAGTCTATAATGCGAAGAATAGTTTAGTGCCACGGCCCTGCTTTATTGTCGCTCAACTACAATTTAGCAGCCAGAATATTCGTGTTACGATGATCGGGATGGTGGTTTGATGACGATTTCATTCGATAAGAAACTGAGAGACCGAATACAATGTTCCTTAGTCACACAATGTCTGTGAGATGATGTCGGGAGATTTACCAGTGAATCACATTCGGAACTCGCCTTCGAATAAAGACCACATCAGCGGGAAATCTGCAGCGTCTGTTGACCTTGAAATTGAAACAACGGTTCAATGTCGACCGGAAGGAGACAAGGTGGCTTCACCAGACGTGGTTTTCTACGGTCCTCGGCTTCATGTAAGTTTGATTCTTTGCAAGGTTTATTTCAAAATACTTTGATGCGAAACTGCAGTCAATCAGATATGTGACGAAGTGTGAAAATATAAACTAGTAGAGGGGCGAGGTGATATCAGAAAGCAAAATTCCTAGACAATACTGATGTCGGTATCACGATGATACAGGTAGGGGATATTTAATAGTCAGAAATATCGACAATTACATTTGATTTGATTTGATTTAAGCCTTTACATAAGAGCGTGCTATCACCGAGACGGACAACCAACTTTTCTGCATTCACAGGGGCCGATGAGACATGTTTAGGCTCACTGGTAGCGTATTACCTCGATTTCGATTCTGCCTACCGTTCGCAAATTCGTACTATTAAGGCCTACGCCACGTGCACAATACTCAATTACCCTTCATATTTAAGCACGTTATATTTTGATAATGACGAGTTGACGCAATATTTGCCATAGTAAATTTGACAGTGTCCGTTAAACGCAAGAAGTATTTTGCTGCACGCGGCGCGTTAACTATTTAGTTAACGCGCCGCGTGCAGCAAACTACACGGATTTCGTGAAGGACCTGCTGAAGGCATACCGTAGTTAAGGTGGTGTTGAAATTATTTGGATTTAAAAATCTTTGCCACACAAGAAACGTGTCAGGTATCGCGGTACAACACCAGTATTTGACGGCACTGTAGTATGCCGCATCCCTGACCTCGCCTAACTATTTAGTAATGCACGTTGTGCGTGCTTTTCTATGTACTGCTTTAAATATATAAGAGGTAGATATTAAAAATTAAAAGATAGATGCATATTGGTCTCACAATTTGAGAAAGAAGCACCGTGCATGAAACGGCACGCGAGTAACACACGAGCGGCGCCTTCACCGTACAAGGATTCTCTGTGTCAGACAACGGACGTGGTCAGACAAACAAAAAAAAGAACAAAAATCGATTAAAGAAATAAATATTCAGTCAAAATGCCTGCTGAGAATGAAAAGAAAGTAGAAAGGCAGAGAAAAAAAAAGAAATGGGGAAAGGGACGCCAAAAAAAAGTCGCCCCCCCTGCCGTAACATCACACCTTAGGTGTATTGCCGAGACCAGGATTCGAACCTGGGTTATTGCGGCCACAACGCAATGTCCTAACCACTAGACGATCACGGCGAGCTATTGGGTGAGCACACTGCAGTGCATGAATCTAGCGTTATTATACTTTCAATATAAGAGAAGTGGGCATCCGTTGACGATTAAGTTGATTACGAAGTACGTGCAATTCTTACGACATTTGTTCCTCTTTGAATTCGATGCCGCAGAAGCACGGAATGACAACAAGGCATTATTCGCTTTACAATGTCCGATCCCGTGCGCGTGCGTGAAATACGAAGCGTACCGTAATCCGGAGCCGCAGTGCTGCATAGCTCGATGTTTGCCGTAGTATTGGGTATGTGGATACTGGTTTTGCCGCCCGACGTACATACTCAGGCAAAACCTCTACAGCACAAGCAGCTAACAAATCCGGAGCTCTTTCGCTCCCGAGCACGGGCAGCCGTCTCATTATCCCTGCGTAGCGTACGTACCAACACGTGTGTTTTCCCGCGTTGTACTGTGGGAGGCCGTACAATAAGTTACAACGCCGCGCACTCACAGCATAATATACACAAGGGGCAGTGTGGCTGCAATAAGTAGCCGATACTAGGCTGTGTGACGGCCTTATATTGCGTTGTCTTTGTTAGCGCCGGCCCGCAGCCGAAAGGCTGTGCGCCGGCTTTTCTATCGTGTTGCTACATAGGTGGTAGACAGGCGAGGCTATAGTCTGGTGCCGAAACCCTGATTTTTGGTCGAACCCAAAAATTTCGGCCCCACAATGGTTCTCGGTGGTTTCTGTATCTTCAAAGCCTACTGAATCAGGATCTGCATGATGCCACCCTGGCACCCTTGGGCATTTTAATATATTCAAGATGGCCGCCAAGATGGCCGCCAAATATGTAAATTGTGATATCTCATCTCTGTGAAATGTTATCAAAGTGATTTTAGTGTCGTATGCCAGGTATACAGGCCAAGGAATTCATTTCTTTCATTGCCGAACACGTGCAACCCTTAATTTGCATAAAAATCCAAGATGGCTGCCAAATGACCTCGAAAACAGGTAAATGCCATATCTCAGCTCCATGAGAAGCTGTTAGAGTCATTGTGGTCTCCTTTGCCAGGCAATTGGGGCTAAGGAACTCATATCTTTCATTGCCTGATATGTACAACCCTTAATTTGCATAAAAATAATCCAAGATGGCTGCCAAGACGACCTTAAAAACAGTTGAAATATCATATCTGAGCTAAATGACTAGCTATTGTAGTCATTTTGCTCTCCTTTGCAAGGTATATTGGGTCAAGCAATTCATATTTTTCATTAGCTGACATGTGCAACCCTTAATTTGCATAAAAATCCAAGATGTCAGTATGTAACAAGTCATATCTCAATACACTATGCCTCTGATTTTGGTGTCTTTCGGCATGTTTTACGGGTCAAAGAATTGGTATCTTTGTTCTATTTGCTGTAAATCAAACAAGAAATTCTGAAATAGATATTTACAATCCAAGATGGCTGCAAAGCTGGTTTCCACAACAAATATCAAGGTAGATCTTAGCCGCAATTGCATCCTGGAACTAATACATTAAGGGTTCAAGGCAGAAGGATAAGTTTCTTTCGTTATGTAAAATGTAAAATATTTCATTGAAAGCCAAAATGACCACCCAATATCAACTATGGCCACAAAGATGGATGCCACAAAAACATTGAGTCGCATCTTAACCAACCAAGCATTCTTGAGACCTATTTTGTTTTATTCCACAACAAATTTCAAGGTATATCTTAGCTGAAACTGCATTCTAGAGACTAATGCATTTCAATATTGGTCGCAGAGTTTTCATTTCTTGTTTTCATGTTATCCCTCTAGAGTTGTACCCTTAGCTTTGTAATCATCATGCTGCAAACAATTTTATAGTTTCTGCCATAGGGGCATCAAGAATATGAATGTTTTGCACTTGACACCCATCCATGGCACTTTTAACAGTTTAATTGCAGTCAAATTATCCAATCTTTAATTGAATTGTTGTTGTTTTTATAATTAAACATATAGACACCTTGCTCCTCCGAAAGCAATCTTCATCACCAGTTCAAATCCACTACCTGACATAAAAAGGTCTATACTGATAAGCATGTGGAATTTTCCTTGTGTCTCGGAATGAAACCGAAAGTACATAACAGTGCTGACGTGTTTCTTATCACATCACTTCTCCAATAGATGGATTGCAGACTAACCTGTACTGTTTTGATGGCTTGTGCCAGCTTTATTGGACTATGATAAGAAACATACCAACAACCAAAATGTATGCATACAACGAGCCACAACTGCTAGGTGCCCATGCTGTGTCTTGTTATGGTGCAGTGGCCTAGTCATGCTAGCCATGGAAGCCGCAACACACTAAAACTGCAAAAATAACGGGCATAACAACTGGCACACTCATAAATATAAACGTAGACAAGAAAAAATGAAAAAAGTAAAATATTGATGAACATTTAATACCCGCAATATAGATATTCATATTTATCTCTTATCTAATACTCTTTTGTTATTGATTTTGCAAAATCTTTATTCTAGTTTATGATCAAGATCCAAATTGGTATACCCTTCATGTTCCACAGGAAGTTACAGATGCTCTTTAACTCAACTGGCTGTGACATCTGTATTTTCTACGAGTATAGGATAATGAGCAACTGTCAATAATAATGGCCCTGCTAATAACAAAAGCCATGAAGGATGATTTTGTGCAAGAATCTTACCGAATTTTACAGTTCTGGTCGAAAAATTGTAATTAGTATTTGGTACATTGTTACAGATAAGTATTATAAACGTGCCACCAAATGCCACCAAAATCAATTTCATTAAATACTCAGTCGGCTGAAGTATTACATATTATTTGATATGGCAGCTATTCCGGAGATCATATTTTCATTGAATTGATAAATGGTAGGTAAACAGTTCATGTAATGGGAAAAGTGAGTTCCTCGATACCTAGCATGCCGCCAAATATTAAGAATCAATCTCAAAGATGAGCAATGATAATATAAGTTAAGGCTACATGCCTGTTTTGCAACTCTTTTTAGGGCATCGATGATGTTTTGACTTCACTTTTGATATATAAGTTGCATTGAACAGTATTATATACAATTGACCCTTAAAATGTATCCAAAGACGCAAAACTTGGTCTCGCAAGGTACTTGGTAAATAGAGACATGATGTAATATTTTTGACACCATTATAAGCATTAAAAGATAAACTACCTGTTTGCAATGTTCTTGAAAGTTTTTTTCAGGTCAGATAACAAGAGATTTAAATTCTGCGACTAATAAAACATGACCATACTCATCAAAATAGGTCTTAAAGAATGCTTGATTGGCAAAGATGCAACTCACACCTCACTAAATCTAACATTGGTGTTTGTAATGCAATTAAACCGCTCAAAGTGCTCTGAATTGGTGCCAAATGCAAGAGGTTGGTATTCCTGCTGCCTATGAATGACACTTTAGCAGAAACTAGACACTTGTTTGCAGCATGACAGTTGCAAAGCTTAGGTACAACGTCTGATGGATGACATGAAACCTGGTCGTCATTATCAAATCAGAAAACCATACCCGCAGTGATAAAGGTATTCATAGAATGATTCTGTCACACCCACTTGCAGTCATATATCTAAAGGGCATCATATTAAAGATCCTGCTGAAATTGACCTGAGTGACTAAATTGGTGCAAAGATAAACGAGACAGATTAGTTAGGATTGCTCAAAGATGACCAAACAAGTCACTTCACTGCAAGTGCACAAGCATGCTCAGCAAAGTCGCCTCGAATAACTGAAGCTCATTTATTGTGGTTGATTGACAAATGATAAAATGACCCTTCACGTTGTATGCAAAGGTACAGTTCATTATAATTCAATTTAAATGGATGGTTTGACAATTTATATGAATGAAAATGTGAATTCAATGACCTCTCAAACGGATCCAAACACATACAACCTTGTGTCGAAGATGCTAGATAAATCTTGTTGTAATGTTTTATGAAACCATTATAGCGGCAATAAGGGATAAAATCCTTCCATTAGAAGTAAGATTTTTCCAGCTCAGAAAACAAGTAATGAAAAACCTGCGACCAATAAAACCTGACCAAACACAACAAAATAGGTCTCAAGATTGCTTGGTTGGTTAAGATATGACTCAATGTTTTTGTGGCATCCATTTGTGTGCCATAATTGATACTGGGTGGTCATTTTTGCTTTTCATTTGTGCATTTTTGCTGAAATATTTTACATTTTATATAACGAAAGAAACTTATCCTTCTGCCTTGAACCCTAAATGTATTAGTCTCTAGGAAGCAATTTCAGCTAAGATATAAATTGATATTTGTTGTGGAAACCAGCTGAGCAGCCATCTTGGATTGTAAATATCAATTTTAGATTATCATGTTTGATTTTACAGCAAATATAACAAAAGATACCAATTCTTTGACCCGTAAAACATGCCGAAAGACACCAAAATCAGTGGCATAGTGTATTGAGATATGACTTGTTACACACTAAAACAAATATTTGGATTTTTATGCAAATTTTATGCAAATTAAGGGTTGCACATGTCAGCTAATGAAAGATATGAATTGCTTGACCCAATATACCTTGCAAAGGAGAGCAAAATGACTCCAACAGCTAGTCATTGAGCTCAGATATGACATTTTAACTGTTTTTGAGGTCGTCTTGGCAGCCATCTTGGATTATTTTTATGCAAATTAAGGGTTGTACATATCAGGCAATGAAAGATATGAGTTCCTTAGCCCCAATTGCCTGGCAAAGGAGACCACAGTGACTCCAACAGCTTCTCATGGAGCTGAGATATGGCATTTTACCTGTTTTCGAGGTCATTTTGGCAGCCATCTTGGATTTTTATGCAAATTAAGGGTTGCACATGTTCGGCAATGAAAGAAATGAATTCCTTGGCCCTGTATACCTGGCATACGACACTAAAATCACTTTGATAACATTTCACAGAGATGAGATATCACAATTTACATATTTGGCGGCCATCTTGGCGGCCATCTTGAATATATTAAAATGCCCAAGGGTGCCAGGGTGGCATCATGCAGATCCTGATTCAGTAGGCTTTGAAGATACAGAAACCACCGAGAACCATTGTGGGGCCAAAATTTTTGGGTTTTGTGCTTCGGCACCAGACTACTACTATCTACGCTCAGTCACCTGTGTTCTATTCCGCTCTGCGCCTATGCGCCCTGTAGACGTTTGTACACATGCCCGAGAAGCAGTATGTACACACGTCTATGAGGCGCAGAGCGGAATAGAACACGGGTGACTGTGGTCTATGCTTGAACAGATTCCACATAGAAGAATTAAGCTGGGTTGTGATTAGTTCTGCAAAGAGACATTCTGGCAGAGTAGCCTACATCGAGAGGCTTTAATTTGAGGCTTTGCTTACGGCTGTTACGGCGACACTAGGATGCAAACTTACGGTTCCTAAATAATCAGCGGGCGAGGCGAAAAAAGTAAGTTTTATTGCGGGCAGGGCAGGAATTTCAGTTTTTACAGTGGCCAAGGAGAACATTTCTGGCAGTGAGTACCGGAAAATGGGTAGATGGAGGGGAATGCTGTAGTTGATGGAACATTTAGGAAGATTGGGCGGTGTCAGTGGTGGGGAGAGGGCAGTAGGGGAGCTTGAACTGTTGAGGGGAGCCGACAGACTGTAGACACCGGAAGACAGTGGGCATTAGTGTGAGGGCATGTTTTTCGTATACGCAGATAGGAGGCAGTTACGAACAGCTTCAATTCCGCCTCCAAATCATAAGGTCGAGGTAGAAACAGTGTAAAATCAGTCTATCAGGTTAAGAAACATGTTTTGTGATGATTTTGTAAAATGGACTTAATTTGCCAGTTGGACTCACCTGGCGGTATCATTTTTCACCGCCATGTGAAGACCAGATAGACTGTACTCACTGAGCAACCCATCCTAGGTTTGTACTCGTCTTTACCGATAAAAGCTGTAATCGGCATGATTACAGTGTATTATATACACAGCAAAACAAAACCCTGTTGAATGAAATCCTCTCATGAGCGGGACATAAAGTCATAAAATACAGCAAAGGTTCTGCTAAAGGAAAGCTAAAACACACACAAAAAAGGATAAAGGATGCAGAATCGTGTGTTAAACTATGTACAAATGAAGAATTCGTCGTTTAGTTGTCACTTCGTCCTCCGTTTTATGTTAACGTATATGTGTTTGACATATGTTATGTATTTGACATATAATATGTATGAACGGATTCCATAAGCACCCACGACTACCGACAAGTGGATGTGGGCGGTAGGGTCGCCGATCAAACATTCGGAGGTCATCGTGGACTATATATCACGTAATGTAGGCGCAGTGTGTCCAAATAAAGGCAGGGAACTACATACGGATAGAAGTATCAGACACTTCCATAAAAATACAAAAAAGATCATCCCGGTAATATTGTCATGTTCTTGACACTTTCGCAAAATACTAGGAGTGAAAAGTTATTTTGAAAAATACGTTCAAAGAGGTTTCACTTTGCTAGATATCAAGATCATGATTAAATGGCGAGATTTCTCTTTTCTAATTCTGTACACAAAAGAACTTATAAAAAAATGCTCACTCAGCAATTTTTCTTTCCAATGTTATTGAATAAACATGGCGTTGTGTGCATTCATCGCATTTTCAGCAATACACCATTTTCTGCGCCCGATCTCAAAGTTATTCGTAAATGAATCTTCAAAACTCCACGTTGCTAGACATAGCAATGCTTCTATCTCATTCAGCTCCCTACATTATTGTGGGCTGAAATTTGTTGTAAACTTGTCAGAACTAGTAACTGCACAAAATTAAGGGATATAGCATGTTTCGATAAGACATATCTAAACATCTAAGACGGGAATACCACTTTTTCCTCATCATTTTTTTTTGTCTACCCGATGTACCCCACAGCTATTATGAAGGATATGATAATATTTTTACTTTCACGTAGTTCCCTACCTTAAAAATAGGAGAAGGTACGTTGAGGTTGGGGCGATTGTAGAACAGTCTACGATAGCAAAAATAAGACACGACAAGAAAAATTCCGTCGGAGCCGACCCCCCCCCCCCCCGTGCCAAGCTAATGTCTATCTAATTTTCAACAATATGGTTTTTGCTTTCATGAACGATTTGAATCCTTGTTATGAACACTAAATATTATCAAACCTGGTCAATTTAGCGCACCACTTTAATTTTAATATGCATTGTGATGGAATTTTCTCTGCCCTTGTTCACGCTTTTTGTCTGAAAGTGCTTACAGATTGCGACGTAAGTCTTCGCCATCTTGCCGACTTAAACGATTCCTGAAAGTTAAACGCTTTCTCCATTGCACTGTATAGTGCGGCGTTTGCCAGGACTGCCCTTTTCCAAAATATGGGACGTCGGGCCTTCTCATTCACGTTATTTGGATGGTCTAGAGATTCGTAGAGAAAATGTGTAATGGTTGATATATATTCTTGGCGGGAATAGAAAAAGAGCAACATGCGAGAACTTATTATTTTAACACCGGGGACGATGATGTCACGCTTACCTCTCGTTTGGAAAACCTCAGGTACTTGGTGGCATCGAAAGTCAGGTCGGGATTGGCAGCGCTGATAATTGTTGCCTTGGAGTTCTTCGTATCAGTGCCGGATTTCCTGGCCTCTTCCTCGGCTGCCTGCAACGTTTTCTCTACAACCTCCAGCCAGCTTCCCTTCATGGCAGAGGCGGAAGCCGCTCTGAAACCAAGAAAAACTCGTCAGAATGGGGAACCAAGCCGACATGCCAAGCCCATGACTAGTTGGAAAAGAGTATTTCTTTGATTCGAAACTTTTCAGTCCATCAGTACCTCAAACAGTTGCCAAATGCATATATTTCTGAATATGGTGAATATTAATAAGTTTCCCTAATATTTTACTGACTAGAACTCGGTGCAAACAAAAAATAAAACAATAAGATATGTGTATTTCATTATTATCAAAGCTTTTAAAAAACTAAAATATCCACTCACTGGCAGACATAATAGATTGTCAATATCACAGTCGTAAAACCTCACACACTTTGACATCATTATAGTCAGACTACTTCTTAATGATCGGATACGATCGTTAATCTCTTATGGATGTATTTTGAAAAGGCCATAACCCATACTTCTTATCTATGGCTATTGCCAATGAGGTCGTCCGATGTCTGCTGATGATCATGGACCAATAACTTCGTCGGTGATTTCGCTCTGTTTTTGCCACCTTTCAGAATTTGAAATTCAGAAACTCAGCAAAGTGAAAGCATAACTTCCAGGTCAGCCGCCTTCTATAATTGTGAACATGCCCACATTCGTTCTCCCGCCCGTCCCTCCCCCCCCTCTCTCTCTCTCTCTCTCTCTCTCTCTCTCTCTCTCTCTCTCTCTCTCTCTCTCTCTCTCTCTCTCTCTCTCTCTCTCTCTCTCTCTCTAGCTCTCTCTCACGGCACACAGTCCAATGTACGAGATGAACTTGTCGTGCGCTATCTGACGGCAGATTGCCCTACTCTGACCGTCACTGAACATTTTGCTGACCCCCCCCCTCCTTCATCCAAGCCAGTGAAACGAAGACAGCGTTCTATCAGAAAAAAATCGAGTGACAAGAGCTCTGTATGAATGTAGAAGCCCATTATATGGTCAGTATATTCACTTACTTCATGTAGGCCAGACATGCTGTGCATAGCAGGTACAAAACTCGAGCTGCTCTCCGAAATCGCATGTAGGGCTGTTAATAGAGAAAACATATGAATAATATTACAATCAGGTACACAAACTTATCATCCTTCTCCGTTGTTTTTACAGACTTACGACACCTTGTTAAAAATACAAATGTAAGAAGACTCTTTCGTTTTTCCGTAATGTGATAAATAAATGGGAAAATTCGAACTGCTGTATGTTATGACTCTGTGTGTCTCCCAATGTAAGGAACCACGGCAATCCAATGCGTGCGAATGTTTTACAAAATAAAAAATCGTATGGTAATGAACCCACGAAGACGTCATGCTTCAGATTGTCAGGAGCAACACCGATTTCAGGAAAAAGTCTCAGTGGGCTCAGATATACAATTCTAAAGTATATCAAATAAATATAATTATTTAGGGCGAAAGTGAAAGCTGATCACACCTCCATAGTCGATCTCCCCATTACATCGCCACACTTTTCTCTCCCCATTTATATAGGATCTGCCCATAAAATGAAACACCTTTATGTTAATTACAGCATTTTCATTGGAGGCGCCTATCTTTACATAATTTTCGGCAAGTTTTCTTTGTTTCAATTTCACTTTTACGTCACAACGTCACTGCCCTCGGGATAGTTACTCCCTACCCTATAGTTAGACGCATGCTTTATGTTTGCTTCGTTCCCAGAAACAATTACAAGAACTGACACTTGTTAAAACCAATACAGCTCTCCTCGTGACTCCGCCATTTTGTTTATTTGTTATCTGCGATCAAAATGTAATATTTGCTCACACCTGCAAGTATCTCCTGTGACGTCACCACGTTTTGGTGAAGCTGCACGGCCTTGTCACATCGGGGAAACGATCAAACAGGAGATGTTTGAAGTCTGCAGCTGTACAATTCGCGTTTTGAAAGACTCTCGGCTTCGATGAGTCTACTTTTTGACTGTATCATCGTTGAATGAATTGGCCTTGAGTGCACTTCTAACTTATTCCGTGCACATTTGAGTAAAATAGATAGCACGTAAGGAAAGCAAACCATTGACGTGTTGAGTCATAGTTTCTCGACTGTCTATGGTTAAGTATTATTCAGCGACGTAACTCGTTAAATGTAACGCAATTTGCAATACAAATAATCAACAGTGCTAATGATGCAGAAGCTCTTGCGTAAGCTTTTCTATCAAGTCGAACTTGAACTTGCTGCAATCAGAGGTGTACACCTTGACGTAGAACTATCGACGGGAACTCCAGACCTTCGTATACAATATTGTAGTTTAAAACTTGCAATCACCGTGACTCTCGAGATTTTTCTGGGCGTGAGAGAGACTTCAGTGGATATCCCCTCTTTTAAACGTTTTAACTTAAGATGTGATTAAGTGATCAAGATCCATTTCTATATCAAGATATCTAAGAAGTTGATGCAGGGTAATGTTTTTTCCTGGTAACAATTAAATTAAAGGAATTCAATATGCATGGTTTTGAAAGTTGGCAGAAGCTACCACGAAGCCTCTCTCTCTCAAATCACAATAAAGTGAAACAGTAGATCCCTTTCGTATATTTGGTTGGAGGGTCGTGGATAGAGCCACGGGGTAAAAAGGCTGCGAACTCAGTGTCCCCGGACCGACATGTTTACAATAATGATGGATCAGTAAGGGATCATGAAACTGTAGTTCACTGCCATGGATCTTTTGTAACCTTTCCTTAATTTCATCGGGACAATAAAGGCATGGTCATCCATTTAAACGTGTAACACTACCACGCATGCTTCTGCATCTACAGCCGGCACTTAATTTATCCTCCTTTGTTTTTGACGGAGGTAATAAACACACCGGCAAAGAAAGTCGCGGAAATTAAACAGGATAAAACAACAGTCGCTCTGTCGCATATTAAAACGCATACACAGTAAATGGTCGTCGAAAAGACACGGTAATCAGTTAACGCGTTATTTCGAAAGCATCGATGACGTCACTGAAAAAATGATCAATGGCCCGTAAAGTTTACTAACAATGAATTAGTTTCGGTCAACTTTAAACGCCCTGATTGTATGTTCATGGTTTTGTTTCATTTCAGTTTACTTTTCTGCATTGTTCATGAAAACGGTTCTAATTCCATCATTTTGTACTATCTGAAGATGGTTCGAGTGAGCGTACTTGAATAGTTATATACAAGGGGACGTTTATTAAATTGAAAATCAGACAGAACAGAATGCCTGACTTTTACATGTAAAGTCACATATGAAAATGCTTGTGTGTGGTGTGAAGAGAGAGAGAGAGAGAGAGAGAGAGAGAGAGAGAGAGAGAGAGAGACAGAGACAGAGACAGAGACAGAGACAGAGAGACAGAGACAGAGACAGAGAGAGAGGACAGACAGAGAGGGGGAAAGGAGGGTGTGCATTTGTGTCTAGTCGTCATAGGCGTTACACGTTGCAGTAACATTGTGCCCAGCAATTAAAATCGAACAATGCAGGTTTGGCAAGTGTCGGTCGTGAATAATTCACTCCATCAACATGTGCACATTAAAGCCGACAATAAAAGCTCCTGAACCCAAGGAAGATTTTCTGGCAGTGGCATTTTCGGGCGAGATGCAATCTTACATTTCAGACTGTCACAGTGACGTCATGAATGTAGACCCAGAATTCTCATTACAGTTCTCTGTAACCTAAATGCGGCTGAGTTCTGAGTGTTGGAGAGGTCAATAAAATCGAATCGCAGTAATTATGCTCTTTTTTCTTTTCCATCCGGTAAAATTAACTGAACTTTGTAAGGGGATTAGATTGTGCAGAGTTATTATGTAGGGTAATTCCGATATATGTAATGTTGATCAAACACTGAAATAATTTACAGATCAAAATTTGAGACGGATGTTTCTCGCTCGCACAACATAGTCTTGGACCGCGGCTTCGCGGTGGCACGGGAGACCCGAGCGATCGATATTTCGTCAAATTCTTTCAACAATGATTATACAGGTTTTAAGACGTAACTATTTTGCACTTATCTGTCAGTTTTGTTTGAACAACAGTCGTTGTTTGAAGTGGTGTGTTGATCTCGAAGTTTACCATTCGCCAATATTTCATTCTTCTCCTGTCGCCCAAAAATTGCATTTGCGTGTATTTTTCTGTCGTTATTTTCAGCCTCTGTAAGTAGCGGAGATTCGATCGATACTCCAAAGAACGCCAATTATGGCTACATGTATTGTCTCGAGGATTTGAGACAGATTTTTTATTTATATCAGAACGACATAACGGCAAATGCGACGTGATATAATTTTTAGCAGCATCAACCTTCGTTTTGATTTTTATCAGGCACAAAGAAGAAGACTGACAAATATTTAGATAATGGAAGGGAAAATCCACCCCCTCCCCACTTGTGCTCCCATTTTGATGTACTCACCGTCCAATCGGCCTTCGGGTCGTTGGGGTCTGTCGTCGATTCGCTGTTCGTCAGCGAAATCGTGGAATTTATCCGTCTCACGTACCTGCGTCTCTCCGGTCGTGCCCTCTCTTCGAAGAGCATGGTTTGGGCATTTCGTCTGAAAGGGAAAAAATGAGAGGGGAAACTTTTGGTTGGTGTCAAGTTCTCAGAGTTTTGAATCCGAAAGTTATGAATCCGAGCATTTTATAGCACGGTGCCTGCCGCAGTACTTGATCGGTGACACGACTCGCTGACGTGTTGGCGTGCATAAAGAACAGACTTTGACGGAGTTTTACGCATTCGTTACGGGAATACAGACAACGCTACTCGTTATAAATGTTCGTAAACTCGTTGATGCCCCAACTCTCACCCAAAAGAGTCGTTTGGCCCCAACACTTCCATCTATACCAGTCACCGTTGTCCAGTTTGACGCGACTTGCTCGTACCAGCGCGCAACGCCGATAGGCAACCGTCTTCAAGTTGAACGCTGGGGTAATAAACTCCCAAGGGGGCAAAGGTCAGACTCGTAGTCGCTCACCTGTCCCACTTTCGCTCCGATGGATGGTCGTTGGCGTCAGTCTCGCCACCTTGAGCCGCCGCGGAAGCCATGCTCGCAGAGCAACAAACGCCAACTATGGCCGAGGCGTGCTTTCCTATGGATCCCGGCTTTCCCGAATAGACTCACAGTAAACAATAGAGTACGGTAGCTAGGATGGACGGGGGTGTCCAAATCGATATCTGTGGCACAAATTCTTTATTTAAAACGAACGTTTATGTTTTGTCTATGCAACCTTTTGTTCATCTTCCGTATTCCCTCAAATACAATTTGTTAGATTTTTGTTGCTGTCGTAAACTTTGAAGAAAAATTCCCTGGTTTTCATTTCGCTCATCTTGCGCTTTTGTACGCAAAGTTTTGATGCTGGTCGCAATGAGTGCACACTTACAACAACAGTATACTACACCGACTGTCAAGCAGACAATTTACAACCAACACGGAGAACTAATTGCGCTCTTTCGTCGTACAACAAGATTTTACACGATCTGGTTTTAATTGGCCGTGATGGGACCAATCGGGTCACGTTCGACATCTGACAATTTACAACTGAATAGATAGAGAACACCTTCGATAAACAAACTAAATGCGGTTCCTTTGTAGGTCGCCAGACAAGCGCGGGTATTATTCATCACAAACTCAATAGAATTGAACATTCCTAATGGGATGTAGGGATGTCTTCCTTTCAGAACTCGTCTTCAATCTTTGAGTTTGATAGTCATGGCTATACAGCTCGAACTGGATTAAGGGCAGACTGGCTACAGTCGAGGTAATTATTGACGACAAGACCATTCCAGTATACGTGTTATCGGTGGTATTGAAGTTAGCGCCCTGCAGTCACTAGTCTCGAATCTTCATTCCCTGAGAGAAAAATTGGATTTACGTCTTGGAACAATAGTTTAAAAAACACTTACAGAAAATGCCGTCGGCGTCACCGGCATTCTTACCGTCATAGTCCTGATCACATATTTTCGTAGAGGCAATCAAAACTTATTAAGATTTGGGTTTTCGACAAGAGCGTCACATTTTGCACGGTCATATACGGTATAATCTTCAAGTTGACATACAATTGTTGTTCACATTGAAATTTCGTAAAGTATCACGTCCATCCTTCGAACAGACTGATGCCATCATATCAAACTTTAGATTCTCTGTTTTCTGAAAATATATACAATGAAATGCTGTGCGGGAATACAGTTCTTGCATTTGGAATAAGAGTATTTCAATTTTGCTCATCGTGATTTTAATCACTTTGAATGCCAGTCTTTCAATCCAGCCGTATAAAAATAACTGAGGGTATGACGCAAATCAAAATTGTCTGTTTTTCGACATAAACTCTGTTTCAAATGATATATCAAATTTCATTAAGTAGTAATTAAATTAATTTTATTGTTATTTAATACTAAAATTTAGTTTTTATACCAAATATGTTTGCGCCGTCCAACCTTCTAGTAGACTATAGTGTCACCATACTGAACTTTAGCTTCTCTGCTTTTTGAAATATATAGTATGAGGGGTTTTCATGTCATTTTTGATGAGAAATATTGCTTTGGAAAAAGTGTGCAACGTCACCTTGAAAAGACTCGCACCATGGCAAAGTCGCGTTGCCTTTTACTATTCCCTTCAACGAGAGAAAAGTTGGCGACAGGCGTTTGATGTGCGACACTCTTTTGATTGCTCTTTATAAATACGTAAATATGCGTAACATTTCGTAGATGTGCATTGATCTGTAAATTGTGTTTTGTTTTGACCATTACGGCTGATGGCGCCCCCATCCAAACAGAATACCGACAAATCTACCGTGATATGTATGTAACGTACCAGTTAGGGATCATGCATATGTGCAAAATACCCGAATACATTAATAATGATCTCAGGCAAATTCTTCTCTTAATGACCAAACTTTAAGTGCGTTCCTTTTTCCGGAAACTTCGATACGATTCACCTATTCTGAAAATGAAAGATTTAACATCTGTGCAAATTTAAGGATGATATTTACACACACGGAGTCAATACTGCACCTACAGAAAATGTTTGCCAACTGGGAAGCAAAGTAGCATAAGAAGTAGCAGGCTTTCTATTGAGGGTCATGAATTCGAAGTGTGGGCGTACAAAAGTAACATTTCGTGTGTCTTGAATGATTTAAAAACAGAGCTCCTTTGGAATTCAAAGCAACGCGCACATGACGGTCTGAGAGAGAATATAGACGTTCAGTGTCTCTCTCAACCGCAACACACTTTACTTTTTACCCGATACGGTGGCTATACTGGACAATTTTTGTCAAATTTTCTTCAAGTTCTCTCCCGACATATCTAATTCGACGGAGTCCTAGTCCTTGCAACATTTATGACAAGTGGCCTATCCTTCAAATACATGTACGTTATAGAATTAGAATTGATAGGAATGTTAACCTTCTATAACAACAGGTGTCTGATGTACATTTGGGTATTCGGTCCGCAGAGGCTCAACAGGTGTCCCTGTACCTCAGCGCCCTCTATCGGTTGTCAACAGTTTGTGCTCGTCGCCAAGCAACGTACTATAACCTATCAAGCGATCGATAGTAATCTGGTCTATTTATGAGCTTGAAGGTCTGTTGGGACCGACTTGCCAGAGCCCAACAGTTAGCTGAGCTTAACTTAGCGAACTTCTTCATTCAGATATAAAAAAGGGAAAAACAAACAAACTAAAACTGTGCCACTTTCTCGATCCCTCTCCCGGTCAGAAGCATGTCAATGAATGAACGTAGTTCCAAATTATTAAGCCTGGCTGAGAGCAAGGATGATTGATGATTGATCGCGTGCGAGTAGTTCATTTTTATCCCTCTTTTCTCGCTTTATTTCAAACGGTGGGGAGTTTTTTGGTATGTGTGTCACGGTAAAAGAACGATAGGCATTCCCCTTTTATATTCCGTATCTCTGCCATTGGTACTCGGCCAGCAACTAAAACAGAAAGTTCGATAGCGGACCATGTCACTTGTGGATATTACATAGATTTGCCGTGAGCATGCCAGGTATGTACATTGGCTCGGAGCGTTGATAGTCATGTGATCGCGCAGGATGTGAGAGTTTGCCAGATGAGGTTGTAACTCCTCAGTGCCATGTAGTACGCCTATATAAGACAAGATTAGAGCTTCCGTAGAGAACAGGAAGAAATTTGAACAACTGCTCCCATAACAGGGCACACGACAAGCGACTGGTGGGATATGGTGTAGGGCAAGGCCTGCAAAGACACCACGTCTAGGCCATATACGGCAAAAGTTTAATCATTTGCGGGTTAACACTCCCCGCAGCAGCGGCCTTGCAAATTCTGATAACCATCTAGTGTATATACATTCCTCTACAAAACATCGACGCGATGGTCAGCCTTCGATATGTGGTTACTAAAATGATGTAAACACTGTATAAAAATCCTTGGGCACCGATTAACCTATGCCCCGGCGTGTTTATATCTCGACAAACTGAGATCAAGGGGGTGATCCGAACCACAAGCCTGCGTCGGCTGCATTGAGAGACGTAAAAAAATTCTCCTATGAATGAAAAAGGTCGACCCACTTAATTAAGAGTGGGGACAATGCAGATTTCGCGAATACCCTTTTCAGATTCAAGTTCACGACTTTGCCCACTCGTAAGAAAATCGATATTACATGAAGTCATACATGGAATTCAGTCTTGCATGATAATTTTTATGTCAAGTCAACAAAAGGGGCATGGCTTTTTCGTTTATAATTGGTCCCCGTGCCCTCGTAAGACTGCCACGAAGCGTCTTGCCTGGACTTCAAGAGGATGGACATGTTTTATACACGGTAATTCAGGGATTTGAAAATATCATGAGTTTGGCCCGACGCGTCTTCAATAGTTCTGAACTTGCAATCAAAATAATTACCTGTCTCTCCACTGTGGCAAACACGTATTCAAAAGCAAAGAGAATAAAGTTTACGTGAGTGTGTGTGGCTATTGACCAGACATAACCATACATATCTACACGTTGCAGATGTAAGTAACGCTCAAAGCTGCGCATGATAGTAGCTTAACTTTTGTTGATTTTTGAATTATATCTATTTGTATGGCAATTATGACCCCTTTTCCTACTCTCTAAAGCGCGTTGAAATACATACTATTTAGCTTTAAACACAGCGTATATACGCGTAGATGCATTGTTATTATTTCAACATTTGTCGGGTCCTCATTTGATTCTGGACCAGAATTCACTTATCGATAATATCTATTTTCCGTCGACACATGTGCATGCCCAGATGTCAATGCCTTTTGTAAAAAGGCTCATATCTTTTTTCCCTTCTCTATGCGCATTTCAACATGCTTTAGAGAGTATAGAACAAGAGGCTTTAGTCGACGTTAAAAAAACAAAACAAAAAAAAACAGTGAAATAAAATCATCAAAAGTTACCCTTTAACTACAATATTATTATGTAATATCCAAGCCGAATTTCCGCGTTGGCAATCATTTCTTGTGATTAACAATCTCGATCACTGACATTGGCATTTATCCTGTCCACAAGTTGATCGTGAATTATACAAAGCGGTGTTGAATACATCAACTTACCGTTGCCTGCAATTTAGTTTACCATAAAATCATGGTAAATTATATTACAAAAGTGGTCTTGGGCGACTTGTGTTCTGACTCCCATGGTTACAAACGTTAGGTTTTTCTTTGAAAATTCAAAATTCTTTGGACAGTAAACCAGACTTCTTTTTAATTTGTAAATGGTAGGAATTGAATGGTCATGTTGTTGTAATAATATATTATTTGTTTTTGTTGCTATGTTCGTTGTTGCTTTCCCGTTGCAATAACTTGCAACCATTCTGGTTCAATCCTAAATTCCAGAACGCGCAACATATTTTGGAGGGTTTTGATTGTTCAAGGTATGGCCATAGAACCTAGAAAAACATACTAGGGTATGTAAGATACTATGAATATTGTCAATGCGATAAGAAAGTGACTGAAAAGAGTCATAATATCGACCCATTTTTTAATCCATGTGAAGCTGATCGAGTTTGTTTGCTTCAAAGATCCAACGAATGACAAAATTCAAATTCTTGTCACTGACTGAATTCACAGTCAGTCTCGCCGACTCAGAGTATTTTCTTACCTCGGAGTTATTCTGCCGATCGAAACCGCCCACTTTCCGGAGAATTTCCCGCTCGCCTTCAGGTTCCCATCCGGTCTCTCTGCGATCATCGGCAACTTTGTAGCCAAGCTCGACGACCTGGGCGAAGGTTTGGGACTTCTCCGAGTTTCCGGTCCCGCGATGTTCAAGACGCCAAGCGTTGTGACGGAAGCCATTGTGGTAGCTGCTCTCGGTGGCAGTACGATCCGAACCCTGTTTGACCCGCCCGTCTTCTGCTGTTCCAGTGGGGATAAATTTTTCGTTAATCCAATAGAGGTTGCAGGTCGCGCCATCGCCATTTTTTCGAGTAAACATGTATTACCCGCCGGGTATGTCTCAAATTCTCGAAAATAAATTGTTTGAATTATAACACCGAATAAGCCGTGATAATCTAACCTCAAGTTCCGTACTGCGTGAGGCGTCGGACCTGCTTCAAGAAGATATCATGAAATCCGTGACTCCTGCTGTGTACCGAAGAGGATGTGGGCTCAAAGTCATTGTTGCATCTAATCTGAAGGGTTTCTGTCAATTCGGGCGAGCGGAACGAACTTGAGTTTGTCCTTCATGTACAACACGTCGGGACCTTGGACATCAGCCAGTGTCTTGGATTAGCAAAACTGTGAGCACACACATTGTATCGAAAGTCAATCGTTGAAATCAAGTATACTGAAGAGCAATTGATGCTGGAACCCACTGTAGCCTGTAAAGCTGGTAACAGTTCTCCGATTGGACGAAATTTTCCCCGCAATTAATAAGAAGCTGTCCGCAGGCCCGTCAGAGAGTTCCTAGTGATCACAAGTCTTCTTTCTGGAAACACAAACAAACGTCTTCACAAGTATTCACCAAACAAGTCGATCACCAAAACACTATTTGCTCAGACACCACAAAAGAATGTCAACTTTTTCTTTCAAGAAAGTGAGAAGCGACATGCTGCGACCATTTTTTTGTGAACCCCTCTTCCCCTTTGAGGCGCTCTGTACATCGAGGATAATACTCCCCGACTGTGTTACACTCATCGCGACATGGCAAAATATTGCGGGTAGCGCCGACTGGTTGACAATACGACTTGAAAGCCGCTGAGCTATCCCACAAAGCGGATTGAAAATTCTCTGAATAAGCAAGAAAAGTTTTATTTTGCCAGCCCTCTTCATTGAACTAAGCTACTTAATGAGACAATAACTGGATTTTCTTGCGAAAAAAGGAAGAAAAGAAGCTATCCCAATACAGCTCCCTATCGGCAAATTATTTGCTATGGGAACTTGTCTATTCAACGGTTCTCTTTGAATTCCTAACGGTTAAAACCATACAGTTCTCTAAGTGATTAACTGGTGGAATACAGACCAGTAATTTTAAGCGCCGGAGTGTTTTACTCCGATCGCGTGTCTGCGCACTCTCTGTCTGGTGAGAGTTTTGTGTTTAGGCGTGAACTACTTGCCGAAAGCAATATGCAGGACAGCGTCTATGTTTGCACTAGAAACAGTTTCATCTCTCTTTGTACCTGTTCACAAATTAAAGCGAGACTTAAAGAAATGACCGCCAATTGCGATTGCACGAAAAATGTCATGTTAATGACTTAACAGAGAGAAGTGTCCCGTGTCACTTGTCTTCAAGAAGTCCATCGTGACATAATGAATGGTTCAATTTTGTAATGAAACAGTGAAGGCAGTCGCTTTTAAATCCACAGAACACCCACTTTATCTTAAGTGTGTTTTTTCTTCGCGGCGTGAGAGCCCAAAGGTGTGAAAGAATAATGTTGACACACTTCGGTTCACTCCGAACATGCAGAGAAAGGAACGCAATGTCGCCGTTGCTTCGCTTTCGCCTCTTTCTACAATGGAATGATAAACTGACTGCCTGTAACATAAATACATGTCGCTATTTGCACTCCAGTTGGCTTGGCCGGTCTTCTTTCATCGCTACTGTTTTGGGTCACCCCTATTGTTTTCAGTGGCGTTATTGGACAATTACAAAATAAACTGGGGGTGGGGGATGTGCTTCTGGACTCAGACATTAGGTGTTTTGATTAGCCACACAGTTATGTTTGCACTTATTGATGGAGATACGACAGGTGCGTGTCTTTTTTTGTAATGCTACCGTTGCCAACCACCGGCAAAGTAAATCGCATATGACTACAGCATCTTGCAGTGGAATTCATGAAATAGTTAATGCAAATGTTATAAACCAGCTGGAACATTATAGGGAGGGAAGTTGTGAAGGCTGTTTACTGCGAAACCTAACAGGGCGCGTGCCGAAGAGAAGAGAATTACCCCGTCCTCTTTTCAACGAAATAATCATTGCCAACACTGACGGATGAACGAACAGGCTGATAGGCAGTGGACTCGATATGATGATAGAAGCAGATATGGAGACATCTTACCTGTTGTTTGACGATAGTTCCCTGGTATCACATGCCCTTCTGTATCGTAACTGAATTCTGCGCGTCCCTGACCATCCCTCCAGTTCCATTCTGTCTACATGAAGATCGTTGAAAGGAACGTTGTTCTAACCTTTTCAGTGTATGAAACGTTCTCTCTCTTTCACTAAGTAAGCTCTCATTTGTGTTTTCTTGATCGGGCGTAGACATTACATTTTGTCAATAGCTTTAGCCGTCAGCCATTTCCATCCCGTTCATTCTTCTCATACGACGCTGTAGGTTTTTTTTCGGAAATTTATTCCTACAACCATTTAGTGGGAACGTGAATGAACCAAGTGCACATCTCTGTTTTCTCAGCAACAGATTAAATCGTAACGTAGATAAGTTCTTAAATTTCAGTTGACGGTCTGCAAAGTATTTTCTAAGTTGGACATCTTCGAAAGTTTTGCAATTAACGTGAAAGGAAAATCAAGATAGATCTCTTTTGTGATGATGAATGGTACCTCCTTTCCGGTCGAGTTGTTCAGTGTACATGCACTGTATACACTTCTGAGTCAAGAATATAAACAGCGCCCCCAGGCAAGGCTCTATCAAGGGATGCCATTGATTTTCCGACTTTTTCGCATTGAACTCCTGCTTACGTAATATCACTTCCCGGAGTAGGCGTTTTCTTATTTCTTACTGGGTTGAATGAAATCAACATCCAAGGATGACGCCATAGAATAATGAATCCGAGAAATATATCACCCTTGCCCGGAAAGTGACAAGTTAAAAAACAAAGAAGAATATTGAGGTTTTTTGGCGCGAAATGGCGCGAACAAGACCAGCAGGCAGACAGGACAGTTTGAACAAACGGACACGCAGATAGGCATAGTTTTTGAGACAAAAATACAGGTAATAGGGGTAAAATATGGTCAATTAGAGCAAGAAAAGAAGGATTACACATAAAGTAATAAAATTATCAGATTTTCTGAGAGACAGCTAAGGATAATAGTATCGAATATCCACATATCAGACTGCCAATTTGAAAGAATGCAGAGTAAACGATGCCCTTGACGTTGTCACTGGTATACGCCAAAAGAGTTGAAAATGATGAAAGCTTGACTTGACCCCAGACAACGACTACAAATTGTGTTTGGTGTCTAAATCTCACCTTCAAATAGTGAACATAACTGTATATAGTATGGAAGAGTTTTTTTGTGTGAAATATTAAATATAGAACGTTAGCCAGTGGAGTGGTGATATAGAGGGCGCCACCTCGTTTTGACCACAGAGTAACATACACAGAGTGGCAACACCTATTGTTTAAGGCGTGAAGCGGTTACGTAAGCAATCCATGTTTGCCTCGCCTCACGAAGCTCTTGGCTCTCTTTTCCGAAGAGTGCCGACCATGCACCCTTCGGTAATTTTCGGATTTTCACCAATTGTTAAGCGAAAGTATGTTCGACAAAGTTTGTATTGTTGTTGTCGTGTGGTGCTGATCAGAATTGATGTGCTGGCAAAAACGGGAATGTTTTGAGCTTCAGGAAAGTGGGTTTTACCGTTTTAAAAATTCCTCTCATATTTTTATGAATATATAATGAGTGTGTTTGAACCAAATTTGAAAGTCTTTTATCGATACTGTCTGGTTTTACTCAATGGCTTACGGTCAGTCATACCGTCTTTTACACGTGCGTCAAGAAAGGACATGTTTATGAAACTGCTGGCGTGTTATGTTTTGATTGGCGTGAAGCAGTGTTTTCTGGCCTGAGAGCTCACAAAGTAACTATGGTTGCTACGCGACTGGCAGTACGATGCCATCTCGTCGTATGTTTCGCATAATCTCGTGTAATTATCAACCACAAACAAAGCATCCAAAAAGTTTAACACCTTTGAAGCTCATTTTAATATGAAAAGCCAATAGTCTACCGAGACGACCATGGAACAAAGGCATGCAAGTGTTGCCACTCTGTCTATGATACTCTGTGTTTTGACTGAGTGAAGCTGCAATCGCTCCGTGTAGTTACTTTCAGGACACACATACGCAAATATAGATAGAGGAAAACACATGATGTATATTATAATCACTAGAGAGATACACATGATACATGTAATATATATTCTCTCCTCCTTGTTAGGTAAGTTCACCTATAGATCAGAGGTATTTTCAAGACATGAAAGTGGATTGCCGTCGGCCCCCAGACTGGTATTGCTCTTCAAACCTTTGCAGAAGTCGGTATTTAGTTGAAATGCTTACACATCTTGGGAACATGGCCCGGCTACCATGCTCGCTTTGCTTTGCAACACAAATAATAAGGGTTTAACACATACATAAACAAGTTCACCGCAATTGTCGGCATATTGTAAACTTGCAAACGTTAACCTCAGCTATTGTCTCGAGAGGGCGCTGTACTATTCCGCTGAGGCGAAGCATACAGTTAATTTTGTTCAATTGCTTGACACATTCGCGGTTATGTAGAATTGTTTTATTTGCCACTTTGTTGGAATAAATTTATCTTTTTCAAAAGCACCATACAGCTACGAACGTGTCTGATGAGTGACACTGATTTGCAATGTTATAAGGAAAACAAGTCAGACTTTACTATTGTATCATATTCATTTCATATATTATTTTGACTATGTTGTTTACTGACTATGGCAAATGAATGAATTATTTGTCTAACGGAACTTCTCTGCCATGTATATTTTTTCTTGTTAGAATTAAGTTTATTATTTATGCGCTATAGCGCTCTATGGCAAAATGTTATTGTAGGGAAACCCGCTGGACTCAATTATTAATTGACTATTTTCTAGTTTCCACCCAACTTATAAATCCTTAAAAGTGTATGTATTTTCTCTTTTCCTTTTCCGTTCCCGCTATCGGTAAATAAACACTGTCATTATCATTATCATTGGAGAGCGTCCTTGGCAAATACGTAAAAATCTTGTGGGGAAAATGTTAGGCTTGTTCTGTCTGTGAGCGTAAATTTTGGACGAATAGGTCGAGACGACTGACCATTTGACGTCTGAATATTCTAAGCAAGATGTCGTCGAAATTCTTGTTAGCTGTCACCAAGGTTTTACCAGTGACTATATGATATCAAATACTCCCAACTTCAATTAACCAAGCTGAGTCGTCTTTATGACAAAACACCGTTTTTTTCTACTGAATCACTCAAGAAAGATCTCTCTCTGCGGCGCTGTCAAAACGAACAATTGAAAGGATGGGTAAATCAAGGTGACCCTTTTGTTGAGTGCACGACAACGGAGATTTGTCCGTGGTATTTTTTCACAGTGACCCCTGACATCAATAACGGCAATAGGGGACAATTGAACCAAAGTGTTGAAAGGAGCTCGGGACGCGTCGCAATTTTTATGCGTTTTATTACCGTGGCTGTCATACAGATTTCTTTAAACTAGTGCGAGCAGAGGGGACTGTTACCCGTTACAAAGACAGGAAGATGTATGTTAAGCCTTCAGACTATTGTAGGTCGACTTTTAAGTGGGCATTCTGATCACAGAATCAAAGCAAGGCTGGTCGATTCAAACTAAACGTAACACGGTATGATAGAGACCAAACATATGAAGGGACTGCGACAATGAATATAGGAAGCATAGCGTAAACTCGACATATCTTCATTGTTATTTAAAGGTAAACATAAATACACAAGATCCTCCCATCGATGACCGGCTGAGAACAAACGCCAAAAGATCACAAAATATTGCCGCGATACCTTCCAGTCGCGACCTGGGTGTGTTTATGAGTCTATTCAAAATAGCCACCCGTAGAAGCAGCCACATTTGAAAACGATTAAGCGTTGAAAACCTCGTCCCACTGACAATTACAATTGCTGTTCCGCCACAAATCCTATATACATGTATATTCAACGATAATTACAGAGACACTCCGATATTCAGGATCGTAAGTTATCACGTGAGAACACTCAGAATGAAACTTCTCTCAAGGTAGTATGCGCCTCGAAAGTGAAAGACTTGAAATTTTGCTCAAACTTTCCTCAAGGAATCTTTCAACTATATTTCTCTTTCAAATCAAGGATAAAAATCGGGGTCATAGTGCAAATTTTGGAACTAGAGAACAAATAACCCAGGATTTACTGATTATAAAATTCAAAATGGCCACCTTAAGCTTCCCTGTGTAACTCTGTGGAGGCAAAAATTTCGAATTTCGAAAAACTAAGCCTGGTAAAAAGTTTTCTTACACCAAGAGCTTTAAAGTGCATCCCCACAAGTGTTAGATAAAAAAATAATTGTAAAAGTTCGAGAGGTCGAATATCTATCCCTGAGGCGCGTTCTACCTTAAACATGCTTAGCCAAAATGGGAATAGAAGGGTCGAGAGGGCAGGCGGCATCATAAGATGATCCTATCACACAGTCCTCGAGTCCCACAACAATAATTGAATTAGAATACAAAAAAAGAAAATTAGGCAAGACTGGAGATAAGTGGACACATAAGACATTTTATTTGAATTGTTAGTAAACTAGGGAGTCCACTTATACCATCATTTTTATTTAGAGCCCTCTAATAAGATTCCTTTTAGATCGCAACCAAAGGTGAGTCCACTAATCTTCAGTCATCCCGAAAATTGCCAAAGTTATCTGCACACTATCTGAATTTCTTTGATGTGGCAATGAGTTGAGTACATCGAATTAAATCTTCTATGTATCGGGTTAATGGGGTCTGTCAAATCGACCTGCGCATTTCAACTAAGATGACGTCATACATACAAGTTGAAAATTGAAACAGTCCCCTTTCCGCCGCTTATTCATGAGCCATTCAAAGGTCAGACGACAATTAATGTGCTAGTCACGGGGCACGTCACCATTAATTGACTTGCAAATACAACACTTAGCAGTGTACAACGTGTTGACCGAAACTCCCCTACTGCGGTTTAATTTCGCTTTCAGTCGGCAAAGTTCGACAGAATGCTGAGCCTTTATAAGAAAATAATTGAGAAATACGACGGGCTCTTCAGTAATTGCCAGTAATTGCACACGGGTCGAAGGAAAAAAATCGTTGCTGACTCGAGTCTGTACACTGAGACGGGAGTAGAGTGTTTGATGTTTGTTTTCGAAAGACTGAACAGCCAACTTGAAGGAATTTAATCGGAACGCAGCGTTATGCTTTCTGTAGAATCACCTTATCAAAGGCTACCGTCGCCAAGTCTGCCCAAGTGCCACATTGTTTTGTTTGTTAACAATGTGCTTCTCAAACAGGATTTAGTCGATACAGCTGTAACAGTGTCAACTGTAACTGAAAATATACGTGTATTTGTAACACGCAACTTGGGTATATTTGTTACGGTAACTTTCTATCCTCCGCAATGCACCATTTCAGAAATCATTTTCAATTTTACATACAGTAAGATGCTAATTTAGTAGCCTTATACCACGCTTCATGGTCGCATGTATAGGGCCGATAAAAATTTTGCGCGAAAGAGCCAGTGGTCCTGCAATAATCACTGCGCTTGAATCGGACGATAATGAAACTTGATCAGTACTGTCACCGCTTCGAAGGAAGTCATTCAAGGACGGTGTTTGCGCATTTTCCACGCTCCAACGCCCTATGTAGTATTTTGTCAACCGTTCTACCATCAAATAATCCCCATTGCACTGCTGATCCACGTTGCCATGGCAACTAAGGGAAGCCACCAAACCCTGTCTTCGGCTTCGGTCATTGAAAGGAACCGGACAGTCGGAGCTGACCTCGTTTTGTGCGAAGGTCAGCTGAGTACGTGTCTATCTACTGGAGTCATGTTTATTTGTCTTGATTTTGTGGCATTGTTGCCCTCACAGCAAAGCTTCAACCACTCAGTGTATGACTCGCATACTCAGTATTTGAAAATAAGATGTGACCAAGCGACAACTTAGGGGAAACATACGGACATACAGAGATTGGAATATGTGACCAAAATAGAAAGGCCTACCTAGCTAGATAGATATACATAGATACATAGATAGATAGATAGATAGATAGATAGATAGATAGATAGATAGATAGATACATACATACATACATACATACATACATACATACATACATACATACATACATGCATACATACATACATACATACATGCATACATACATACATACACACATACACATACATACATACACGCATACATACATACATACATATACATACATACATACATACATACATACAATACATACATACATACATACATACATACATACATACATACACACATACATACATACACACATACATACATGCATACATACATACATACACACATACACATACATACATACACGCATACATACATACATGCATACATACATACATACATACATACATACATACATACATACATACATACATACATACATACATACATACATACATACATACATACATACATACATACATACTAATAAGGAGGTATGTGAGACAAGACAGACATATATCATACAGATACGTACGTACATGTACTTACATACTTGCAGACAGACATGCAGAAAGTAAGACAGACAGACAAACACACACTGAGCGGCCGAGAGAAAGACAACGTTTGTCGAGTGAGATACAGGAGCAGACGTACAGTACAGCCCACACACTCTGAACACGAGATACAAAACACTGCAATGCCGTAAGCAACGCAATTGACAAGGGAAACGAGTAGGGTATTTGATAAATATGACAAAATACCGTTAACTTTGACCAATCATCTATAGTTTTGATCCACCATTGTATGAAGTGACGCTTTCGACTTTTAATAATTAAGCTGTGCGTTCTCGAAATTCATTTATATTTGGCGGATATCATCTCTGAGTAAATAGAATTCGACTAGTATTGACGTGGGTATACTTATTTTTCAATTACCGATCAGAGAAAATGTTCAAACAGGTCGACAAATCAATCCCACTTTGTTTAAAGTTCCATTATTGCTCTTTTTAAGCTCAGCGTTGGCGGTTGAGAGACATATATCATCATAGCGTAGTGATTATCATTGCTCTTTATTTATCATGATTGTCATGGCGGCCTCGGTTACGACTGACTCAGATTAGCTCATACCCCCATCCACTGAAAAGCGAGCCAGGGGCGATTCTTTGGATAAAATCTGCCATTTTCTGATTGACTGACATGGAATAAAGGTCGCCAGAACCACGTTTTTCGGAATTTCCATCCAAGCCAGTCCTATAGTGTTAAGATTTCATGACTTGATTTATATAGCTTGCTATATAAACGTGTTTGTCACTTTTAAAAGTATTATGGTATCATGTGTTTGAACTGGAGTGTTGGTCAGTGTCGCTTGAATGAAGTACTCGTTTCCAGTATAGACCCTAAAACAGGTTCTGTGTCTAAACCGAGTTGCGTTGAGTCGATAAGAATAGGAGTGCGCTAAGTGGCTATCAGTGACCCGGGGCGATAATACAATCAACAGTAGTTGTGTCTGATATTCTCTTCGTTGTAAGTAATCCATTAAGCTGCAGTCAGGGGCTTAAGTATTATTTAGTCCTCAATACTGTGCAATTCAGTGTAATCGAAATAGTCGCACTGTTTAAAGTGTTAAAAGTTTCCATGGGGTCAAAGAAAAGGCACGAAAAGCCAAAATTGTCATCTTCATCTTCAATCGCAGTTGACAGGACATGCAAATGATACTTTTCGGTGGCCACCCAACGGCTCCCACTAATTTCGCTGAGTGCTGCGTCTCTTTCCTTCTTGAACATTCTTCCCTTTCACACCCGTCCAAGTTGAAGCGTCATCTTCGAAAGGTCAACGTCCGCGGAAGGTATAGTTTAGAAGATCTATGGGGCGGAGCTACGATTATATCCTCGTGCATGGGTTCCTATTCCTGTTGAAATAAATACTTTTGAAACAGTGTGGAGGCGAAGACTGTAAGACTTGCAAAAATGAATATAGGTTTGGTCACGTGATAGAGGGACCGTGGTTTATTATTGAGTCTTATTTCTGCTGCCATTCCACCAAATCCTGGCAACTTCAACCGAAACAGCTTCAAGATTGACAGCTTAGATGTTGCATTTGAAATATAGATTTTTGCATTTATTCATGAAGACTCTGTTAGATGTATATTTGAGTGCTCTCAACAACAATGAAGAATAAGAACCGACAGCGGTGCGCTTTCTGTTTGTTTTTTTAAACTCTCAGTCGCGACAATTCGAAGTCGCTTTCATAAACTCGAAATACAAACTTGCACATTGTAATGATAAAGACCACTTACTGACTCATTCGAGTGTCATCCAGAAAATACGAATAAGAAAACGACAACCGGTGTCCCTGGTCCATTATCTGTCCATGTCTGTTTGTTGTTCCTCGAACGATGAGATCGCCTGTCTTTCAGTCCACTTCTAGTCAACTTACATAACCCCAAATTGTTTTGTCCCCTCTTGTTTGTAACCAATGATTTGGCCCTTGAAACCATTGGCGGAGAACGGTGAGTGAAAACGCCACTTTGATTGAGTCACGAGATTTTTCATCTGAGCAGAATAATGCCTCGTTCATATAAAAGACGATCTCAGCAGCAGACGATCAAACCAACCACTCAGATGTTCAAAACACTATCAATTTTTTTCAGTAAATTACGTTCTCTCTTTCCTGCAAAGTTTACCTTCGTAATCGTAATGTATGATACAGCTGTACTATGACTTGTCATGTCCTTTGTGTTCTTTTGTAAATTAGGGTTAAATTAGACCGACAAAGTTGTCGAGCAACGTAATAACTATTGAATTCCGGTGGAAAAGTGTATGGTGAGAACAAACGACACGCCATTAAAAAGGTGTATATCGATTTGCAATATCGTGCAAGAATTTTTATGAGCAAAAATGTGTCAGCCCGAAGGGCGGGTGTTGAACTATTGAAAAGGTAAAATTAGTATCGAACGAGTTCGACAAATGAGCCCCATGTGACCGATTTAATTTCAAACATAGCGTAAATCGGAGGACATGACTCGATTCAGTTTTGCATTGTGATTACTTTCTGAGAAGAAAACTGCCTCTTTCAACTTGAGAATCCATTTTAAAGCACCCGGGCTGCTTAAATTGTCGGCATTAAATTGTGTAAACAACTTGGTACTTCTGCTTTGTTAATTTTTTTTTTCGCGGCTATCTGACGTTCACTCGTTTCGCGTTAAGTCAAATAGACAATTGATCAAGATAAAAAATTGATTTCGACCTACTAAAATTAGTCATCTACCGGGATTCCTGCATAATTTACATGCGAAAAAACCTCTTATTTTGGTGTTGTCTTTGTCAAAAGGTCGTTTTTCGAGACGATAAAATTTGTTTTGGTTCAACAACGTTCTCTTTGACGTATCGCAAACTGTTGTAATATTAATAGAAATATATTAGCTGTAGCGTTTGATAACACTTTCATTATATTTTCTCATTGAATAAATATATCTTACTCTTCTGCCAAAAGCACATTGAAATGCAAAGTAGGATTCTTTCAAACATAAGACAATCTGTACAAAATACAATGCCATTGTTGACAACTGAATTCTGGTCCGGACTCTCAAAATTCAGTTTTGCACATCAACACTTGGCATGCAGTACACACATACAGGCTGTACTAACAAGATTCATTCTAGATACTTTGATATTATTATTGGAGTTGGACAAGAAGCTGTATTTTCGCACGGGACAGAAGTATTGGACAATACTGCACAAGTTACGGCTCCGATTGCAACTCTTGGCAGCCGCCATCGATGTCGATACTTTCATATTATCAGGTGACAATGTGTGAAAAGCAATAATAAGGACCTTTGTTACATCATCTTTCCGTGGAACGTCAGTTGTATTATTTATATTTATAGGATTGGCAGAAATGAACGAATGATCATGAGTGAATGATTCGCTCGTTTTATCGCGCAGTTGCCACAACAGAATATGTTAAAATACGCTACCTGTGAGATCAGCCATATTACAGAACGAACGACTCAAGCATTAATGCAAAGTTTATTTTCATGTGACCTGTGCCACCTTTCCTTCTAAAATAAAACATTTTAGATGTTTTTAGCGTAATAAGAGTACAGGTAACTTGAGTGCTGCTAACGATATGACTGGCAGAAAGAATTAATTGTCGAGACCGGAGCCACCTCGACTAAAGGCAATGACGTCAGTGCACAAATGAACGGCTTAGGGATGGACCATTAGACCTTGGGAGGGGGGGGTGGTCACAATGAAATTGTGAAAATTTTTTTTACTATTGTAAATTTCTGAAATTTTTTTTTTCCAATTGAGATTAGCTGTGCAAATTTTTTTTTTCAGAGTAAATTTTCAGATTTATAATTTTTTTTTAGTTCGTCGCTTTCTGAAGATAAAGAGGGCAAAGATGTGGTGCCAAGCACCACAAGCGGCCACGCAAGCGGTCACGGGGGGGGGGGGAGGTCGGAGAGGGGTGTCCCCCTGCTGCTGTTGGAGCTTTTGAAAAATAGAGATTACAATGGCGTATTTGGTGGCACTTGGGGAGTATTTTTGAAGGGGAGGTCAGGAGGGGGTGTCCCCCTCCTGCCGTTGGAGCTTATGAAAAATAGAGATTAAAATGGTGTTATTTGGTGGCACTTGGTGAGTATTTTTGCGGGGGGAGGTCAGGAGGGGGTGTCCCCCTCCTGCCGTTGGAGCTTTTGAAATAGAGATTTAAATGGTGTTATTTGATGGCACTTGGGGAGTATTTTTGCGGGGGGTGGTCAGGAGGGGGTGTCCCCCTCCTGCCGTTGGAGCTTTTGAAAAATAGAGATTAAAATGGTGTTATTTGATGGCACTTGGGGAGTATTTTTGCGGGGGGTGGTCAGAGAGGGGTGTCCCCTCCTGCCGTTGGAGCTTTTGAAAAATAGAGATAAAAATGGTGTTATTTGGTGGCACTTTGGGAGCATTTTTTCGGATTACACATCTTCCTCTGAAACATGGTCTTCTTGCTCCTCAGTAGCTTCCTATAGTTTTGAAAATTGACTATTTTGGTTTCCTGGCTTCCCTTTCTACTGCGTGGTGAAATGGCTACATGCACACCACCAAACATCATGCATATCTCATGATTCACAATTGATTTTGACAAGCTGAGAAGCTAAAATAAGCTAAATAATATAGTTGAATTTGCATATTTGTGTTTTTAGAGCAATTGTTGCCCTTTTTTGATCAAAACATCTATTTCTCTGTAGCAGCATGTCCAAATTGATTGGATGTGTATAGATGTGTTGAAATTTCAATATTTGTCTTTTTAGGCAATTTATGCCATTCATGGTCAAAAAATCTGTATTCTCTGAAAGGGCTTGTCCAATTTCTTTGAAATTTGCTACACAAAAACGATTATTCATTCAGATTTATTCAGTATTTGCTATCGAGAAACTTTCAAAGTTCAACCCCTTTTGTGTGTTTTTGTGTTGGGATTTGTTGGATAGATGGCATTCTACGTAGTGTATTGTTGAATGTTAAAACATGTGTTGCTGTTGTTTTTTGAGGCTGTTTTTTGAGAAAAAAGAATTGAAAATACCTTTTTAAAAGCAAAATAATACATAATGACTTGATATGTTGTTTTATCATTATTGACGTGTTTCTACTTGTTCACCCATTCTTGCAGTCATCATTGCAATAAAATGCTGTGAAAAAAAATGAAACTGATGTGGCCTGCATCTGTTTACCTTGATCTTAAAAGGCAAATACAACTTTCTGTCTTGACAACCATACCATAGTTTCAATGTTTTACCTAGTGTACCTGCTTGGTTTGTACGCAGGAAACAAGTAGAAAACAGGTTCTATAATTTCATAATTTTCAAGTGATCAGAATACAAAAGTCCTGAAAAGATAAGATAATCACAACTTCCAGTATAAGTGATACAGTCACTCTAAATGTATAAATTAAAATTAAAAATGTGCCGGGAGGATGTACTAAAAAATACAGAAAGTTGCTTTCTGTCGGTAAAATCTAAAAAAAATTCAAAATTTTAAAGTCTTTTGCAGATTTTTTTTTTACGCCTTTGTCTTCTTATTTATTTATTTTTTATTTTGCAAACTAGTTTGAAGATTTTTTTTTTCCTAACTTTCTGCTCTGAAAATTTTTTTTTTCTGTTTTTGACCACCCCCCTCCCAAGATCTAATGGTCCGTCCCTTAATGCGCACTTCGGTGTGTATGAGTGTTTTCTATAGTGCGTCCGTAATTGTGAGGTGTCCCTGTTGAATCGTCGATAGCCGTGTTTTGACTTCGGTGTGTGCAGCCAGAAACAGGGTGATCAGCAGTTCACCGAGACTGTGCAGAATTTGGACTGTTGAAAAGGAACCCATTTTCCTCTGTCAACCTGTTTTTTTATGGAATCCCATGATGGTCTTAGCGGCTTTTGACAACCAGCATAAAATCACAGACAATTTGAAGTGCCGAGCTTGAAATTCCATAAATTTTAGGCAATTAACCTCTCGACAAGGCTTGTCGCCTCGGGGGCTACTAAAGGGGATAAGCCCGCGGTCGCCCTTCGCGAGACCTTATTTGAGTCGCTACTCTATCCCGGGGGAACAGACTGGCCGAGCGAGTGTTTTGATAATCAGGATAATCAGGAAAGTGATCAACGAGCGCAGTACTGCAAGACCGAGACACCAGGCCGACAACCACCGGCCCACGCCGCGGTGACTATACTGTATATAGATATCTCAATGACAAAAAGATGAACCTCTTCGCTATTGTGTGCGGTCATCTCTCGAAGGCTCTTTGAAAATTATTGTTCGATTGTCGTGCTGTCATTTGACAACCGAGGCAAAACACACGTACGCCCGCCTGTCAAACGCGCGGTGTTAAACGAAGAAATCATGGCTACGAGAGCGGTGGCCCCGGTGACCGTCCCGCCGTCTCAGGCGATACAGAGAAACTCAATCCAGGCGGCCACGGTTCTAAGTCGATGGAAGTCCGGAATGAGGTAAGGAGAGGTGTCTTACTACACTGGAATAAAGTGGCGGGCCGAAGGGGAGAAAATTGTGTGAACGCATGTAACGACTTTGTGTTTATCGTTTACGTGACCAAACAACGACCTATTCAACTTGCCGTGGCTTTTTCTATATGGGCGCACGTCTCAATGACTGCGTCGAAGTGTCGACGTGAGGTGTTTATGCAAAAATTCGTACACAGAGTTAAAAAGTCAGGATTTTGCAGCATATTCCAGGTTTAAGGCGGATAGTTTTCAGATACACACCGAAATCTCTCAACACGACAATTTTGGCGTGATAATGACACTGATACAGTGCAAAGTCATTCAACCAAGCCAAAAGCAATGAATCGTGCATTTATTTCAGTAATAAATTTTTCACACAAAAAGCGTCTCATTTGATTGCGAGGCTATTGCAAAGAAATGTTTTGCTCGTATATCCACTTCGGATGTCGAATACAATATTACCAAAAGTAAACATTATTATGCATTCTTACATTTTAAGAAAAATGTGTCTCGTTGTAAACTCTGAAATTGCTACCTTACTGTATTGTGAAGTCTTCGTGATTGAGATGATGATAAACTTGTTGACTGAAAATATATATGTGTGTGTGTGATTGGAGAGAACATGGCGATTTATCAAAGTTTAGTATACCGTCACTGTGTTGTTACCAGGATTGTTACGACAGTGTTCGGTGGTACAACATTTACTTAACATTCGATATTAAGTATTCCCGCAATTATTAATCCGAGGCATCCATCATATCTGCGACACTTCATTTTTTCCCCGTTTCCGATCCACAAGGCCCGGCCGTGGTGGCAGGCGACGACTGTCCAGATCGTTGAGCGTGGAGGGCCAGTCAGGCTCCCTGACGGCCAACGGGAGCGAGCACAAACCGCAGTCGAAGTGGCGGTCACTCTTGCGGAACAAGAAGTTCGGCAATCTGACGGGGGCGGCGTTGGAAGAAGCCAGGCAGGAGAAGAAGAGAGCCGTTATCAGGGGTCTGATGGCCGATCCGGTAAGTTCATGGCCAAGGATCTTGATCAAACAGGTGGTCGCAACAATCGTCAAAAATGGGGTGCGGTTAGTTTTGTAAGTTAAAGCAAGAAATCCTTAAATGCCTTCAAGAAAACACGGCAAATAATATTTGTGAACATGGAATGAAAACTCCCTTTTTATGGCGTGTAACTTGCTACAGACTCGGAGACAACCTACGCTGGAATCACATACAAAATCAGTCTCAGGGAGACAAATAAGAAATACCGACAAATAACGAGTAATTGTGGAGGTCACGTTGCCTCGTACACTCTGCCGAGACAAAGTCTCGTCGGTCAGGACAAGGAAAATTCTATCCGATGGGATACATTTGTCAATTCATTAAGAGTCTCAGGAGACATCTTGTCATGGCTCTGAAGTTCAGGGTTGTCCGAAATGGGCGACGTCACGTAAACTATTTACGTCATCAGTGACACTGACGTGATTCAAAGTGGATCTTCATCGACCATGAAAAGTACAACTACAGCGCGCGTTCTGTCTGACAGGTAAACTCACCGCCAAAGTCAATATTCTGCGTGACCAATTTCTTCATGTCAAATCTGAAGCTACCTATACGCTTTTCGTGAGAGTCTCTGCCTTTTACGTTGATTTCATTTCTTGTCCACAGTATCTAAGCAGATACAGTGACTTAGCGTGATCGTCTTTCTGACAAGACTTTAATTACAAAATGCCCTCCGTACCTTCTGTCGAAAATTGAAATGTCAAATCAAAACTCATAGAATCCTCGATCGCGGGGAGATATTCCAATGGAAATCATGCCAAGTGTCATCGTTCGGGAGGCTTTAATATAAAAATCAGTTGATACGTTTTTTAAGTTATAAGGAGGGCAATCGTGTGCTAATAAGTTTGTTTTTCATTCTTTTCAATTAACGTAAAATGATGTGTCCGCTGGCGCAGTGTCTATGGAGAGTCCGTTTGAGGGTAAATAATCGCAAAACGACATCACGTGACGTCGCGGATCGCTTTGACAACTTTTTGACTTTGCGGCAGAAAAAATGCCGTGAAACGACGCCCGATCGCACAAGTATTTCCCTTATGTCCATTATCCGTTCTCGTTGCTAAGCTCCTTAATCCCCTGGATTGCGAGGGCTAATCCTTTAATTTTCACTGTTTTCGTTTCGGTGAACTAAAAGTATGCCAACCACACTGGGTGGTTGCGTGATTCATCATTAGTCTGTCTTGTAGTTGTGTGAAACAAGAGCGTGCAGGACTACACCCCCCCCCCTCCCCCACCCGGCAGGTAACATCAAATCTCTTATATCTGATGATGATAACTTTGCGTTCACATTCTATGGATCAGCGCGGAAGTATATACGATTTTAAGTTCTGAACATTTACGAGCATTAAAAGGGATAAAGATTCATATATTCCATACAGTATCGGCTACAGAATATTACAGACTTAAGCTGTGCCCAGGAAATAGTGTGTTCCGACATTTGCTATTGCTGTCTGTGAAAAAAAGCAAAGATTTTATTGAAATTCAGTTATGCTACACTTTCCCGTTCACCACGTCCAATATTCCTTAATGAGACTTAGCGCGTTATCCCTTTAATCCGACACTTTTGTCGTGTCAGTTAGATTCCATTGTTTGAGCGGTGACGGGGTCGCTCTGAGGGGGGACCTCGAGACGTCATGAGTTGAATTTACCTGTCCACATTACGTATAGCTGATGGGATATTTACAAAAAAGCCTTTAACAGCACGGATTAGCCACACAACTGCCACTCGGATCCAATTTACACAATCTGAACACAAACTGCTGTGGTTGGTACGCACCAGGCTCAAAGGCAACAGTAACAAAACTCGTGTGGAAAAACAACAACAACACCCATGCAGTTCGCGACTTGACAGCTGAAGTTTGTCGACTGGCAAACTAAGCTGGTGTTCACTGTGTGCGGTACAAGCCATCTTGTAGTTTCAGGAACCAGTGGCCAGTTATAAAGTGTATCGCCCGTGTAATTAATTTGATTGAGCAACGTCACAAAGTGCAAAGCCAAGCATGCAATCGACTGTCCAGAGTGTCCTAAGTGCTTTTCGACAGACCGCCACTTTATATGGCGTAATGACGGTGATATATCAAAAGAAACACTCTTCAGACAGCCTGACTTCCATGAAAGTGACCGTTTGTGATCGACGATTGTAGAAACAAAAAAATGTACTGATAAATGGCAATCAGTCTGCCACTCGAATAAATCAGCCACGGAAAACCGCAACTTAAGGGGTGGTCGGAACTGAGCTCAGAGGTCCTATGGGACCCATACTACCAATGTAAACACTGTATCCAAGTTAAGTTGGCGAATGATGAAAGTTAAAATATGTTTTTCATACTGTCAAATTTAAATTTTATTGCAATGTTGACGTAATGCATCTAGATATCTTAAACAAGAAAGTCATACAGGCGCACTGAACGTATCGGCAAATGTTTTTATTTTGTAACAAAATACGTCATTTGTTCTGGACGAAAAATTGCTGTAATTTGTAATTGACGGGAGTACCAGTTTATACTACATTTGGTGACAAATATTATGAGATATACCGTATTACTGAGAGGCAGGCTAGGAAACTAAAACTAATGACAAATGCTATTATGTTTTGAGGATTGATAGTCTTGAATGTGACCTTCGCGCATTCCAACCTTCTATTGGAAGTATACTTTTTCTTTCAAAGCTTATTATAGTACATCTATAAAACAATGTTGCCGCATGTACGTGTACAAATATTCGTTCCCTCGGTCACACACTGACAAACGCGACCCGAGGTTTACTTAGGTCGCTTCCATACTCGTCCGCGACACTAAAGTAGTGATAGTAGTCCGAGTCCAGAACGCACTCCACCTGAATACGGTGCATCGACAAGGCACTGAGTACACGCACTTCCAACTCACGCTAATAGTGAATATTGAACGGAATACAATCATTCAAAGAAGCGATCGAAGTCGCGATGAAAGAAAACTGAAGTTATCTGTATCTATTATTATACCGCTTTCGTATTCTGATATATCTAGGCTGTGAACATGCTTCAATGTACGCTCTTTTTCGGTGTTGAAATAGCACTACGTATTTCAAGTACCTTAAAGTTCAACCATTGTGAAATTGGGGTTGTCATGTAGAGACATTAATCTCCTCCGCTCTCTCATTTCGTGGGAGAGTACGGTAAAAGTAGTGTTCCCGCCCCTTTCGCCACGATGTTTGGAGCAATAAAACGCAGGCCTCTCAATAATCATCTCGTGCGGAAAGGCGAGCGATTGTTCACCGTGGCGTGACGACCCAGAGAAGATTGATTTATTAATTCCATTGTTTGGCCAGTGTAGGTATCGTATCTGCCAATGCAAACCTCGGAGATCACAGTGGGGGCACGGTATCTGAGGCGCATTCATCTTGCAGGCGTAAATCACCGTGTCTATCTCCCCTGTGGGTTGACTTCAAAACACATCGGGCGTAAAAATAAGCTCGCACTCTAGTAAGACTAACTACTGTAGGCGCTGCAATTCTCCCATTCTTGTGTCGACGACAATAGGTGTACTTTGTCGTTTGAGGTCACAGGGTCGCCGCCTTCTAGAGGGAAGCGCCCGATGGCCCGACTGTTTACAATTTTGTTTTGTTTTGCTTTCTCCTAGATACCGCAATTATTTGACCAGCGTCTCAAAGTGTACATGCGTCAGCATGTCTAACCATTGTAGAGACACAGAAGGAATGGCAGAAAAAACCCGCCAAATGGCTCGAAAACTTTGAGTGTGTACTGATAAATCCCAGGGGGATGTATGCAATCGCCAGCTCGGATACGACCAAGAGCGGTAGTCAGAATACACGGACAAGAGCCCGGTTAAAATTGCCCTGAAACTGTTACCAGGTTATTTTTGATCCAGCCAGTGACCCGATCCACTTATTTGGGGACAAATTTCCGCAAGGTCGGGTCGGCAAACAGTTGGCTCTACGCTGTTGCCGGGCATGTCACGGGCGTCCCATTAAAAGACGGCGTCAGTTGCCATGGCAGCAGGGAGGGTAGGGTCGTCACCCGATGAAATTCGCTCGTAATTGTATTTTTCGCCGTCGTGGATTAAAATCAACAACGCTTACGCAGTAACTTGATTCCGAAATATCATGTCGATGAAATTATGTACACCGATCTGCTGAAATTATAAACTGATTCAATGAAACGTAAAATGAGCAGAACACGATACGCAAACAGAAAAAGCGACATTTCTATTCACCAGTTACACACATTTCATTTTTGCGAGCTTCTACCACACACAAAGGTCCATCCGTCCTCGTGTATATTTCTGCTGTCTGCGAAACTACACGTTGTGCCCGTCACGGTCATGTTACACACAAAATTACACATACCACATGTTCTAGGCATTGCAGGTGGAAACTATGTCACAACCATAAAGTTTTATTTTGCTCCGAACAATCTGGCCATTAAACTGTTTAAACGCGGCTTTTAATCCCCTCTATGCATATTCTATAACATTCAACGGATTCAAAATTACTGGCAACCGCTTGTGTAAAACGGCAAGTTTGAAAAGCAGACACGCGAATAAACAGAATACGAGCATTTGCACAATACAGTCTACTTTACGGTAACACAGCTATATATTATTACAGAGGGTACCGTGCGAAATAGGGTTATTAAATACAGTAACACTTACGAAGAATCAACACTTGAAACTCATTTCAAAGGTTGCCTGGCGTTTCAAAATGGCTAATGGGGAGCCATTGCTAAGCAACGTGATGGTAACGCGTAACCATGGTTACCGGAGCGTAATCCATGTGTCCATGGCAACAGACATACAAGAAACCTCGTCAACCCTACAGGTCTTGTTCGTGAGGTGATTCCGTCTGCAGAGGTCGGGCGCTCACTGCTGGGGGGATCAAATATGATTAAACAGTAATTATTAATGTAAGTTATGTTCGTAGATTATTCCCCGACATCAAGGCGATGAAGTCTTTATCTTCGAAATATCTTTCTTGCGCCCTTTTCTAATTAGGAAAAGTCCTCAGATATTTCTGATAGTTCTATCGGGTGAACTACACTGTTTTTTGTTTTCAATATACTGCTCTTACATAGCCTATAGGTATAACAAGTCAATCAGTCAAGTTATCGGCTTTTCATTGATTCCTTAGTCTAGGTAAAGTGATTATGATATAAATGCGAGGCAAACATGTGGGTAGATTGTGTTGTCATCAACCTCACTTTACTTTTCAATTAACGTGTTTTCATAACCCTCAGAAAACACCAAATTAATCATTTACAATTGAACATACTTATTAGAGAAACACGCTAGGGGTTTGTCGTAACTTGCATGAAGGTCAGTCAAGTGACCTGAAACACCCAGTATTGTCTTCTTCGGCTGACGGCGACATCCTGTTCGAGGCAGCAAGAAGGACGCCTCGCGATGATAATCGTCGGAAAAAAAAACGGTTGGCAATAATCGATGAAAAGAATGCTGCCTACTTCCAAATAAATCCTCGAGCCGGGAAAAAGTGAAATACCTCCCGCCATAAGTAATTTTAGTGGGGGTCAGAAAGGACCTGCCTAGCACCTGGATGTAGAAACACGTGTCGTGTATTGAAGAACTGTTTACGCAGTCCGTTTTAATCATTTGTGTTAATCACCAGTGCAGAATGTGTTACTGCACTAACCTCCACCTCACAGTTTAGACACCACATGACGCAAAATCAATTTCTAATAGTTATAGTCTACGTCTGTGACGGTTCTGAAATGGAGTGCGTTATATTGACAAAGAATGCACGAAGCGTTCAAGTCCCCCTCGTCTTCCCATCGCAAAAGTTTGAATTTTCGTTTTATCGACCACAGCTGTGTTAGAAGTGTATCTCCATTGTGTACAATTCCACGGAAACGTTAAAGTTCCTTTCCATGCCTGGTGGAGTGTTTGTGTAATAATTGTATCACAAACCTCTCAACTTGCTGCCAGGTTACATCACAATACGATCAGTGAGGTGCAGTGCGCCATCTACGATCGTTGTCACCACTCTGACACTGCTCCACTTTTACATGCCATGATGATCCTCCGTTTTTTACATAAATCATTTACATTTAGTTATCATCAGGAACGACACTCCTTCCTGATGCAGAAAGCACTCAAAAATATATAGTAAAACTCGCTGTTGACATTCCATCTTCAGTGGCCGAACTAATCACGTCTGTAACTGAAAAAAATATTTCGCGCAGTGTCATTTCCCAGTAGAGGATAACTTTACAACTAACTTGGAGGTAGCTGTTCGTAGCGGCACCAGAATAAAGACAATTGAATAATAATACATTTAACGTTCGTGACCGTTATTATTACACGAAGAAATGAAAAATCAGAAACCAACAAGTTACTAGTACTGTCGGTGAATATCATAAGCCGTATGGCAATACTGAGGAAACTTGGTCCACACAGTGATCAATTGTGCAAGTCAACACAATTCTAGGGGGTCAAGTTGATCAAACGATGTATGCTAGTGCCCACTATCGAAAGCCGATCATTTTCAATCTAGTATTTTCGGGACTCGGTGTTTTATAGGTGTGCCTAGTTTACTTACATATTGCCTACGTCATCTATTCTTCTAAATGTCTTAGGCAAGCTTAGATTGATTTTTTGGCTTACTTTATTATACTGCAAGGAGGAATTTTCAACGTTTTGTTGCTCGAAGTTTGTTTTTGTGTAATTTGATTCTCCCTCTTGGCGTACGAAGAGTCAACGATGGCAGTTGTCACATACTTTAGCGCGGTAATTGGTTATACCTATCCTGTAATGAAAGACAATTGCTGATGTTTTCCCCACGTTCGTTTAATTAAGGTAGTACGCAACTCGAAATTGACAGGTTAACTTTTGCTCAAACTTTCCGTGGGGATTTATTAAACCGGCCCTTTCGAAATCAAGAATAAAATCTAGAGAAACAAATTACTTAATATTTACCGACACATTTAAACAAAATTGAGTCGGATAAAAACTTTTTTACTCCATGAACTTCAAAATATAGCCTACACAAGTGGTAAATAAAACACAAATTGTAAACGGTAGCGAGTCCGAATATTTCGTATTCTATCGTAGACATGTATCTGTGATACTGTATTGACATTACTGTGAAATGAAGATTCATATTGATTGTGCTCCGACAAACCAAGCAGGATAAAATCTAAGACGTGATGGTAGAATTGAGCACTTGCTACCGGCCTGTAGCAAAGCTCAGTCGGTATTTTATTGGTGTTGTTATTATTATCGACAGCACATGTGTGTATTGTAAATACTACACCCGTTCTGCTTGTACGTCATGGAATTGTATCAACAATCACAGAGGTAGATAGGTAACAGCGACATTTCGCCTGTCCGGCCTTAGCCTGAGCGCAGCGCCAACATGTGGCGAACCTTAACATCTTCTGTAGCCAGTTATGTGTCGTTAATAAAAAGAGAGGTGCAATATATTATAACAATGGGTTGTGTAAATGATTGGGATTCGCCACTGACATGCGTCTGGATCGGAAAATCTGTAAGGGGAATCATTATAATGATTTGATAATAATAAAACAATGTTGCCTCAGATCGAAACCACTATATATCTCAGTTATTAAGTTATCGAAATCATAGAACAACTGAAATATTTCCGGATATTTCGCTTTAAGAATTGACCTCTCGAAGAATATCAAACTGAAAATGGACATGTTCTATTTACATCTGAGTACACCCAGATTTTTAACTTTTGTCACGGACGGTAGCGGCATGAGCATGGGAATAGATCATGTACCATTACACTGGCAGTCTATGGTTAAATTTAGCGATCATAGTAATATTTGGTCAGATTAACCGTGTGTCAAAGAATTTGAAGTGTTAACTAAGTCTATATGCATGTACGTACCTTTAATATTTGTCCTTTTACGGCCGAAAGGTTCATTAGGCCTCTGCTGATGAATCGATATAACTCAATTTTGAATGTTTTTGATCAATGTGCATTCCATGCCTTCGTGTTCCTGTTATGATTTGTCGTAGACCAAAACAAATGGCGGCATTTGCTGTTCATTACCTTGAGAGGGTGATAATCCAGGCCAACAGCGTTGAGTGAACCATCGTCGGACATGCAATACTTCTTGACAATGTACGAAGTTGACCACGAGCGGCGCTCGTCGTAATGGAAAACTAAACCCTTTACAGGGAAGTAACCTGTCGTAATTGCCAAGGGGGCAGAACCTATCTTACCTAGGATTTGGATAATTTACGTTAATTTACATATCGACAGTGTGGAAAATTCGAGGGGGCAAGTGCGCCCCCCCCCGGCTTCGGCCCTGTTTATTCCAGCCTCGATCGCAGGCAGTCTAACTTGTAGTGTTCATTTAAAAAGCGGCTTTGGCCCGATGCTCTAACGGTGCATGTTGGTCTGACAATGCCGTAATATCGTTAGTTTGTATACCTCCACATGAGAAAGAGTATATTTCGAAATGACGTAGGAAGACACAACCGAAATTACCGACAGACAGAACTCTGGTCTTTATTTATCCCTGTAAAAAGTTCGCCTTTTGCCCTTTCCATTTGTTTCAAATGCCTCTTCATCGACATCAAGAACAGCAATCGATTACTTCATTCGTCATCGGCTATGACAAACACGAAATACAGTTGTGTCCTGTTTTTCATTCAAAGTTGTACTAAAGGTTTTGAATGCGAAAGTTTACTGTGCCTCCTGGCAGCGATGGCATGCCAACGTAAAACAACGGTGCCTCCTCCAAAGGTTGCACAACACTGTAATTAAAGATCGCGATACTCTCCTGTAAAACAATCGGTGGTTAATTTGCCATTGACGATATTCAGTGATCCAAGTTTCAATGGTCACACATAGATTGGCCAAATAAACACGGCCGGGGAAACAAAGTCTTGCGTGATAGGGGCAATTAGAAAGGGAAATTTCGGGCAAGATGCAAGATACGCGCGTTTTGTGGAGGACGGTTTATGTAACAGACAAAGAAGGTGTCAATTTCGACCCAAGCACCTTCGATGAACGTCCAACGAAGCTCCTTCGGCAACAAAAACGTCGTGAAAATATCCTACTGCTGGTTCAAGACATGGCGCACAAATATGAACGTTTGCAGTTAATTGCCCATCTATTTGAAAGCTACTTGCAATCATAGATCCTAAGGGGTCAATGTTGCCATCAATGGATTCTCAGAACAGATATTCCTATGACGTAATGTTTAACAAAGGAGATAATCAATTTACTTTTAGCGTGACATTACTTTCCCTTGAAGTCGAAAATTACAGATGTAAACATGAGTGAACGTGAACCTGTAAGAAATTTCCGGCGAAGACATCAGTAGATTTTAATATTATTCGCCGACTATCTCGCAAATAGTATCACCTCGCGATCGAAAAACCTGTCACTAACACCATCGATACGTTATCATAACAAACAAAAAAAATAAACGAGCTATGCTTTTTAGGGAGATTTGATTATTTGGAAGACATTCTTGAGAAAAAAGTTTTGAACTTGAATGTAAGAGATACGCAAACCATTTTCATTTTTTGTCATATGGGCCAAAGGTCAGTGATTTGAGCAGGGCACCCATAGTCTCCGGTACCTGTGGCTTTTACAGCTACACAGGTAATAACACGGCAAAAAATATAAATGGTATGGCTGCGTCACTTGATGCATGACTAGTGATTGAGAGTGTTGAAGAACCGACGTGCAATATGACAGCGCATTACGTTAAAAGGCATAGGCAGTGCTATTCTGTCACCCTTCTATAATGCAGCTTCCGCGACTAATGCACGGTATCCACACAGAAACAGTGACGCGGTGTACTCATTGGAGTATGTACAAGCGATGCCGCGTCTTTTTTTAGAATGAGAAAGTGGTTCCTTTCGTTTCAGCGGAAATCTGCACACAATGCAGAATCAATCAATGGCTCTCTGCGAAAAGCAATGTCGAAGAAGAGAAATACACACTCGTAAAAGCAATGCCTTCCAAAAGTGTTCGAGTGGTCCTACACAAAATTTTTGCATACCGCCCTTTAAAAGGGTAGTTTGCAGCATCGTCTTTCAATAGATGGTTTGAACTAGGGTATCGCGTGACAAAACTATTTCATTTCTTGAAATTATATTTTTAGCTTTGAATTTGGGTCTTTCGTTGAAAGTAGCCACGACTGCAAAACAAACACACATTAAGTGTTATTATAGCCTGTGTCAAAACTGCGATGTTTTTCTCTGTTTGTCATGTTTAATGTTTCATGCATGAACCGGAGTTGATACTCTATGGATAATCTGTCCAATGGAATACCTGCGATATGTACGCCGTATAACCATATAGGGTCTATACTATAACGGAACACGCCGCTATGCGTAACGGTTTTCTCTTCAGTCCCCAATTTATCGGCAATGCGACAGTGTGACGAGCATTCGGTAATGACCGCAAATTAACAACTACCTCGCTCCAATTAGGTCATTGACCTGACAGCGGGTTGCCATGACGATCTTTATAGGCCCTGAAAGAAGGCCGTTATTAGGGATACAATGCGCGAAACTAAAGACGCAGCGAATTAGCAAATCACATTATTGGCGTGTCACAATGACAGTGAACTTCAAGTTACTGTCCATGTTGTAATCTACCAGCAACACATCATACGAGGTGTGCCAAGCATAGAATCAGAATGCCAGCTTCCGAAATCCTGCAAAAGCGACGTTTACAACGACTTTACTTATGTGTAAAAATGCGCGTTTGTAGTTGTCATGGTGATTCGTTATGTAATCACACCACCAAATACCATGATGTGTCACCTAATAATATTTATACTAAAACAATGGGGTGTACCAGAAGCGCCCTTTGTAAATTATTCATTTAAAGTGTCATGATATCCTCGCCAGAATTTTATATCGCAATTTGGGTTAAAGAAACGCAACATAGAGGTAATGTAGTGTATTTGTTTGTTCGTCAGGTCACAGTCCCTCTGTGGTTAGATACGTTGGAGTTTTACAACTACGTTTTGATCTTTTGAAAGTCAAATTCGTTCAAATTGAGTCAAAAACAAAGGGGCGTTCAATAGAAGAGTGGAGGTTATTTTGTTGTTGCTGGACCGGTGTCCATATTCACAATGAGCCATTGTTTTACTGACAATACCGCCTCGGTGCGCTTGAGTAGGTTGATCGAATCGAACTCAGTCTGTAAGTTTTGCGCAGACTCAATGCGAACGTCGATCTTGCGGTGCGGCACACAAGTGTTCATTGAACAGTCTGAGGTACACAACTCCAGCAGCAGTGCATGCTTGCGATGTTTACGATATTTACAACGTCCTTTTGAACGACAGTGAAGAGAGAGAAAAGTATGTCGAAAATTCTCGTCTGCAGCAGAACTTCGACGACCGACGGATAAGAGTTACGATGGGAACTCGGGAGAGAACTCATAACACATACAGGTATTTTCTCCGTTGGCAAGCCATGGACCTGTAGAACAAAAACTCGCTCGTCCTTTACTTGTCAGCCGACGTGTATTTTGAAAAATTGAAAATACAGGCCGAAATTGTGGAACCAGACCGGGTGATATCTAAACCCTCAAATTCACACTATGGCAACAATCGGTGACGTTGAGGTGGGACCCGATTCCGCCAGACAGCTACGCGCCTCAATGGCCATGCACCAGGTGAGGAGGTCGCAGCTAATGCGGGAGTTGGCGCACACCAACGATAAAGAAGCGATTCAGAGGAGGGAGTCCCTCATCGCCGGAGTCCTCCGGAGGATGAGTCTAAGCGAGCAGAAAGAGCCCCCTGCTCTGAAGAGGAGGGGGAGCCGGGTCGCCATAATGAATGGAACGCCGCGCGGCTTGCCCGGGAGGAGACTGTCTAATTGGTCGTTGCTACGGCAAAACATTGTGAATGACGCCGACACACAGAACTCTGGCAACGACGCCAAGGGAAGGCGTAGCAGCAAACCCGCTCTAATAACAAGACGGAATAGCACCTTTATGTTGGGCGGAGCTCAAACTTCTCCCGGCACTCAGGCTGGAAGGCGATTTAGTTTATTTAGGCAGACCAGCGACGAGGTGCCCCGTCTGCTACGAAGGGGAAGCCATTTAGCCAGAATGCGCAGTCGTCGGATTTTAAGCCTCGACTCTGGCAAGGATGCCGCGGACAAAAATATGAAAAAGAGCGGGATTCCAAAATTTAGGGCGCAAGTTCGCAGTTTGATGCAGTTCTACGTGAGATTGGCCAAAGTGGTGGACAATTTCAACAATGAGGTGAGTTCGGCTCAAATTTGCACCTTGGCCATGAAAATGTCTTCTCATTTCCTGAGCATGTGTTTATGTTCTTCACAATTAAATGATTGTGAGACTCAAATGCACAGCGCATTCACTGCTGAGGCATGAGTGATGCGTACAGAGTACTGCCTCAGGTGCTTCGTCAACATTCGATGCTATGGGAAAAACCACAGCAACTCAGTGCAAAGTCGAGGCTATGGCGAAAAATTTGTCTCAACGAATTTCTACCGCTAAAGAGGGCAAATACAGATTTGTTTGCGCATGACGTCATCACCATATCATTTTACGTTGAGTTTAATTCGACACTGTGTATATATGTCAATCATAATATCAAAGTGGTGGAGGTGATTTCAGTTTTAACGTTCTGAACAGCGCCTCGCTTAAGCGTGGAGGGCCCCCGTGTGTAACTGACGTGAAATACCCGGTGCGGCCGAATCCAGAGTAAATAATTGATTTGAAAATCACAACGCACTAATGAATTAAAAATCAACGGTCTGGGGGAAAACAAACAAATGAAAACTGTAGAGCGTAATTAACGTTTGTTTCATGACATTATGCCAACAAACCATTAATCATACAAAGAAATATCCCTTAAGCATTTTAATGATGAAGCGATATTCCGTATGGCACACACTGCAGCTTGGCTTTACTATGGCGGAAATAATAACGCGCAGAAAATTGCAGAATTGGACCATGATTAATTGATAACAGTTCGATGAATTAGATAATTAACTGATTTACTGTAAACTAAATTGGTGGTTTCATTTCGACATTTATTCAGCTTTGCGCTCCACCGAAACAAACTTTGAAGTGTTATAACACACAGCCCACAGCAAATTTATCTTTTTTCTTTAATATTTTGGCTTCATATATCATTATCAACTGCTCTTTCACGCTCTTGCAGATTCATATTTAAATACGCGACATTAAACCCGCAATTACCGCCAATGGCCGTGAAGCTGGCATTACTGTCGATAACAAATGATTTTAGGTCCGGGCAAAAATTCAATCATCAAAAAATAACAATGTTTGTAGCATCCATCACACAGAATGAGTTTCCGTTTGTGAAGTTCAATGTTGCGTTCTTCGCCATTTACGAGACACTAGGTCGATAAAACACTACATATATCCAAAACTGTCGACAGGGGATGTTTCTGGGTCCAAGAAGTATTATGCAATGTGCAAAACTTTTGATTCCAAAATTATAACATTTTACGACGGGAGACACGTTATATGTGATAGACTTCACAAGGCTGTATTGGCGATTAAATCGAATGAGTCGCGCTTTAAAATTGATGTCATCCCACTGATTAGTCCTGATGTAAAATTGGAATTATTACACAGCCTCGAAGTGACTTTGGCACTGGAGTAAAAGCACACTGTACGAAGAAAAATCCATTTATAGGTATTTTTCCGATAGAATACATATTTAACTCGTTTGAGGAGTCCTTCAAGGCCAATCCAGACACAACAAATCCATTTAGTTTGCCAAAGACACTTAAACACCTCGACACAGGATAAAATAAATTGAGTGTGTTTACTCAAACAGGTAAATTGAATCAGTGGCCAAACTAAACAAATAGCAGATTACGTGTCCGCCGGCGTCCTATAAAAACCACTGTCGAAACCATCGAATTTATCACGCCGGTTGCCAATGGTATCTGGGAAAAAAAACATTAAAGAAAAACGATAGTCAGAAAGTGACGTACTTTTCACTATTTCATAATAAAACTGTGAAGATTATACCGGGTGCTATCGATACGGCTGATCGCAAACAAAAGATCAATCGATATTATATATAAATATTAATAGCTCCAGATTAGCACCGCCCTTCTTCTATGCCTCTCCAAGTTATCTCTATATTGTCTTTAGTGTTACTTGTACAAAGAAGTCAGCCCGAGGAATTAAGAGAGAAAAAAGGGAAAGGGCTGTCAATTTTGTGTACGTCATCGATTTTCGGCTGGCCGGGCAAACGAATACAAAGCGAGTGCTGTGACAACAAATTGAGGACGTCACAAGGGATTGCCTTCATTCTTTGATTGCGTCGCTAGGCTTGTGACCAAATCCACGTTTTGTTTTGTTTCTTGTGTTTGTCTTCTTTTCCAGTCATTTTTTCCTCCGCACCGGCACGAATTTGTCATGGGATTTATCCGTCTGTGTACACTTTTGTCGCCTTGCAATCAAAACACTTGGATCTGGAGCCGCACACACGGCCGGTGAGGGACAAAAGCTTTGTGCTTAAAATCTCACGATTGTCTAACGCGAAATCTTCCCTTCGACATCTCCAACGGGTCCGTTCAATATTGCTAACTAGTTCGACAATGAATCTTGCGTGGTCTCGCTTACACGTCGGTAAACAATAAACAAAAGTAAGGAGTTACCCTCGCCACGTTTTTTTCCCCATTTCCCCTCGATAGAAAGAAACCATTTGCACAAAGGGGTGTGCGTAAACTGTGCCAACGGCGATATTAAAAATGACCACTTTTAGCTTGCTCTATTTGGTTTGGTATAACACTTGGCCAGAGTCCATTCTTATCATGGACTTTTGAAAATGCAAAACCACCTGTTGTTGCAATTTGTGACCGAGCTAGACAGCCCTGATCAATTGGAGGTTTTGTGTGTGTAGATGTTTCATGCATGAATAGGTTAACATCGCTGTCTCTCTGGCAAGCTTGAGTACCCTCCCCCGCCAATTAGTCGTTTAGCAGCATTTTGCGTCTGTATTATACGACGGTTCCTCCACCAACTTCCATTAGCGGCAACTTGTGATGCATCTTCCATTATTTTTTGTTCTGTCTGTAAAACATTGTTCCGCGTTGTGCACCTAGAAAAAATGCTTTCGAAATGCCGAGGGTTAAAATTGTCAAAGACAGCCTGTATGCCTGCGTGTATTGCTCAGTCATCGTTGACTACAGAAAACGTAACCAGGCCCTAAAATCATTTTGATTAGTAATGTTGTATGCGATGTATTGTGTCGACAAGAGTCACTCAAATACACTGATTAAAATTTCATAAGCTATTGTTTCCATTAAGTTAAGTTAGACGAATATGAATCTTTAAAAATCCAAAATGCATTCAGTTGATAGGTAAAGAACCTTCGTTTCGTGGCCTGTCGGTTGATACCTTCAGCGAATTTTTGACAAGGAAGTGGGGGATGACCGTATTGTACCCTGTCTTTCTATTCACGCACTGAACGCGTTACTAAAGCAAACTACTCAACGCACAGTGTTGACAGAACTATTCATACATTGCTTCCAATACCAAAATTCCCGAAGCGTTTACTTGCAGTCATGTATCGTACCATCAAGACAAACACTTGAAGAATATACAATGAACAGACTATGCGTAAATTCTTGTCCCTCCAGCACTATAATCCTTAGGTGTGTTGCGGGCCGGCGTGCGCCGAACTGTGCGCGCAGTGTTTATTCTAAAAGTGTCATTTCGGCCACCTGTGAAGATAGCTTTTAAACAGTGGATTATCAAGGACTTATACACCGCGAGTCACAGGCAATGGTGTTGGTGAAACTACTGACTGACGGGAATTGGAACACGTGTGTAACATAGTGGCAGCTAATCGATAGGCTGATGACTTGAGTTTTTTCTGCTTCGATAACCAGCTGTTTGTTCATCCCGACGAAGCCGAAAAACAAATAGTAGATTCCTGCGTGGTTCTGTGTCAGTGTGTGTAGTGCCGTGGTCTACAGTTTCCCATTGAACAAACACGTAAACGCGGTGGAGAAGTTGTGAAATCAGACCACAAGAACACATATATTTGCCAATGCATAGATACTAATACACAAGGAAATATTTCGTTCAGTAGAGGTACCTAGATAAAATAAATAGATGGATAGATAGATAGATAGATAGATAGATAGATAGATAGATAGATAGATGTAGATAGATAGATAGATAGATAGATAGATAGATAGATAGATAGATAGATAGATAGATAGATAGACAGACAGAGACAGACAGACAGGGACAGAGACAGACACATACATGTGTCCATACATACGTCCGTCCGTCCGTCCGTCCGTCCACACGTACGTCCGTCCATACATACATACATACATACATACATACATACATACATACATACATACATACATACATACATACATACATACATACATACATACATACATACATACATACATACATACATACATACATACATATGCAGATATGTGCATAACATAGCACATATTATAATAAATCATGTTACATACAGATTCACTATAGGTATTTGCGTCGAATATAAACATGACAACATATCTGATAAGAGGTGGGATAAGGCTTGATAGGTATTTGCGTCGAATATAAACATGACAACATATCTGATAAGAGGTGGGATAAGGCTTGATACAGTACTTTCTTTAATTAATCACCGTATTAAGAACTTTTACGTGCATGCAGTGAATTCATTTTTAATACCAGGGGCAAACATCCCGTCGTGAGTCGCATTTACTTTAAATGTAGATACTGATAAACTTCCTCTTTGCTGTAACCATGTGATTCACTCTAACAGAGGGAAAGGGTGTCTAAATCGAGACAGTTTCAAACTTTCTAAAGAGTGTGTACAAAGGACTAATTAAGCTCACCATTGGTATAATTAGTGCGGGTTGCGATTCATCTATGGGTTCGGCAAGAATACACCGTGAACATGAAAATTGTGTTACACAAAACAGTTAGCGGGCTGCTCAGAATATTTTCTCCTATGCGTCGAATCCAGTAGCAACTAATGGTTAACCATGGTTTCGTCAATAGGATTCTTCACGACAGAACGATAGATTTGGGCTGTTTTTTTGGTGGTGAGGTGTGTCACTGGCAAATAGCCCCGGAGAATTGCCAAGCATTCTTTCATCGCCTCACCACGTTTGTCAACTCAATTCAGATCTTTTTTTTACGGTTTCGGAATGACAATGGTTGCCGCCGGTAGGGATTGTACACGCCGATTAGGTAATCTTACATGTCGCTTAGAGCTATATTGGAAGACCCTTTAGCAGTGGTATGGTATTTTATCCCTGTTCACGCTGTCGGTACTAATCCTGCCGACGTTTTCTGAAATCGTCCTCGCACGGGGCAGCAGGGTTACCGGGAAATATACGAACTCATGGCCCTAGGACGATCCATTTGGCCGCAGACCGATGTATATCTCAGTAGAGTCAATTTCTGAAAGAAAAAAAACGCTATTCATAGACTAGTTCTGATCATGATAGGTGAAATTTACTGCAATCCTCAAACCGTCCGTGCAGAAACTTGTCCACTCGTGACATGCATTCCATGGCATAGTACTTCCACCAGTGTTCTTTAATATACAACTGGACTAGTTTGTATGACAGACGAAAGTGCCGGTCACTTTGAATGGTAATAATTCATCTTTTAACTAGATCTGTTCTAGACTTAACAAGCAAAAGTCACCGAATAGATCAAATAATCGAATGATATATTCAAGGTATATTTACTGTATCTTATTCCATGCATGAGTATCCCTCGATGGTATACCGACAAAAGAGCGATAAAATTCAAAACACAATCGTCGACTCGGACTATAGCGCCCCCACCCCATTGGTTCGGATACAGTAGCCCAGATAAATGAATAATTCGTGGCGTAATATCGGGAAATGTTTTGACCAGTCACTTATGATGGTCTGTGAGACGAAATACTCCTCCTATCTTCCTTTTGAATGTGGCCATATTGATGTTGACTGTGTTGATGTCTTTGTTGGGGCAGTATGCACACCTTGACATTGAAAAACTTTAACTTTTTCTCAAAATGTCCTTAATGTGTAACTTTAATCCATCCCCTTTCGAAATGAAAAATACAAATCACGGGTCACTGTTTACTATATGGTACCTAGAGGAACAAATTATCCAATATTCACCGATATTTGAAATTCAAAATAGCAGCCATCCCTGTATTAACTCGAAAGAGAAAAATACAATTTTCGACTTTAACAAAAATAAGCAGATGAAACTTTATTTTCACTCAGCGAGTTTCAAAATTAGCCCCCACAAGTGGTAGAGCAAAAAGGCATCGTAAAATTTGAGTCTAAATATCTGTCCCCGAGGCGCATGCTTCCTTATCAATGCAGGTCAGTCACTCTCTTGAAAATACTTTGCCGTCATTTTTAGAACTGCGCCTCCAAGCGGTGGTGTACAGCACTCGTATTATTAATGGAGAAAGCCTCATTTCCGAAAGCAATATTCCAGCATGGTGGCTATTGATAAATGTAGACGTTTGACCCCTGTTTTTACCTTTGGAACAATTGTGAGAAAATGTTTAGTTTTAACGCCAGTATTTGGGCCAAAATGTGATCTGTCGACTCCTGATTTTACAGAAGACTGTAGAGTGCGCGCTTTGTAGTTCGAACTGTTCAGGGCACACCTGTACGAAAAGCGGTTGAGGGCGTCAACTCCCGGCGTCTTGCACATTATTTCACCAAATTCAACGGTGAATATTTTACCTTTAACACGTAACTCGGTTTAGAGAGTTTGAAAAGTTTGGAGAGCAGACTTAAATAAACAATCGCATCAACGAGTTCAAATTTTTAAATTGACAGATTTGGGCTCCCCGCTAATCGAAGGATACCTTGAAGTGTCTGTAGTAATAGCGGCTAACGTACGAAGCGATAAAAAATCAGTCCCTTTAAAGATTATATAACCAAAAGTGGCAAAGCACGACGAGATTCCACAGTTTTACTATACTTCCATTCTAATTGTCCCGTCGAAGTCATAGTTGAGTATTATTGATCGGGTATAGTTTTTGCAAGGCGAGAATATATAACCAAATTTTGACATAACGCAGCTTGATTCGATAATACACATGCACGACTGTTATTTCAACATCCTTTAGAGCGCACCTTCCCAACGCTTTTACATCAGTATCATAGTTTGCCAGGATTCAATTTTCTGTTAAAATTTACTGTCTTCGAATTACTCCTATTTGCCGAAGATTAATACACTGAAGCATACACCGAGAACAAGAAGTACGGACGGCGGACGTGCTTTCCCGAGTGTATCGCTTTGACTCTGGTATTCTTTATGGGAAGAAACTTGACAGGGCCCTGACAGTATAACAACGTTAATCCGAAATTGAAGACCCTGTTTATTTGCGAATAGCAAAGGGCTATAAATTTAAACCTGAGCTCTGTTTGCAAATCACCGTGTATTGATATGGACGCGAAATAGATCTTTCTTTTCCATTGATTGATTGTTGATCGTTCGATTGAATTACGTACACAGAAGACGCTCAGCTACATCATCGAGATCACTAAAAGTTTGAAATGTCTCTGAACGAACCACAATTACCAATTACAGAAATGAACGTAACACCTTCTTTACAAGGTGAAACGACAACCCGGCAAAGATTCAGTTACAGTTAATTCTGAGCTTAATATAGTACTGTGGCCCGGCGAAGGTGACACTACATGCATCTGTTACAATCCAAAACTTTGTCTCAAGTTTTACCAGCAACCGTACAATATTATCTCTGTCGTCGTGGTATCTGGCAGTTTTTCGTAAGCACGATAAAGACTCGAATGCTCAGCAAAGTTTTTATTCCCAAGACACAAGTCTGACCAGGACGTGTGTCTGTACAGTTGAAACCAGTTTGACCCTTCTAGTGGAATTGAAAACAGATTTTTCCAAAATCGAACGATGTCTGGGTCATATCCTTTGAGAGGTTAGCTTCTTGCCTTCTGACGATAAAATGCAAACTTTGATTAAGATTACAAACATAGGAACATATGCACACATGTATGTATGTATGTATGTATGTATGTATGTATGTATGTATGTATGTATGTATGTATGTATGTATGTATGTATGTACGTATGTACGTATGTATGTATGTATGTATGTATGTATGTATGTATGTATGTATGTATGTATGTATTCATGCATGCATGTATGTATGTATCTTTGTATGTGAGATTTTTTACAAGAACAAGGATTATATATACATACATATATATATATATATATATAATATATATATATATATATATATATATATATATACATATATATATATATATATATATATATATATATATATATATATATATATATATATATATATATATATATATATATATATATATACTTTTAGTAGATCAACTGAGAAGAAAGGGTAAAGAGGCAGGATCAACGACTGATTTGCATCTTGCATGACATTGAGAGATTGAAATAGGCTGGAATGGGGGAGAGACGGTCCTAGTCTCTAAAACTTTCATAAATCCAACATGAGCAAATAACGTATCAGTACAAATACAATAAATACCAAGTAGGAATTCAAACAAACCGAGGAACTGTGTTTCATTTGTACTCTGTTGTTGCAATCAATTTAATGCACGTAGCCATGCGATGAAGTTCTCGTTAACTGTGATCAATGGCTCGTATCTTGATCCCTCAGTGACGTCAGCCAGGGTTGGTTGCCATCGAAAGCACGCCTGCGCCGTGTACGCATTGTCTCTTACACAGAGCCGCCGTTGCCAGCTCATGCACTTTGCACGGCGTTATTTACTTTTGTCTTTTCAACGAGAGCGATTGAAATTTTGATTGGAAAAAAGTTTTAACTAATTGACAGAGCGGGCTGGGCGCTTGTTTATTTGAATTTGTGAATAAGATTTACCGTGTATTGATCCCCAAAGCCGCAGCAGTTTTCGAAACTCGGTCAGTGGCCGGGTCTTTACCCCACTTGTCCTCACGATAACCTTGTCACATGAGTAATTCATGTCAGGCTGTAACTTGAGGTTCAATTTATCTCTTAAACACATGAGAGCGGTCATTCTCGAGTCCTATGACTCGTTGTCTTGAAGATTGCAAACATCTTGATACCACGATTGTATATTGCATGCCAACGAAGTTTCCGACTTGAAACACGAGAATTTACGTGGTTTGCTCAAATCTCATCACGCACTCAAACGCTTTTGCGGAATACGAATAAAGGTAAAATATACGTATTTTCTTGCAATCGTGTAAAATTAATGCCCTGGCCCTGTCGTCCATCCAAGAGACGAGACACAATATTGACGTCAATGCCATCTTGTTGCAGGAAATATCTGTGTATAAAGAGCAGCGAAAATATTTTTTTAACTCACTGGCAATCCCTCAACAAACGCCGATGTGTGTTGGGTAGCAACCCTAATCCCCCGTCTTGACTAAATTGGCAGCTATCGATAGCGTTGCCACCTTAATCGGGTCACGTCGGGTCAACCCCAGTGTTTACGTTTCTCTTGTAACATGCCATCCGGCAAACAACGGATCTTCTTCAGCGCAAAGCCAGTTCTATGATCCGCTGGCAGACTATCACACGAATTGTTATTCTTTGCCGGCTTCAAGGGCTCATAACAATTGCGATAATGAAATACCGCCCGTGATATCATATCCATCGGGGACTTGTCTCAGTCTTGCCTGTTGTTCCTGGAGTATACTTACATACACCCTTTACAAATGCTACGAGCGAAATGAGCTAATGACGGCCTATTGTTCCTCCTAGCGTGACAGCACAGAGCATCCCCGATTAGAATTGGCCAAGAAGTACTTTTGTCCCTTCCAACCTCGAGGCATTCTTAAAGTCCTAGGTCAGGGATCTGGGATGACTCAGAGTAATTATGATGCCATATGCTTAATAACAGTGACTATTTTTTCATCCCACACCCACTTTTTAACAAAAGGAACGTTCCCTTGCACTGCCACTTCGACGGTGAAGGTTTCGCTTCTTTAATAGTCGCCACACGTAACAAGGTCGTTGGTACGCGATTAATACGAGCAGTGGGCAGTGAAAGCTGTCACATTTTGAATTTGTGCGCGAACCGGACCCAGGCCCGGCGATAGTGATACTCGCACTCCGATTATAGCACAGTGCCTTCTCGCACTCATTGATTGAGCATCTCTCTAGCTGGTCTTTTCGTCCACAGCGAGAACAACAGAAAGATAAGGGACGGTATAAGTGTTTACAGTTTAATCATATAATTATACTGAACGCTCCAGCGAACTGTTTTACAAGCGCCTCATCCACTGCGAAATTTCACCGTTGTCAAATTCATACGCAGCGAGGCTACGGATTGGTTTCCCGGCAGGCTTGGCAGCACTGAAGTCCAGAGATCTTCCCAACCTGCCAGTCACTCACAAATCCGACCAGAGCATGGCGAACACAGCAGTTGTGACGACGGGGTTGGTCAACCTTGGAGTTAACGCTGCCGGACCGTCCGCCGACGCCGACGAGGAGCAGGGAGAATTTAAAGCGCCAAGAAGACGACAAAGACTGGATATTCTGTTCCATAACGTGAGGAAAACAGCCGGAGTGACTTTCATGCCCAGGATAAACGGGACTGTACAAAGTAACCGACAGAAACCACCAAAGTCCCACAAAAGCGGAAAAAATAGCGAGGAGTGTTTTCAGACGACTTCAAGAGTTGAGTCAGTGTCGCGGCAATCAAGTCTGTCGCCTTACTCGTATATCGACGCAAACAAACGAAGTGGCTCTACGGACATTTTAAGAAGACGGTTAAGAAACTTTAAAACCGATAGCAAATCGAGCTCCAGCGGGTACGTGAGCGGATCTGAAGAGTCGTTTCATTGCAGTGGTGCATCTCCTAGCCCAGAACTCAAATCGAAACAACAGGACTACATCACCGAGGAAAAGATATCTTTGATCGAGTCGACTTGCACGAAGAACCGGGCAGACACTATACTCCCTTCGGTTGACGGTGAAGCAATACCATCGTGCGAAAAGGCCGAGCAGTTCGAGGTGCCTGCGATGATGTCCTGCAACTCTGAGATCGGAAGCGAAGTCAAGTTCGCGGGACTACCATCGGAGAACCCTGGTACCATCGATAACAAACAGCCCGACACGGGCTCGAAACCCGCCAAGACGGGAAGAAAATCGCTACCTAGCGAGAGGAAACTCAACAAATCGCACTCGTTTCCCTCGCCGCATTTTCCATCATTCCACGACTTAGGAAACATCGCACGTCATCATCATCATCATCATCATCACCATCACCACCATCATCGGCACCGAGTGCTCCGTCGTGGTCGAAGCCGTGGTGAAGGCGAGCTCGTGCATTCCGTCAAATTTAAATTTGCTATGGTAGGAATATTAGATTTTTATCAGTAATACGATTCACAGTGATGACGTCATATTGTCATCAGAGTCCGGTTTTTTTTCTATTTACCTGTTACTCCCTTTCCCTTTTTCTTTTATAGTTCCACTGCCTTCTAGAGACAGTCATATAAATGCTTTACAACAAAAGTATTACGAGAAAATTCTTCCTGGCCAAACCGCAATGCGTGCCATAACCTGCACTCCCTTTAGGGTAATGATCTGTTAAAGAGCATACATGAAATATTGTTTATCGAGTAATACGCTGTGATGAACATTTCTCGAGGGTGTATGGGAATCCCATCTCCTCTATCTACGCGTAACTTGAGTAATACCGGATAATATTTCCAAAGATAGCAGTCAGCTGTGAGCGGTCGTTGTGCCCCGGCCACTCTTATAATCACCTAGAATCTGCTTTTTCAAATGAAACAACACACCACACATATATACACAGACACACACATAAGGGGAAACCACAGATATACGGTAAGTATATACATACTGCGAATTGATAACGAGCCGTTGTCGAGTCGCAATTATAAACATTTGTGAATGGGACGGCAGGCGTTCATTGACTGACAGTGTTTGTATACGGAGGATTCAATTTACGTGTATCAGATTGTGCCTACTCCAGTGTGTTTGAATGAAACGTAACACGTTATTGAGACGATCGCCTTCACACAATTGAGTTCGATTACAATGCCCTGGCCTTTACTTGATGCTTAAATTTCTTGAGTAGATCGGACGATTGATGCTACGTATTATCCAATTGCACTAGATCGTCAGCCCTTGAAGTAAACAACGGTGCCGGCGCTTGCTTGTCTTTTTCCTCGCGATTTTGTGTCGACTGAAAACGGGTCAGAGTTCACTTCAAGTTCAGGGATGACCTAGGAAAGAAAGACGGGCGCTTTCTCAGAGCTAAGACTCTTAAACAGCCAGTTCAATAAGAAGAAAATGTCGACGCAACTTTTATTGAGGATAACCCACGTATTATTCGCAAGTCTGCACCGTGGAAGACAGAGGCATTGCTCTCTAGCAAGTAACGTCTCGTACATACCATCCACACTGCATTGCCAACATCCTATGTGAATTGTTTGGGTTTCTTTCCGTATTGAAGACGCATGCGCAAAAATCATCCATGTAGCAAAACATATCCTGAACCTTACAAACCAACATTCACTGTTTGCTTGAATAACAATTTCCGACGGCACATGTGATAGCGAGTCACTAACAACTACTGTAATGAAATTGTAGTGGTAGCCTTCATAAAGTCTAATGGGTCGCTATACTTGTAGTTACTTGTAAGCTGCAAGCTTTAATCTAGCTCAAAGGTTAACGTACTTCTTTCTGCTCATTCCGTGCGAGTAGAATCTGAGTGATTGCTCAGTATCTCTATGTATTTCCAGGTTTAGAAGAAGACTCTTAAACTAATGAGTAATCATAAAATACGGCTGTTTAAGGTAGATTGTGCCTCGCCAACATCGTTTTCGAAACACTTAAATTATCAAATAAAACACACTTGGGGTCTACCATAGTGAGTCAAACCATGGAGGATTCGGAGTAAATGAAATTTTCATTGTATTGGCTTTGTGAAAGTCCCAAATTTAATTTTGCCCCTTGGAGTTTACGAAATGAATGGCGGCCATATTGAATTGTTGAAAAATTGGTAAATCTATGGAATTTATTTCTGTACACAGGGATGCTTTATTTACGTTGTTGACAGTGAAATAGAATGACTCAAAGTTTTGTCGAGGAAAGCTCAAAGAAAAGTTAAAAACTTTCCGTTTCGAGGCGCGCTTTGTTTTTAAGTTTTACTCAGTTCAAGTTTTAAGTTCGCCGCTTGTCGCGGGGTGCAATGCAAATACACAGATTACACCATTAACTGTTGATATAGTTGCCACTTTTTCATATTGAAGTGTTTGCGATCGGGAGAGTGTAACCAGTTTCCCCGCAACGGCACTGACTTACTGCTGGGTCAGAAAATAAGGGTTGCTAGAATCAACAGGGTGACGGAAGCAACCGGTAAAAACACCCCTTGAATGTTTTCACTTGTGTGACTCCAGAGTTGGATTATGATAATGAAATATTTTTTAGAATTATCTATTTGTTAAAATATTTGCATATAGACACGCTTGTGGCACATTTCGGTGAAATTTTCAGTGAAATACTGAGAGAGGTCGTCTATTATATTGTGTTTGCTCTGAAGAGTGACAATGTCGCAGAGTCAAGATTCAATTCTTAACTTGTTCTACCTATACGACTATGGCAATTTGTCTCTACCCCTTGGCAAATAGCAATAATCCCGTCACCACTGATTGAGGCTTTATGGCTTAAAATGACATAAAACTGATTAACGGAAAAGAGAAACTACATAAATTGTACTGTAACAACAACATGCGAAAATTAAGGCTACAAGCAATCAAAAAAAAAACATCAAACATTTACAGTTTTTCGGTTTTTTCTCATCGTATGCAGCCTTAGATCATTCGCTAGTTGTTTGAATACAGTACCGGAATATTTCCTTCTTTAATGGGATGGCACGAAAACTCTGATTGCGGGTCAATATCTGTTTGGCTAAAGTTTCATTTGGAAAACGTAAACACGACTGTTTTGTTCGCCGGGCGTGACCTTTTGTTCTTAGCGTGACCTTTGCTTCCGAGCGGCAATAAAATAACCATTCCATCATCTGACAGGGGTGCATGTCAAAAATTTTGAGGCTTCAAGTCACTAAGTTTTGACGTTTATAGCAAGAGTAATATTTTAGCGCTGTTTCTTCTTCGTGCCCGGTCGTAAAGTCAGCGTGGCTTCTAGGCGCCATTTCCCGCAAGTCTGCAAGCAATTTCCCTCTCTCACGACAGGCATGGCGGAGTATTCTTATTGTATGCAATGTTGACATCGCGTGAACTTTCAGCTGAGATGTAAAGTCGTTACTCATTTTAAGTCGTCAAATTCAGCGTATTGCACGGTAATGTATTCGACCTTCCAACGCGCCACCGATAACGGAATTCGTGCTTGAATCCCAGTTCGGACTTGTTATGGAGTTTATGTGGTCTCGTGCCAGCAACGACTTCAATTCGTTTGATGGTTTGTGTACAACCTTGTCGCAGTTTTCAAGCTTTGTTTTGATTTTACAGACTTAAAACATGTTGTCAGTGCAGGTTCTAGGCTATCTTTGGACATTAAGTAATTAGATACTTAACCTACGCTATTCAGTTGTGGTGTTTTTATTTCGGACAGAACAATCACAAACAACAAACCGCGTCGTGTATTGTGTGAAGTATGAAATTTGGCCTTGCACTTCAAACAAGGCTTGCCTCATTCATCTGTATCAAGAATTGCGAACTTGAAGGTCATATCGACCGTGACAGCCTTGTCCGGTGACCATGCAAGGAATGAAAACAAATACCACACGAATGTCGCCTACGAGGGCGCGCTTGAACACTGGAGGCCTTGGCCCAGACGGAGTTTGCTATGATCAGTCCGGGTTATGTCCATAGAGAGGATATTACGATTGACCAATCAGCGAACCTGCCGCCGCCAACGTCATGAATAATTAACCATGCAAACCTTGGCTCGTACATTGCAACGAGTTTGGAACTTTTCGGCTTGATTTCGCCCTTTATTTTTAGGACTGGGTAGTTTTTACATGTAGACGTTACGCACAATGTTCAGTGCGGCCGAGATGGTGACCGACACAAGTGGTTAGTACATTGAAAATTACTTATTTGGATGAATTTTCTGGCCGGGTACGGCTCCTAGAAATCAGCATTTGACAATTGTAAATCTACAGTAAGTTATTTGTCGCCAAATATCGCCTACTTTTGGTCAAATTTCAATTTAACCTTGCCATCTGCAGTATGGAGAATGTTTCAAGCTTTGCAAAGATGGGTCAACTGTTTTAGTCGGTCATCGGAGCACGATGGAGCACGATTTTTTCGATCACCATGCATTTCCCGGTACGATCGACCCTTCGCTCAGAAAAACGCGCGCCGGATCAATCGCCGAGAAGTTAACCAAAAGCTGGAAAAGAGAACGAAAAACGTACAATAACTCTTTGTGGAATATGGTCAAGGTTAAGAACTCAGAAAACTATTGTTGAAGAAATCTTACAATTTTTAACACCGTAGAACGTCGCCTATCGACTGGAGCGAAGATACTTCCGGGTAGCCAACAGTCTCACTCGATCGGTGGATCTGTCAGGTCGTATCGCGATCTGAACAAAGTGAACCAACGTAACCTTTGACCCTTGTTACATATACAGTACGTGATTGGTTCTTGCATTAATATCATTACATATACGGTACGCCATTGGCTCTACCCTACTATCCTCTATATGGACATAACCCGGACTGATGATAAGGTCAAAGAACGTACAAGCTCGGCGCAAGTGTCCAAATCCCTGCGTTCATTTTTTTTTCAAAATCTAAGTTAGCATTGATACTGAAAGACGACTTTTTCTAAACCGTATGCTTTGTCCAAGAAGCAAGCGAGAAATTTGAGAAACAATCACCCTGAACTTGGCAACCTTGACAAGTTTGCTATTGTTTCAGCACATATTTGTTCACGTTGTTTGCGTTTTCAATTTGTTTACGTTTTCTTCAAGAGCAAGGTTTTCCTCCTTCCGCGTCGCTGGACACCCATATTGCACTATTAAGCAATCTTATTATTATCGCCCGTGCTGGTACGAGAATTCATTTTAGCCAGTCAGTTGAAGCTCACCTGTCAGTCATTGAGTGTCAAATACACAGTTCTCGGTAAACTACAGTGTATTTTTGCATACATATTGCAAGCTTCGAATACGGTACTATAAATTGCAATCATACTGATCGTGCATTTGCGATATTTATGACGATTTAACAAGCTTTAAAGGTTTACAGGATAACAGCCATCGGTTTTTACGCTTTTCTGCGTTAAAAAAAATCAGGAGGGAAGCAGACATGTTTTATAGGAACAAAATCACATACACATGTATTCAGAAATATCCCCTTGTTACACTGTAGCCTTATCGGGGCAAACAAAGCCACGGTCATCCTGAGAAATGTGAAGTTCTTGTGCAATTTTCTGTATTTAATAAAAAGAAGCAAAAAAAGAATATTCATATTTAGAATAATTTGTCGACAAGGCATGACACCGATTTTGACCGTACGATTTAACAGATACACAGCTGTGATGTGATTTCGAAGCTTTCCAAATGTATCGCCAGTGCCACTCAGAGCACAAGTTTATTCCCATCCTGTCGCTTTGGGTACGATTAAATACCGTGAACGGGAAGCGGGATTGGAGAGAGTTAATGGTGGATGGCGAAGACACACTGGTCGTGATGTATCTCAATCTGCAATTCCGATACGGTGATAATGGCAATAGAATAAATATCGATCACAAAAATGTTCACAGCGGCAGCCCAGCCGACGATAAAGCGGTACCCGACAGCGGCCTGTTACACGTACGGTTTATTGTGCTATTGATTGACTTGTTGAAGCGCGGCTCCAACTGCCTACACAACCCAGCGCAATTGATTGTACGTCCGGAAGCGATGTAGTTCCAGGACAGAACTTGTCGCGTAGGGTAACAAATCCAGCGCCAGCGACAGGCGCACTATCCATTTCGTTCGTAACTCCAAACCACTTAAATGTTGATTGCGTGCACCTAGGGACGAGCTCAAGCTCAGGCACACGGATAACGAAGTCGCACGCTCATATTCGTGACGTATACAACATAGAAAAGTCAGTTGTCTTTTACCCTAACTATTAACCGTGCTCGTAGCGCAAGTATCTTTGTTGAGAGTGAGGAGTGTTATGGTTTTTTCCTCTATGAAAAATGGCGGGATCAAATCAAAGTCAGTCACGTGTTAATCAAGAATGAAAAGATAAACATTGAATGACTTATAATACCCCTACAGAAACGACATAAATTTACTCCGTTTGGGGTTTCAGCAACACTGTCAGAATGTCAATTATTACGTGAGTGCGCTCTATAATTATGTTTTATAAACTCTGTAAGTCACCAAAGAGAACTGTAAGGAGGGCCATCAAAGTGGGTAATAATCGTCACGCGCGATTTTACAACATGTACTTTTAATAGGATCTTTCAATTTTCCCTTTTAAAGACCTGGAAATGTAGATAATTGTATGGTTATATCAATGCGATGAAGCAAAAATAGATCCTTGGCAGCTTTGTTATTCACTAAGCGCATGCTAAGCCCGACTACACTGACAGAAGAGAGCTGAACCCAAGATGGATGACGTCACGCGAGACGTAGCCAAGCTGCAGCCAATAATGGCCGTATCACCTGTCAGCACCAAAACAATTGCTCAAGGTGTTTCAGGAGTGGCGTTAAAGCTCTCCTAAGGGATTACACAAGTCGCTCTGGGATTCGCTGGTAGTACTCGGCAAGGTGTGGTGGTGTAGAAAGAAGACTTGTTGTTCGCTGTCGTCAAAAGACGTCAATTGGACCTTTTCTGTGTAGCGGGCCTTCGCATGACGGGAAGTGACTGGAGCAGATGCACCGCCCAACCCTCGTTGGCCAAACTGCCTTTGTTTCGCACCTCTCGCTCTTTAAATCGAGTCATGCTTTGTAGTTACGTTTGATGATCAACTTGGACAACGGGTGCTGGACAGCTTTTGATTTTAATGTTCGACCAGACCTGAGGAGAGCATTGCTGGTGAACGAATCCTGATTTTCTCCGCTTAATTGGAAGCGACAGGGAAGCCGCTGCTTCTCAGACAGACGGTAAGCTTCTACCGGATGCAAAACCTCCACATCCCGAAACTCGAAACCTGAACTGCAGCAACCGAAGGAGGAAAAGATCCCGGTGCTTTTATTCTGTGGCAGTCATGAGGAAACCAGCCACGAAGAACTCGAAAACAACTCAACAAAAACATGTGACTTTTCCGACGATAGCTGATCGTTCACACCTTATCCAGTTCTCCATCAAATCGAACCCGAAACCTGCCTCGACACCGCGGAGGACGACATCTCCTCCGGGCGACGACAAACAACTCAAACTACCCAAGGTACCGGTCAATCGCACCGCCGCCGTCGTCAGCCCCACGTCGGCTTTCAGAAATCTGTCGCCGCCGAAGTTCAGGACTCCGAAGAAGATCCGGAGACAAGTGCCGGGGAGTGTGCTGTTCGAGCCAAGCAAACTCTCAGCGTTACCGGTAATGTGATCATTTCAGTGGTTCTATTTTTAACAGTCAGTCAGTCAGTCACTTACTTACGAAGGTAATTTTATCGTCGGTCACGGAAGAGTTGTAGTCGCTGCGTGTTTTTCTTACCGTCGCTCACATGTGACTCGACACAAGTACACCGTGTGGTGAAACTGTGCTTAATCTTGCTCAAGTGTCTACATTTCCACATTCTGCGCAACGTTTTTGCCAAATTATCTCTCTTTTTGCATATTTCCTAATTATTATCCGCGAGCTAGGGTTTCAGCTGGTGACAATCATCCATGGTGATTCGTCATAAAATATCGGGTGCGTGTGTGCAGTCTTGTTTTGTTTATCAAAGTCATATTTTTATAAATGCTTGTCTATGACTATTGGGCATCAGGTTCTCTATATTCTGTGACGATAGAAATGATATCAACACATCTGTAAAGGGGTTCATACCCCGACATACTTTACTCTGAAAAGGGATACTTTAACACAACCCGATGACATATCACCGATAGCATGTTAATTTGAAGCGAAACGTTACTTCACTTAAATGTAAAATTGCATTTAGAGAGGTGATGTTAGTCGCCGTGGTCCATTGTGTGTCGAGTATTGAATATCCAGTAAAATAGAAACGCCATTCGCTCAATGTCAACGATAAAATTAAATGAATAAAAAGCATGAGTCCGGTATAATGGGCACGCAGTCCCCATATGCAGTAATTTGGTTACTTGTCTTTTTCGTTTATATGGAGAAATCAAAGACTTTTTTGGATTTGCAGACCAACACAAGGGGGGAAGGTGCGTGTGTGAAGATATGAAATCCTAGTTTTCACATCGAGTTATATCCTGCGTAAAATGATTGTATATTGGCGAAAAAAGGGACACTGCGAAAATTAAAAATGTTTACGTCTTCCGAGCCCTTTACACCGTCGTGAGTGCTGTGGTATTTGATACGGTACTATAGAGTTTAAGTTTTTGTTTCCCATATTCTCTGCAGTTCACTATAGTGTATTGTGCTCTAGTGCGTAGGTCATTATTGAATAAAACCCCTCTCTTTTCTTTCCAAGCCTGTTACAATTTGCCTCCGGCAATCGACGACATGTGTACTATAGGTTTACAACTGTCTCGCTCTGTTTTGAGGATCACTCAGGTCAAACGCGAAACGCAGTCCATTAAAAGCGAGCGAAAGGAAGCCCGAGGCAAGGTTGCCAGGCGAAGTTGAGGAGGTGCGAAGCTCCAAGTGTCATAAAACTGTTTTTTCCTGCTATGCCCATAATTAAGTCCTGGCACAAATGACTGATAAGCGTTTAGGTCCAATTTTACCCGTGTATGATCTATGTTTGATAATGTCCGTCCACACGTCGTTGCCACGATCGTTGCTTGCACAGTCAAATTTCATCTTTTTGGGCATGCAACGTACTTGCACGCATCAATCACTCACTGAAACCTATAGGTATAATAGTATTTTGAAAGATCAGTACAAATACGAAACGAATCGCGTCAAGTAACTCTGAGCAATCTCCATGTCATATACTAGACTGTACAAGCCCATAATTTTTGGCCAAAAACTGTCGGATAAATGTGTATTTATTTTTCGTTATTCCTACTCCTTAACTCTTTGAGTGTTGAAAATTTTCCCACCAAAATTAAAGAGCAAAATTTTACCAATTTTTTGGTGATTTGTTTCTGTATTTTTTGACAATTTTGGACCTAATGAACATCACTTTATATCGGCTTCAGATTTTGAACAAAATTTTGAAGAACAAAAATCTGAAAAATATGTCTCGGTTACATACATACAGGCGACAAAAATTGACTTTGACACTCAATGGGTTAAAACAAATTTCTTTTCCTTGAAGTATGTTACTTTAAGGTACTAGGATGTACCATATTCTGCGCATGCCTCTAAAACATTCAAGACATTTTCCGCCTACCACCATTTGAAGCTCATCAAGTCTCGGTGACTGAAGTTTTGCTTTCACTGGCTTATTTTTGAGAAAATCGAAAATCTTAATTTATCGCCACAGAGATAACACAGAGGCCATTTTGAATTTCAGATTTCGGGAAATAAATGGTACTGTGTTACTCTAGTATCAAGTTTTGCACGGTAAACCCTTTTTTGTACTTGATTTCGAACGGGAATAGTTGAAAATCCTTAAACGATAAGTTTGAGCAGAAGTGGAAGTCTTACTAATTTAGAGGCGTGTACTGCCTGAACAGAAAAGTGTTTGTCTTGCAAACACAAGCCAACGTGCGATATATGTAATTGTTGACAAGTGAATTTTTGCCCGGACAGGACTAAACATTCAGTTGTCAACAATAGCATTTGGCGTTGCGCATGTACATGCAATGTCAACAAGTTGAGTACCAGGCACTTCGCCGTGATCTTGGGAGTCGGCCAAGACATTGTATTCTTTACACACAGAACGAAAATAATGAAATTTAAAATGAGGCAAAAGTTAAAAGATAGTGGAGCTTTAAAAAGTCCCGTTACGGTAGCACGCATTCTTTTTCCAAAGAAACACTTTAGTAGTCGAGATAAGAGTTAAAATTTTACACATGTATCTTAAAATGTAGGATGAATGTCATAACTTTCTAAACTATAGATGACTAAAATAGCATCTTTGCTTTGTTCACAGCCGTTGATAAGGTTTCGCCGAGCAGTCAGAATCGTCCAGACATTACTCCGAGCTCTCACGACGTCAGATAGGTAGGTATTAAAATTATCATTTTACTGTTGAGGGGAGTGTGTGAAGTACAAAGAATTGACTGCCATTCGGTGTCCACCTATTATCAGCATTACCCAATAAATCGCCTTAACATTCCTTTTTAGATGTCTGAAATTATTTCAGCGTGATCAGGACTAATTAATGTTTTTTGTGTTTCGCTACCGAACCGTTATCAAAAGATGGCACCGGGGTAACTTTATGTAAGTATCAAATGCAGAACGTCCGATTCCGCCGACACCTACCATTTTGCCCTCAAGTAGTTAGCTACTCCAAAAATGAGAATCCCCAATTCCAATATGCAGCCTACTTGCATTTCATTCAATTTCACTTTCAGTTCCTCACCAGATAGCGCAAACATTTCAGACTGGAGTCCGTAGCTTCAAAACAATTCAAAACTTTGTTTCGTTCGTTCTGTGACAATCGGATTTTCCCAATTATTTTCTTTCCTTTAGAATCAAGGGATTATAGTGAAGCCTTTTCATACTCGCAAAAGCTCATTCGAACTGGTGCAAGAATGTAAAGACTCAATCAACAGGAACTAGGGCCAGAATAATATAAAGACAAATTTCATTTAAGTCGATTGAAACTAAAAAGAAAGACGCAAAAGTATTTCATACATGGGGAAATGTACATAAAATAAGTGAAATTACAAAATGTCTGAGAAATGGTGCCTGAAATTGGAAATTTAAGACTTTCAATTGTGAATCGTAAGCTCATACCAGTTTTTAATCGGATTCAATTAATCGCCAGCATTTCTGACTGGTAAAAAGTAAGCAATCTAGTTAATTGGAAATACCTTTATTATGGCTCTGGGCTCGACAGAAAAATAACGGTCCACGCCTCACGTTTTTACGTATTGAGCCAGCTAGAGTCGACGAAGAAAGTGTTCCGTCGATTGAGAAACCGTAGATTTGATTGGTTAAATGACTTCTCAACTTTTTAACAGTGGAGTAAACGTTATTGTTCGTGTTTGCATTACAGGGAGGCTCGATTACGCAACTCGGAACTGAAATTCCTTCTGTACGCGGCCGATGATCCCGTGGGCAGCTCAATAGGGGGATCGGGTCTTTATTTTGATCCGTCATACTACAGAGCCAAGAAAGATGTAAGTACACAGACACCGGTCACAATCATTAAGAACCTTTCACGGTGTTGTGGGTTGGGTTTTTTGTGAGCGGGTTGTTTGTGGTTCTGCCTAATCCTCACCCATAGCGTTCTCTCGCGTATTCAGCTCAGTGCCCTATTCGAATTCGTAACACTCGATGAAAGGTATAGCATAACACACGCACTCCGTTTCTGGAGGGCTCGGTAAACAGGAAATTCTTTCTAGCGGCCAAAAAACACTCTCTGTGACTCTCTAAGAAAAATATTGCAACGTTCACACATAGAGAAGTGCCTCAAGGTTTCGTTAATGATTTTATTAAACGCCGTTCAAATTGAGTGCCGACTCTCGCGTTACTATTCAATGTAAACAAGCAAGGAAATGGTGAGTATTTCAGTGAGAGTGGCCGGTCTAATCGAATTAATTGTGAACAGAACATTAAATTATCACAGGGTGCAGAGACTCTCACGCAAAGTGAACGACCTCTGTGTCATTCATATCTGTTCGACCTGTGGGCTATTTGATATTAACATTTTGGAATCAGACACATTGTCATACATCCTGTCAACAGAATGAGATGGGTTTGATGACTTTCACTGACCGTGGATTACCTGTATGTCTTGAAAAGAAATATCCTTAGAAACATTACAGAAACACACTGGACTACATATATAACTTGGGGGAGGGGGGATTCTACTTTAGAAACACTCTTGTGTGACAGATACTTTACATCATGTCTTGAAGTTCGCAAAGGTAAACCTTCGAAATGATATGGGTACGAGAATACTGAGACACGTCATTGGAAAGAAATGTTTGGGTTTTTATTGTAGGTCAAGTCGATTGTATTATAGGAATAAAATAACAATATTGCTGCCATCTGCTAACGTTAGATAAATTTACGACTTTACAGTTCGTATTTAATGCACGATTAATTTTATGCTAGTTAATATTTTCCATCGACGATCAACCTCATTATTGGTTTATTTGCAGAAATCAAGCAATGCTTATTCTTATATTTTGCATAAATTGAATGAAGGAAATCGAACATTAAAAATTTTGATACATTTCCCAAGCAAGGGCTGATATTGAACTTGTAATGTTCCTTTACATTCACTTCGATGCCAATATGACCTAGAAAAGGCTTAGCCATGGGTGACATATGAACCGATCAACGATCCGAAAAGAGTGACGGTCGGAAAAGTTTCTTTTGTCCTGCAGTTAACATTTGCCGACATCACATTCAATGTCGTGTCACATCGGAAATGGTCGAGGTTATGCCAACAACCATTGTGCATATGTATACGCCACCGTCGTTGAGAGGACAGATTGTGTTTCATTGTTTCCTATGTCATACAACATCTTATTACAACAAACCTTGAACTCAAAATAGGCTTATTATCGATCGCGCACAATGTATCTGCACGATAATATGACTTCACTACATTATATACATCCCAAACTTGTCGTTGAAAAGTTACAACCGTAAGAGATATCGTTAAAGAACTCTTCTTATCTTCATTTTTTGTGACTGTATTATGAAAGTTTGGTAAATTCATCTTATTTCAGATGCAGCTAAGTCCCGATGCCAAACAAATTCTCTCCATGCCTCCAGAAGAGAGGACAGAAGAACAAAAGAAAATTGTAAGTTCTCTCTCTCTCTCTCTCTCTCTCTCTCTCTCTCTCTCTCTCTCTCTCTCTCTCTCTCTCTCTCTCTCTCTCTCTCTCTCTCTCTCTCTCTCTCTCTCTCAATAACCGAACTAACTTTTTATAACGTCGGAAAGCAAACGAGAGATGAACTAAGGAATAGAAAGTATAGAAATGAGCTTAAGTTCAAAGCAACTTTTTCTATGGCATCTTAGGGACGGGCAGGAGATGACAGATTAAATCCTCAAGATACCAGGTACCTGGGTTCCCGCAATGGTACTTTGAGCTAGCCTGTATGACTTTTATTGCTTCTACGCGTCAACATGTATTGTTGCGTTTTCCTGCTCAACTATTTATGAGTTGCTAATAAAGGCAAAATACTCTTGAAATCCGCTTGTGGCATCGTCCGACTTGTGGCCTGCTCAATGAACGAGGCTTAAAAAGTTCTACTAATGGAGCGACTCGAGTGGCTACATCTATTCAATCGCGCTTTTTGTTGGCGACACGTTTGGGCAACGGTGTTGATAGGTGAAGTGATAGCGATGGAGTGACCGAACAAAGCAAAAATGCACTGCTTCTGCGGTCAGTGTGACTTGAATGGCTCCCTCGATACGAACGCAATTTTTTATTGGTTGTTTTAGTGACCATTAGTGGCGGCGAAAGCCTATCTGCACGTTTCATTCTATCATTTGTCTTTTTTTTTATCCACAGGCGTTGCTGTCCCTGAAAAGCGCCGTTGAAGCGTTTGCAGAGTTCCCGATCAGAATGCAACGGTCGCTGGTCAGTGTAGGCTGGTATGAAAGGTGAGTGAAGCGATCACATTTACTGCTGCTGTACATGTAGTTATCCTCGTGTTGGGGGACGTTGAGATACGTCAGTTGGAATTCGCTCATGCACGAGAATGGTGGTCGACCTGAGATACGACAGGAATTGAGCTCAAATATACGTGCAATGGGGAAAACAGCATTAAGGTGCAAATGACTGTTATAATACCTCTGACAACGTTTAATGACACAGATCTCAGATTAATATTTTGTTCACGGAGAGCCTGAAGCTATAATTGTTGCATTGTCGACGATCACAATTTTACAGTCGGAACAGACGACTGACCTCAACTGCAAGAGTACCAACCCATCGTTCGTGACTTCTCTTCTTTTTCCTCAGTTACGAAGCATCACGGGTAATCATCAGGCAGGGACATCACGCAGAAAATTTCTACATGATTCTCACGGGAACCGCTGTGGTCACGCTGTCTTCACAAGATGCTAAAACAGGAGAAACCAAAGTACAAACCGTCGCTTTTTTGAAGAAGGGCAATAGTTTTGGGGTAAGTGTCAAATCCATATGCCCTCCGACGTATGTTCTTAGCAGCGATGCGTACCTTTGCGCCGTCTTATTAAAATAAATAAAATAAAACCATTCTGCCAACATTTCTATACTCGATGATTTAAAGTTACCTGGTCACCAAAAAGTCGCATATATCTCCTTATGATAGTATTAAAAGAAACGTGTCGGCCATGTTGACATGAACATCTTTGGTGGCGCACTTTTAGTTGCGTGACACCTGAGAGAGAGATCAATAGTTACTATAAAATGCACGTGACTGAATTGATTTAATGCTCTGTTTAGATTGCCCGCTCTCAAACACGATGTTTGTATTTCACTTTCGGCCGAACTAATAAAAACTATCCAGTCACAGAACAATATTTATATGAGTAAATAAGAGCTAAAAGGATTGCCTATTACTTTAAAATGGTGTAGTTTCTCATTGGTATAAACTTGAACTCTAATTGTTTCTTTCACAGGAGCTTGCTATAATGCACCACTCAAGAAGAACGGCCACAGTCAGTTGTCAAGATGGCGTTGAACTTCTAGCAGTCGGTCGAGAGGTCAGTCAAATTTACGTCTTTACGAATGGTTGAGTAAGACTTAGGTCGATTGATACTCTTCATGGCATGTTCACTTATCGTGTTCTCACAAAGTCAACGCCATGAGTTTTTAGCCTGACCCCAATTTGCTATCTCACACGTTTCACAATGTGTTTAATGTGAATTCGTCGTCAAACGTTCCTATGGCAGCAAGATGGCAACAATCTGGCAACAGGTAGTACCACAAGGCTCACGACTCATGCAAGTCCCTCACCTCAGTGTACCAGAGACTCATCTCGAACACGTTGGCTCAAGAGCTAACGTCATTTCAGCAACCCATTCTCGTTACTTTGTTAATCAGAGTCTTACAAACATTTTTCAAATTGTCACGTATAGGCGGCAAGAAAAAGGGGTTACATTCATAGGAAGTGCACTCTTTTATGCATGATTACATTTGCATGGGGAAATGACCCGAACTTAGTCATATAGTTGATCACTTTTTGCGCCTGGTAAAAATTTAGTGCACGATTAATTTGCGTTATATTTGCCGCTATAACCAAACTCAACCCGTGCGTTTCCCATAGGATTTCGTCGACATCTTCATGCATCGGGGAGACGGCAACGAGCCCGAGTTCATACAGTACTTGCGGACGATGGAGGAGTTCTCCGGCTGGCCGATTTCACGACTTCCCCAGGACGATCCCAAAATATGCCTGTACATGTACTTCAGGAGGGGCGTGGTCATATGCAAAGACAGCAACAAAGCTGATTGGGTCTACATAGTCAAATCGGTGAGCAATTCATATTCCATTCTTCGATATCGATTCTTCTATAACAACAGAAACGAAAACATATTGTCCAAAGTTGCCATGTTTATATTCGTCTCAGATTGAAATCAGTTAGTAAATTGCATGAATCGACAAAATGAGAGAGCCGCTGTCTCGGCGCGTATTTTTTTTCAATTTTAAATGTAATTCATTTGGGAAGTCGGTTACGCATTGTCTTGAACATTGAAACATGCTGAAGTAGTTATTAACAAATTATCTCTGAACCCATCAACCCTGTGTACATGTGGAACAGAAAATGAATATTGCTGCTCTGATAGCTTAAAACCTAACTAATATCATTCAAGATTGTCCATTATTTTGATTTTGAGAAGATATTGATGGTAAATAGTAAGAAAAACTGGGGAAAAACTTTCTATGATGTAAAAACTTTTCATATTTATCGTGTTTTGAAATACTAGATTGAATTCTAATTTTTCGCGGAATGATTTACAGCAGTCCTACTCTGTCTGTTTACAATGAGATATTTACAATTTATGAGCCTGCTGAGTTATTTACGTTCTTTCTGGATATCGTTTCAGGGAACGTGTCGGGTGCTAAAGAAGCTGCAAGAGGTCCACCCAGACATCCGGGGTCTTCGGTCACTGGTTCCGGATGCGCAGATGGATTTAATAAGTGAGTTTAATGGTTTTGCTTGCATCGCTTCAGTTCAAACTCATCAACAAAACTTGTATACCTTTCTACAGAAGGAAGTCTTTCGATTTCGAGTGTAAAATAATCGCATTTTTTTAGCTTGCGGGGACATGATCCGCAGTTCCAATACACTGCAAGAAAAAAAAAACGATTGTAATGTTAAAGTCAATAAACTTTTCTCCATACCCGACAAGATGAAGTTTTCACGGTCAATATTATCCTATATTTACTTGCAGGTCCCAGAAGTCGATCGACTGCATCTAGACACACGCCCTTCCCAAAGGGCTACAAGAGTCGACCAAGTACCCAGCCTAATTTTAGACCCAGCCCAGAACCACAGAGGAAAAAGTCCCTGCCCTCAATTCAAATCAAGAGCCCCGACCAAGGTAGGTGTAATTGGCGGTCATTGGACTCAACTAGGGAAAGTACGGCTATACCCTGCCCGGGTCGTTCAACTTAGCCGGGTAGACTAACAGACACAGCATGCCGGGTCTTCACTCACGTACTATGCAAACTAGAAATGCAGACCATTTTTTAGTACATACTTGTCTTAGAGGTATAGTGAAGACCATTTAAATTGATAAAGACAGGCACATTACCGAAGTTCAAGTTGATCGCTGTTTTCTTCAACTCTATTCAGCCCAACTGAGCGGAATTGACTGTTTTCACACCAAAAATTTTAGCAGGAGACGCAAAGTAATTTTGTAGCCATTCGTTAATTCCCAAGTTGACGATTTGCAATCTTTTCTGTTGAAAGGGTTATGTATTGCTGGGTTATGTCACGGTACCTCCATGGTTATGTACAGAAAGAGTTATGTCTTGCTAGAGTTACACGACTCGGTCCATGAACCATGGAATTGCATTCACTTGATATTTTCTGGTGTATTTTGTACTGCGTTGCAAAAAGCCAGTCTCTTTACGGGGCACACAGGCGAGTTTTACCAAGAGTTTGAAATAGTGCGATACGTGTGCACGCAATGGGGCAATCCATACCCAGGCATAGCGAATGGGAATGCGCGAAAAACAACCAGCCAAATGGCGGCGTGTCTTGGTTTTTCTGGAGGCATATCATAGCCCTGACACTATAGCATTAGTGTTTAAACATTTATGCTGATAACTTGGTTGAGCTCACCATACACATTGAACTGTCTTGCAGTTGACAGGGAACGAGTTGAATTCCAGAAGAAACTCGAGGAGCAGAGACCCGAGACCAGGCCGAATGGGGTCGCCGTAAGTATAGACATAATTTTATATTCCTTGCCATCTAATAGCACGCAGACTGTCCCATGCCATATTTACAAGTTAACAAGCCGCTAGATGGCGCCTTGTGAAAACCCTCAGATCGTTACCAGAACATCTTTCGTATGTATGTATTTTAAATAATAATATAGGTAGGTTTGACCATAGACAGTCGACGCCATCTTCATTGCTTTTGTCTCCTCCCTTTATATGTAAATTCATGTCCATTTCAGACAATGAAATAACTTTGGCAGAAGCACTTGACCTACGTTTGGCTTCGATGACTCTCCAAAGGCACTATGGTAACTGGCCAGTGGAAAAATTAATCTTTACCATAAGAGTATGTTATTAATATGAATTGCTCTTCGCTGTAAATTTCAGTCGCACACCTCCGCCATAAAACGAAAGACATTCGATTGAATACTTTCGATGATTTTTTATGATTTATTCATTCATTTTCCCAAGCAGCAAGAAAATATTGCAAGGAGTGAATTCGAGTATCCCAGATCTAGACGTCCTCCCAAAACGGTGTATGTGCAATTACAAAAACTGGTGGAAAAAGACACTTTTGTAAGTATCATCATCATCATCATTCAGTCCTCTTCGTCCCGGGTGGGACATAAGGCGATGACGAGTTGCCTCCACCTTATAAGCATTCATAAATGTTGTACACAAACACATGCATACATGCATACCGATAGATAATAAGCAGAGAGCGAGGCAGACACATACATACATGCCTACCTACCTACCTACCTACCTACCAACCTACCTACCTACCTACCTACAGTGTACATGTTTTTGACTGTTGATTAATATCATGATCAGTTCAACAGGAAGAGGAATTCCGCATTGACTTTCGTCATCCTACTTTAAGCTTAACTCTACGATGTCAACCACTCGCTCCGAGGACGTGAGAATGTGCACGTTACCGAAGTCCAGGGTGAAATCTTAGATTCCGCGCTATCAAAACATTTACCCGTGTGTCAATACATTTGTCATTGTTCACGACCATTAATGTATCAACTATGCCCTATCGAAGTCAACGGCCATTTAACAAATTAAAACCTCCATATCCGAGGCATTATTTTACCATCTTGCATGGCACGACCTACAACGCAACCCCAGTTTATTTAACATTCCTGTTATTGTTGAAATATATGCCTTATTTATTTAAATGTTTTCTTCTGCCCTTTGCAGGGTCTCATTCCTCTCATTCTGGGAGAGATAGAGGGCGGTTCGATGAGCACGGCTCTGGTATCGGACGGCGCCGAGTGCATCCTGATCAATAAGAAGTTCTTCCTACAGCATCTCACGCAGAAACACCGGAAAAAGCTTCGACTAATGGTATGATGTTTGAAGTCTATTTGATCAGAGACAGAACGATGGAAATCGCTTGAAAGGCACATTTCACCCAACCCACGACAACTTAAGCAATATTTGAGCATGTTTTGACCTCTGCACAGATCTAGATAAGGCGAAAAAAACTCAAATTCAGCTTTTGCCTGGAGGAGATGATATGTCCACACGGCGTGGTTTGTGTAAGAGAAGGAGAAAGACAATTATAGATTGGCTTGATGTAATTGCCACCCCAAATAAAGCAGACTGGTTTTTTCTAGTCCTCAACTTGTTTGGGATTATTTTGAATTTGTACAGGAAATTATAATTTCACCGTCTCGTTGGTGTTAAAATCGATATAAGTCATTGTTCTCTGTATAGTCCCCATAGCACAAGGACCTTTTTTTGCAGTTACCTTAAAAAAAAATTGAGGTAACTTCTTACTTTTGTCTAAATGTTTGCAAAGTGACCCTAGATTTTATTCTTGATCGTGAAACAAAGTAATAGTTCAAGGTTTCTCTTGACAAACGTATGACCAAAGCGTCACCTGAAATCGTTTCTCTCGCATCTTGTTTTCCAGTTGAGGCCATATCCCACGGAAAGCAGCTTACAGCAGCGCCTACAGGACCAGACGAATTGGCAGGCCTACAAAAGTATGATGCTCAGTACGTTTCCCAGCTTCAGTCCGAGCGAACAGACTTTGTACTTGTAGCTGCGATGGGGAGAAGTCCACTAGCATGCATACTCAGCCTTTGACCATCTGCTCGCCCCCGTGGCATTGCACAGAGCCCGGAGACCGTGAAACCACATGGGAATGGACAGACAAGAATTCTGAGGAAAGATTATCTGAGTCTTTTGCTGGGGAGATTTATCATGCTTAAACTTGCCAAAACTTAGCGAGATACTTTCCATTAAACCTGCAGCCTCATCCTTTCTCCGGTTGTGGACTTATCGACCTTTTACTGCAAAAGCATGTGATTTTGCATCATTGCGGAATACGACCAACAGTTTTCAGCTGTAGTTCATCTATTTACATACAAATGTCCGTCCATGTTAGAATACAATGGGTCGATTTTCTCGAAGGAGGATCGCACAATGAACTAGATGATTTACTTATTCGTACGTGCAGCTCTCGTCTTTGATATTTATTCAGTGACATTGTAACAACTTGCCTGGATGGTGCCATTTCTAGTTCACAGGGATACATACGACTCCGAGTGATGTTAAACTATGCTGGAAGTTCACGATATACCAACACATTGCTATTGTGGTACTCTCGAACATGTGATTCTTCGATACGAAATCTGAAATACAGCGCCCTCAATGTATAGGTCATTGGTTACAATGAAGTATCGTTACTGGAGGAAACGTATCCAGTCAATGCTAAAACGGAACTTTCCAGATTAGAGGAAAGTGCTAGCCATCCTTCTCTCATCCGTGTGTTGGAAAAGATTACTTTTCCTCGGAACAGGAATACAGAGGAAAATACGTTTAGTGTTGTTTGCAACCAGAGTCATCGGTGCACAAGCGCCAGTTGTGGGTTGACGATTTTTTACAATGCCCAATCAATAACTTCCGATGGACAAAATTTACCACCTATGACATTAAAAATATATTACGGGAGAATCAACGATAAAATCACCGATAACAACAACAGGGCGTCACAATTCAATCAACACTGAAACTACGATAACAGAACAAAGTTTAGGTGCACGTCGATAGAGATCGCCATCATACAAACGTTCATCGTTTATACCTCCAGCTTCAGAAAAAATTGAGAGCGCTGATGAGAAATTGCGGCCTGGCTACTGAGTGACTCACCACATTTCCCGAAGGATGCCGTATTTGCTGTATTTGCTGTATTGTATGATTTTTAAGATCGGGAGCATTTCATTAGATTATAAAGAGATAAACCTGGCGAGTATACGCCCCTATTGTTTGGCATTTTAAAGCAGGCGGTGAATGCTTGGGAACATCGTATTTGGGCTTGATGTTTAAATAAGAGATTGTTTCAACTGTTATTTACATATGAAAAAAGACTGAAATCGTGACAGAAGATTTCCACAGCGTGATTACAGGGAAATTCGAATTTGAAATTGACTCTGCAAATCTCGAATTCCAAAGCTGTTATAATCAACACATTTTAGTTTCAAGTATAAATTAATGCAGACCGTAATTGCTCTTCAGAATTTGCCACAAACGCCGTACATGTTCTTGCAGGAGATACTACATAAATTATCATCTCACATGTTGAAGGAACACAATCATTTAGGCTATGCTACGAAATTTACACGGACGAATAATTGGTCTGCTGTTTTCACCGTTCAGTTTTGTTCTCGATTTTTATATTTATGTTAATTTTAAGACCTTTAATTTGTAAGATTCAATTTCGTTAAAGGGTGATACATCGATGATAGTACTTCAAATCATTCTAGCTGGAACAGACCTGTCAAAACGTATCTTATTTTATATCTGTAGAAAGTGTACAGTTTTATCTGATTTTTTTTCAAATGAGAATTAGGAAAATAATGTATTGCTCATTCTTTCATATTTAGTTAAACTCTTCATCGTTTTTAAAGAGAAAGGCGATGAGATCTGATAATGTTAATAATAAAATAAATAAAGATACTGTCGATAAATACTCTTGTCTATGGCAACGTCAATGAGTCGGGAGATGAGGGCAGAGGGTCATAAGAGGATTTCGACTTTTTGACATGCGTGATCATTGTTAATCATGATATGGGGAAATCCTACGCCTATGACCTGTGAACTCTTGTTCTCAAGTTCTCGATTAAGATGTGCAAATAGTGGGTATCTCATCACAAATAAAGGAATAATACGGTAAAGTATTGTTGATATACTCATAAAGAACGAAAAACTGTAATTCACTATGCGTGAACATCCGATACCTTTCTGATGATTTATCTAGAGAAAGGCTCGTTGTATTTAAATCGTATAATTGAATTATTTTAAGTTAAACGTCTTCACAGAGCATAAAGTGCCACAGTGCGGGATATCATGTTTAGCTACCCTTTTTTTCCTGGGGATTTTAAGATTGACTGACGTTAGAAAAGAGACTAAAACTAAATTAAGGGTGGATGGAATGTTCTCCACATGTATTTGTAGTGTGAATTCGTTTTTAAGTGCGAACTATTCAGTCTGATATCGTGTTTTTTCCGTTTTGTTTAATTCAGTTAATGTTAGTCATCACGAAGTTTATAGACTTGAAACCCCCCATTGTTCCAACCGTGAAAAAATGCATTTATGATAGTTTGAGTTTATTACCAATATCGCCCGTACCTGCGTCGAATCTTCAAGAGTGTCTTTGTGCTGTGGCAGACACGGGACGAAGTCGAGCGTCTGACACAGCACTAATCCCAAGAATTTATTCCACCACGCGCATCAATAGGGAAATGTAATGTAAATAGGCTTCATTCATAAACTTATGAGTAGGCTACTATGTTTGCACAGAAGTCAATACAACGCCCAACATTTCCTTGATATAACAGTGAACACAATGTGTAAGAACAAATAAAGGGTCCAAAAAACTCGCACGGGAAGAACTTTGTATGACACAATATGTTTTTGCATTCGTAAGTAGATATTCTAAAGTATCCTCTGCTTCAAAACTCTCAAGATTTCGATTGTGCCCTACATCGATTGTCGTACGGAGGAGTGAGTGATGGCCATTTTGTTTGTTAACGCCGAGTTGTCCTGTCAAAAGTTGTCGCGCCGTGACGTCTAAGTCACGCCACGCGGTACGCGCTCGCTGCTTGCTCGCTGGTGACCAGCAGTGCGACCCGTAAATTTCTTTTCTGGAGGAAGTACCATACCTGGGCTAGTGACTGTAAGTTTCGATATGGCCAAAAATATAACGTTTGTGGTCCTTGACATTCAGCAAAAGTGATGGGCGACGCGGTTTTCTTCCAAACCCCCCCCCTCCCTTTTTCCCTAAAAAAAGTTGATTTGGCACTATTGATGCAACGGTTATTGTCTTTTATCACTGGCTGCATAATACTTCCATTTTCTTTTTACCATTTTGGACATGCAAACAGAGATATCAAGGATAGCTAAAATGATGAGTATCTTACTCCCCCCGAAAGATATGACGCTGAAATAAACTGGAAAGTTCCGTTTTAGCATAGCCTGGATACGTTTTCTCAAGTAACGATACTTCACTGTAATCAGTGAGCTATATATTCAGAGCGCCGTGCTTCAAACTTCATTCGACAGATTCACAAGTCGGACAGTACGACAATAGCAATGCGTTAGTATGTCGTAGACTTCCAGAAAAAAAGTTTTTAATATCATACTTTTTCAGGATGTGCCATTGACCTGGCGTCTGAGAATAATCAATTATTAAAGAAAAAAGATGGGGACACCATGCTTGATTTTAGACAAATGTACGATGAAAAGTCAGTGTTTTTCATGAAAATCCCTTAAAATAGCTATATAAAACAATTCATGTCATGTTCATGATATGTTACACAAAAGTAAAGTTTTGAACAGTAAAGACTTTTAAATTACATGTAAAATGAACAATCATGAATCGAGAGAGTAGGCTTATTGTGAATTCCTGGCTACATTAGGCAACTTGTGGAAAAATGAGCACAGAGACCTACAAGACATATATGACTTAGATGCTGCGTAAGAAAGTTTTACCATTCAATTTTCGTTTAAGTACCTCCCAAACCTCGGAATCGGAAAATGTAAATAATAAAAGGGAACCAAATATTTTCAGGCCCCCCTCATATGCAGAGCAAAGCTTTCAAACCTCACTGACCCCTTTACTACCCCCAGTATTTTCCAGTCCCCACTGAATTCCTGCAGCCCCCCAGTATTTGTAAATGTAGCCTTAGCTACCCAAAATTTCCGTGTCCCTGAATGCTCTCATATTTTTATGTCGGCAACATCGCGCATCACGGCCAAGATGAAGAGCGACAGCCATTTTGTTTGTTTACTTTCACGTTTCAAATGTAGTTCAGGAACACTCTTAACCTGATGACGTTATCGTACAGACCTCGACGTTTACTGTGAATTATCGCAGCTGATGTTTTATTGTAAACGTCACCAGAATGAAGCGATACGGGTATAGGTATAGGTATAGGTATGATAGTATGTTAATTATCCATAGAAATTATAGTTTACATTAATATGATTAAATGACACGAATGCAGTCAGCTGTGATCATAACCAATCTCCCAAAGGTAATTTAATTGAACACATGTTACTACTATGAAATTACAAGTAATTAATTACCAACTATAGGCTTTAATATTATTATCCTTCACCAAACATACTCATAACGTTGTAGAGACAGCTTAGACGTATGCGTCAACTTAAGCTTCAGGCTGAGTGTTCTTCTTCATGGTCGTTGGTGTCGCTTTTCTTTTACCTCTTACATGCATATACTTCAACACGCATTGATATGTGTAGCTTCCATGACATCGGATAAAATCGAACGTACCGGGCCGTGAAGGCATTCTCTCTGAAGTCATTGTAGACGATTGTATTCATATCAATGTTTCCAGGAAACATCTGGAAAATAGGGGTGACCGTGTAAAAACTTTAATAAAAGTTAATGAAACAATCCGAATTAAGTACTGACAAAAGAGACGAAAGTTGGGTGTCAACTCTCAGAGTTGTACACGTATCTACATGTAAAGTTGTATCATTTATAAGGAACTTGTTCCGTTTTTGGTTTTGTCAATTTGATTGATTTATATATTCACCATGTCTTTATTGCATTGAGTTTGTCACAAATAATTATTCACATCTGGACTTGACGATACCTTATCATTGCCCAGTGAGTCAGCAACGAACTTCCAATCATGTCCATCTTCGCTGTATCCCACTTTGTATGACGTCACCCACTGGAGATATGCGGTATCACCACGGCCCTTTGAAAGAAATAGAAAGTGCTTGGGAAATTACACATATCATTATACCTGTATATTCATTGGGAAAAGATAGAGACGAAAAAATAAGAGTCGCGCCCCACTGTCTGAGTTACTACCCTAAACAACGTATCAATACATTTAGGAATTAAATATTTATTCATCAAAACAGATGAGTACAATTGACTAAATCAAATTATAACAAAATTCGATAATTTTGACATTTTAAAATTTTTGTCGATGTGTCCATGATTATATCATATGACGAACTTCTTGCGCGTACTAAGTTGTCATCTACAGAAATGTTTCTCGTTAATTTACAATAAACGTAGGAAAAAGGCATATACTAGGACGGAACGCAACACTTACAGTATTGCACAGTGTATGCATATTGACTGGCTATGTGGGCAACAGCGTACGTCTGCACCCCGAGGAACTGGGGAGTCACCCCCTAAAGCAGACTGTTTCCCCAAGGCCGAGGGAAACAATCTGTTTTGGGGGTGACTTACTGGTCCCGATATGCGACAGCGTCACAATACTTCTGTATAGCATTCAATGCACCTTTGGTTATCATTTTCGTCCGTTTCGAGTCCTTTTTGGAAACCTGAGCATTCAGTTCTTCAGAAAGTAGGATAAAACGAGAAATTTCTAGAATATCGTTTCGCTCGGCCACAGACGTTTTCTCCCCTTTTTATTGCAATCATAACTTCAACGAGTACTTCAACATAGAAAATCGTCCCTTCAAATTCTTTTGGGTTTGCTGGAAGGTGGAAAATCATACTTAAAGATATAGATAACAATAATTACAAAAAACTACCAAAAACACTCGAAAGCTTTCATGTTTTTGCCAGCTCTAAAATATCACCCGATTTTTTTGACATGTTTATCTAATTTATCAGCACGAGTAGCTGCATGTTTCCACCTTCCTACAATTAAATAAAATTAAACTTACAAAGTATTATATTACCATGCCCTGTCCATCGCATTTTAATTGGTCGAGCTGAACCACGTGACTGACCACAAATATACAGTAATGGTTTGTTTACATGCTCGTGAACATGAATAATATTATTAACATTGTAACTTTACAGCAAAAACGTAAATTGTGATTTGTACACAAATCAAAATCTATCACAAAACAAAATGAAGTACTTGTGGACAGCGAGTCGTGTATTGCACAAGTTCTTGGACTTCGTTGTCTTCAGCGTGGGAAATTTTCATAAATTTTGATACTTTGCTTGGTTTCGTTGATAATATAATGAAAATAGCAGTCTCCGTCCTGACCATTAACGTTTATTTACGGGCAAGACGAGAGGAAAGCCAAAAAATTAACGAGCGAGGCTTGCCGAGCCCGTTAATTTTGGACTTCCTCTCGTCGGAGACCATAAATAAACGTCAATGGTCAGAGCGTCGCCGATTATTTCTATAATAATGTCTTTCTCTTAGGTTTCATGTATCCTGCAATCTTCAGACAGCAGTGAAAAGATTCTTAGCTCTACACTTTCATATGTTTAGGACGACTTAATCACCGGAGATCAGCATAAAGATCGACCAGCTTATTGTAATTGCTGGGGCAAGTCTACATGCCCCTCGAAGGGTAACTGTCAAGTCAAAGGCGTGGTTTACAAGGCCAAGGTATCAATGAGGACAACACGGAAAAGGTTTACATCGGCCTCACTGATAACACCTTCGAGACGCGCTTCGCTAACACCCCACATGCAATCGTTCTGTAACGGCAGGAATAGTACAGAGTTGTCAAAGTGTATTCGGAATTTAAAAGATACGGACCAAGTCTATAACGTCTCGTGGTCAATTATTGACCAAGCATCGAGTTACTCTAACATAAGCAAGCGATACAATCTTTGTATAACAGAATCGAAAAGCTGCACATTATCAATGCTCAAAAATCTGAGCTGTTACACAAACGCTCTGAGTTCGTTTCAAAATGTCGCCACTACAACAAACATTATTTATCAAATTTTAACTGTTATAATTTAAGAAACGTTCAGAACACTTACTTGAGTTGCGACTTTGGTGACCTTTCTGCAGTGACCAAGGTCAATTTGCAGCCACTCACCAACTCTGTTGGTTCTTGCATTCCACGAAGAGGAGTAACGAGTTTGGTCATAATTCAGGTCAGCATTCAGTCTACCTTGGTATGCCCTGTGCTTTTCATTCCACTCGCTACTTGCCGTCATTCGTGAGTCTGGTATTCTTCCATCCTCTACTCCAACGGCCTCACCTTCACAGACTGTAGAGGCAAGTGAATATTATTACTGACGGGAAAAGACTTCACAAGCTAGTAACTTTAAATGTCATTGACATTGGCCCTTTTCTGATGCAAAATAACCATTTCCAGGCCCCTGATAATGTCGAAATCCGAGTGTACAACTTGGCAAAACAGCCCGTCTGTGTATATGTAATGTACAATACTACAACATGTATGTATGTCTGCGTGGGTTAGAGTGTACGTCTGTGTCCATGTGTTTATTCAGTATGTATGCGTTCTTCAATGTCGGCAACTGTAGATCAGCAACAAACACACGTTTAGCACTCATGTACCCATGTTTCAATATTGGCACACACGTACCCGTGTTTCCATATAACTATGCATGTAACCATTATCCATATTACTACATAAAAAGACGTGCACACTGAATGTTACCTTCAAAACAATCACATTGGGCTATGTGAAAGAGAGAGAACAGAGACAGACAAAATGCCAATCCAGAGAGTGACTTAAACATCCTGTCCCTCCCTTCTAGAAACGGTGAAACTTTCTGCCACGTAATTACTTCCGATGTCCCAGGAAGAGTGTCAGATGAATGCTTGCTGGTATAAAATTTTGGATTTGCAACGCAAAGCACGCCTTTTATATGCTAAAATATGTGGGGGCTTTAATGCAGTTATTGTCGGGATACAAATTTACCTAACACAACAAAAACATGCAGTGTATGTAAAATAGATGTGTGGCGTTGGTTATTATGCCGTACATATTACATTTTGTAAAGTGCTTGAAAACAAACCTAGATAGATCAATAGATACATACATACCTACATAGATACATACATAGATACATAGATACATAGATACATACATACATACATACATACATACATACATACATACATACATACATACATACATACATACATACATACATACATACATACATACATACATACATACATACAGACATACAGACAGACAGACAGACAGACAGACAGACAGACAGACAGACTGATGTCAACAGATACTGATAGACATACATACTGATAGACTTAGATTCACACATACTGACAGAGAATCATATATTAACGTAGTTTTTCATCGACTTTAGTTAGCGATTCAACGTTCTTTGCTTTATTCGAATAAAATAGACTCCTATGTATTATGATGTGATCTTTTTGGACAAAGCACTGTATAGGCCTCATTTTGCCACCCTTTGAGGGGTGACTGTAAATTATTGCAAGTCAGAAGTGGAGAAATTGAACACATTGCGATTTTGTAACGCAGGTATTTGAAAAAATCTAAGAACATTTTTGGAATCTCCCCCCCCCCCTATTGCCAGAGGTGTTTGTGACTGCAGCCTTAAAATATGGGTGTTAGTTCCTCCAGATATTACATGTTGTTCACTGATTCAATTTCAGGCCATTTCCCCTCGGCTGAAGTTGGCCAATTTCCATTGTTTTGGTCTGATATCTTGTAATACCTGTTGATTTAAGAGCATGAATGAAACCGAGGAAGAGAATTGCTTGAAAAACTTCGCTGCAGTAAAGTTAAACATCATTTTTCTTTTTACAATTTTTTGGGTTTAAAATAGATTTGAAAGATTTCCCATAATATTTGGTGACGATATTTAGACATGATATGTACGGGTTGTTGACATTTCAATCTATATCGGCTTTCATTGGATTTGCTGTGGCTTAAATTTGTTGTTTATCTGCATAACGTTTTCGTGGAGTATTATAGAATTTGAAATTACGTCAGACAATCCTTCCATACGTCCAAAGATTTATCAAAACAAGGTATATACATACATAGATATTTAAATACGTAGATACACACATACTGACAAACAAACAAACTAACAAATAAACATACATACATACATACATACATACATACATACATACATACATACATACATACATACATACATACATACATACATACATACAGACACACAGACACACAGACAGACAGACAGACAGGCAGGCAGGCAGGCCTGACTGCCTGACTGCCTGCCTGCCTACCTACCTACCTACCTACCTACCTACATACCTACATACCTACATACATACATACATACATACATACATACATACATACATACATACATACATACATACATACATACATACATACATACATACATACATACATACATACATACATACATACATACATACATACATACATACATACATACATGGACCAGCTCACTTAACAATGTAAAACTTTGTAAACTCTGTGCGAGGGGCTGAGGCCCTGCACTGGTGATCAAATAAAGTAAAGTATACATACATACATACATACATACTAAGAGATACTTATAGACATAATCATAGATATAGATTCACATATACCGACAGAGAAACATGTATTGATGAAGTTTTCTCATCGACTTTATTTAGCGATCAAACATTCCTTTCCTTATTCGAATGAAATAGACTCCCATGTATTATAATTTGGTCTTTTTGGACAAGGCACTGTATAGGCCTTATTTTGCCACCCTTAGAGGGGGGCGTTAAAATATAGCAAGTCAGAAGTTGAGGAATTGAACACATTGCGAGTTTGTAAGGCAGGTATTTGAAAAAAATATAAGAACATTTTTGGAATGTCTCTCCCTCTTATTTCCAGAGGCGTTTGTTAATGCAGGTTTAAGATACCGGTGTTAGTTCCTCCAGATATTACATGTTGTTTACTGATTCAATTTATAGGCCATCTCCTTCTTGGCTGAAGTTAGCCTATTTCCATTGTTTCATACTGTTATCTTGTAATAGCTGTTGATTCCAGAGCATGAATTAAAACGAGCAGGAGAATTGCTTGAAAAATAATCGCTGAAGTAAAGTCAAACATCATTTTCGTTTTTACCATTTTTGGGTTTAAAATAGCTTTGAAAGATTTTCTACAATATTTGGTGACGGTATTTACACATGATATGTCCGGGTTGTTGATATTTCAATCTATATCGCCTTTCGTTGGACGATTTTGCTGTGGCTGAACTTTGTTGTATATTTGCATAACATTTTAATGGCGTTTTAGTGAGTCGAAATTACGTCAAACAATCCTTCCATCCATCAATAGATTTATCAAAAAATGGCATATATTGACATTTTAATCTACATCGCCTTTCATTGGACGATTCGCTGTGGCTGAACTTTGTTGTATATTTGCATGACATTTTCATGTCGTTTTATAGAGTTCGAAATTACATCAAACAATCCTTCCATTCCTCATTATATTTATCAAAACATGGCATATGGATATATAGATACATAGATAGATACATAGATAGATACATATGTAGATACATAAATACATACATAGATCATACATACATATATCATACAAAATACATACATACATACATACATACATACATACATACATACATACATACATACATACACACACACACACACACACACACGCGAGCGCGCGTACGTACGTACGTACGTACGTACGTACATACATACATACATGCATGCATACATGCATACATACATACATACATACATACATACATACATACATACATACATACATACATACATACATACATACATACATACATACATACATACATACATATATACATATATACATTGCCAGTTGAACGGAGAATCTATATGTATTGTAAAGAGTTTAAAAATATTGCAACTTTAGAAAACAAACTTCACTTTGTTCTTCTTTGTCCACTTTACGAGGATTTTAGAAACACTTATTTTCCCATGGAATGGGGATTTAAGGTACATGGAAATAAGTTTATGGAAATCGTGTCATCACAAAATAAAGACGAGGTCTCTCAACTTTTATTGTATTTATTGAATGCTTTCAAGAGAAGAGAAACTTTAGCAGACTTACCTATGATCTAACCTGTTATTTTATGTATATTTAAAAAGTTTTTGTATTTCATGTCTTATGAACAGTTTTTGGACCAGCTCACTTAACAATGTAAAACTTTGTAAACTCTGTGCGAGGGGCTGAAGCCCTGCACTGGTGATCAAATAAAGTAAAGTATACATACATTCATACTGACAGATACTGATAGACATACTCATAGATATTGATTCACACATACCGACAGAGAAACATATATTAATGTAGTTTTCTCATCGACTTTATTTAGCGATTAAACATTCCTTTCCTTATTCGAATGAAATAGACTCCCATGTATTATAATTTGGTCTTTTTGGACAAGGCACTGTATAGGCCTCATTTTGCCACCCTTAGAGGGGGGGGGGACGTTAAAATATAGCAAGCCAGAAGTTGAGGAATTGAATACATTGCGAGTTTGTAAGGCAGGTATTTGAAAAAAATATAAGAACATTTTTGGAATGTCTCTCCCTCCTATTTCCAGAGGCGTTTGTTAATGCAGGTTTAAGATATCGGTGTTAGTTCCTCCAGATATAACATGTTGTTTACTGATTCAATTTATAGGCCATCTCCTTCTCGGCTGAAGTTGGCCTATTTCCATTGTTTCATACTGATATCTTGTAACAGCTGTTGATTCCAGAGCATGAATTAAACCGAGCAGGAGAATTGCTTGAAAAAATTCGCTGAAGTAAAGTCAAACATCATTTTCGTTTTTACCATTTTTGGGTTTAAAATAGCTTTGAAAGATTTTCTGCAATATTTGGTGACGGTAATTACACATGATATGTCCGGGTTGTTGATATTTCAATCTATATCGCCTTTCGTTGGACGATTTTACTGTGGCTGAACTTTGTTGTATATTTGCATGACATTTTCATGTCGTTTTATAGAGTTCGAAATTACGTCAAACAATCCTTCCATTCCTCCATAGATTTATCAAAACATGGCATATGGATATATAGATACATAAATAGATACATACTATAGATACATATGTAGATACATACATACATACATACATACATACATACATACATACATACATAGATCATATATACATATATCATACGTAGATCATACATACATATATCATACATACATACATACATACATACATACATACATACATACATACATACATACATACATACATACATACATACCTACCTACCTACCTACCTACCTACCTACCTACCTACCTACCTACCTACCTACATACATACATACATACATACATACATACATGTCGACAAAGCCTTTGTATATAAATTTGTATAGGATGATAATTGAATTAAAGTCCAAACTGTATGAATAGTACACGTACACAGGCTGTGTTGGCAAGCTAAATACTGTGCAGTTCAACATAGGGTATCTTTCCCTACCATGACAGCAAAACGTATTGTTTGAGGGGCTTCAACGAGAGAAAAGACTACATGCTCTCTAAAAGAAATTTGCAATATTGATGGTACTTCATCCGGCGAGCTGGTCATATTTACAAGTTGCAATTCTCTCTCTACCATTGGTTGTTTACTCGATACAGTGTAAAATATAACAAAAAATCTATATTTACAAGTAAAACGATACGAATGTAGAATGTCATGGTATCTTTTTCTGAATTCTAAATACACGAGATAGGTAACCAAATGTAACCTGAACTGATATTTTCTTAAGGAATGTTTACTTTTGATAACAAAACAGGGGGTCCGATGTGTTTAATCAAGTTAGTACACACAAATGGCTTATTAGCTTCCAGCTTAAATTTCAGTAAATAATTCTATTCCCATAATACCTACATATAGAAACTGTAAACATTTGAGCGATATCGTCTGGAAACATCATACAAATTTCATTTGTCCCAGTCAACATGAAACAAAATCAGTGACCATAGTAACAGAGTTAATTCTTTCGTTTTCCAAAATAGAAACACAAAACCAGATATGAACTGAAAATCCTCCAAAGTTTCAGTACATGTACTGCAACGAAATTTTAAATTCTTTGTAATTTGTGAAAACCAACATAACAAACAATATCGACCATGCCATTGCTTCAAGTATAAAACAGTCTATAGTATTAGGCATATAAATTAGTAAAACACGATTGGAACTAATTTGGGATAATTGGATTGTGAAGTAATGCCTCATAGATCTGTAAATGCTAGCTCATCTGCGTTTCCTTTTAACTTACACACTTGTTTTATGAGTAATTTGTAATATTGCAACATTCAGCTAAAGGGCACCTGAAAGTTTTGAGAAATTTCAAAAAATGAAGATACAACGCAACCCTACTTTATTTAGAATTCCTGTTGTTGGTTAAATATGTATCTTATTTGTTTGATTTTGTTTTTACTTTGTCACGTTTGTCGACTTTGCGGGATCTCATTCCTCTCATTCTTGGAGAGACAGAGGGCTGTTCGATGAGTACGGCTCTGGTATCGGACGGTGCCAAGCGCATCCTGATCAATAAGAGGTTCATTCGACAACAACGCACGCAGAGCACTCAGGCTGGAAAAAGCTTCGTATAATGGTATGTTGTTTGGGTTTTATAGTTCCATCATGTAATAAAGCTTTAGCGAGGCTGATTCGCTGTAAACCTAAAGTCTATTTGATCGTCAGAATTAAATGTGCTAAAAAGGCCGAACAATGGAAATCAGTCGAATGGCACATTCCACTCAATGTACCGACAGCTTAAACAATATTGGAGCTTGTTTTGACCTCTGCACAGACAAGGCGGAAAAAATCATATTCAGATTTTGTATGACAGGATGATAGATTGTGACGGCCTGTTTAGTCTAAGAGGAAGAACACGATTGGAACTAATTTTGGAGAGTATGACTTTTAATTGTTCAAATTTATCAAAAGTGTTAGTGCCCTATAGCTGAAAGTTTCAATATTACACATTACACATATTACAAGTATATAGCAAAACAAGAAAAGTAGATGAGCTTAAATTTGCGGATTTAACCAACAATTATACATTATCCTATTATGCAGAATACGTTCCAATCGTGATAAAGGCAGTTTTAGCTCGGACTGATGTAATAAAACCACCCCCAATAAGGTAGAATCTCTTTTTTGGCTTGTCAACAGCTTGCTATGGTTGATTTTGAAATCCGTGCTAAGAAAATTCTCTGTAGCACGTCGGTGATTGTTGAATTTATTGCAATTACCCTAAATTTGAGTACTTGTTCCTTTGGTCGAGACGTTTGCAAAGTGATCGTTGACTGTATTCGTGATCGTAAAATAAAGTATTTGTTCACGGTTTATCTTGACAAGAGTGTGAGCAAAGCGTCCCCTGAAAACCGTTTCTCCAGTTGAGGCCATATCGAACGGAAAGCAGCTTACAGCAACGCCTACAGGACCAGGCGAATTGGCAGGCCTACAAAAGTATGATGCTCAGTACGTTTCCCAGCTTCAGTCCGAGCGAACAGACTTTGAACTTGTAGCTGCGATGGAGAGAAGTTAACTAGCATGCATACTTAGCCTTGAACCATCTCCCCCCCCCCCCCCCCCCCCCCCGTGGCATTGCACATGGCTCGGAGACCGTGAAACCATATGGGAATGCACAGACAAGAATTCGGAGGAAAATTGTCTGAGTCTTGTGCTGGGAATATTTATCATGCTTGAACTTGCCAAAACTTAGCAAGAGATTTTCCATTATATCTGCGTCCGCATCCTTTCTGCAATTGGGGAGTTATCGACCGTTACTGCAAAATTATGTGCTTTTGCGTTGTTGCGGAATACGACCAACAGTTTTCAGCTGTAGATTATGTATTTGCATACAAACGTCCGTCCATGTTAGAATAAAGTGGGTCGATTTTCTCGAAGGAGAGTCGCACAATGAACTTGGTGATTTACTTATTTGTACGTGCAGCTCTTGTCTTTGATATTTATTCAGTGACATTGTAAAAACTTGCCTGGGTGGTGCCAATTCTAGTCCACAGGGATATGTACGGCTCGGGATGATGTTAAACTGTGCTGGAAGTCTACGATATACCAACGCATTGCTATTGTGGTACAGTCCTACATGTGCATCTTCCATACAAAGTCTGAAATACAGCGCCCTCGATGTGTAGTTCACTAATTACAATGAAGTGTCGCTACTTGAGGAAACGTATCCAGTCTATGCTAAAACGGAACTTTCCAGATTATCAGAGGAAAATGCTAGCAATCCTTCTCTCATCCGTGTATAGGAATAGATTACTTTTCCTCGGAACTGGAATACAGAGGAAAAGACGTTTAGTGTTGCTTGTAACCAGAGTCAACGGTGCACAATCAATAACTTCCGATGAACAAAATTTACCAACTATGACATTAAAAACGTATTACGGGAGAATCAACGATAAAATCACCGATAACAACAACAGGACGTCACAATTGAATCGACCCTGAAACTGCGATAACAGAACAAAATTTAGGTGTGCGTTGATAGAGAGCGCCGTCATACAAATGTTCATCGTTTATACGTCAGCTTCAGAAAAAATTGAGAGCGCTAGTGAGAAAGTGCAGCCTGGCTACTGAGTGACTCATCACATTTTCCGAAGGATGCCGATTTGATGTATTGTATGATTTTTTAAAGATCGGGAGCATTCCATTAGATTATAAAGAGATAAACCTGGCGAGTATACGCCCCTATTGTAAGGCATATTAAAGCAGGAGGTGAATGCTTGGGAACATCGTATTTGGGCTTGATATTTAAATACCAGATTGTTTCACCACTATTATTTACATGAAAAAAGACTGAAATAGTTACAGAAGATTTCTACAGCGTGATTACAGGGAAATTCGAATTTGAAATTGACTCTGCAAATCTCGAATTCCAAAGCTGTTATAATCAACAAATTTTAGTTTCAAGTATAAATTAATGCAGACCCTAATTGTTCTTCGGAATTTGCCAAAACGCCGTACATGTTCTTACAGGAGATACTACATAAATTATATGATCTCACATTTTGAAGAAACACAATCATTTAGGCTATGCTACGAAATTACACAGAGGAATAATTGGTCAGCTGTTTTCACTGTTCAGTTTTGTTCTCGACTTTTATATTTATATTAATTTTAAGACCTTTACCTTGAAAGATTCAATTTCGTTAAAGGGTGATACATCGATGATAGTACTTCAAATCATTCTAGCTGGAACAGACTTGACAAAACGTATCTTATCTTAGCCGGCTATTGAACCACTCTTTTTTGGGAGTGGAGATTTAGCCGAGTGGTTCTGTCTGTGGCCTCTCAGCTAGGCGACTGATGCCGTATGTTGTGGGTTCGAATCCGATTGAAAACTATCCGAATTTATATCTGTAGAAAGTGTACAGTTTTATCTGATTTTTTTGAAATGAGAATTAGGAAAATAATGTATATTTGCTCATTCTTTCATATTTAGTTAAACTCTTCATCTTTTAAAGAAAAAACGCGATGAGATCTGATAATGTTAATAATTAATTAAATAAAGATACTGTCGATAATTACTCTTGTCTATGGCAACACCAATGGGTCGGGAGATGAGGGCAGAGGGTCATAAGAGGATTTTGACTTTTTGACATGCGTGACCTTTGTTTATCATGATGTGGAAAAATCCTACGCCTAACCTGTGAACTCTTGTTCTCAATTTCTCGATTAAGATGTGCAAACAGTGGGTATCTCATCACAAATAAAGGTGTAATACGGTAAAGTATTGTTGATATACTCATAAAGAACGAAAAACTGTAATTCCCTATGCGTGAACATCCGATACCTTTCTGATGATTTATCTAGAGAAAAGCTCGTTGTATTTAAATCGTATAATTGAATTAATTATAAGTTAAACGTCTTCACAGAGCATAAAGTGCCACAGTGCGGGATATCATGTTTAGCTACTCTTTTTTTCCTGGGGATTTTAAGATTGACTGACGTTAGAAAAGAGACTAAAACTAAATTAAGGGTGGATGGAATGTTCTCCACATGTATTTGTAGTGTGAATTCGTTTTTAAGTGCGAACTATTCAGTCTGATATCGTGTTTTTTCCGTTTTGTTTAACTCAATTAATGTTAGTCATCACGAAGTTTATAGACTTGAAACCCCCAATTGTTCCAACCGTGCAAAAATACATTTATGATAGTTTGAGTTTATTACCAATATCGCCCGTACCTGGGTCGAATCTTCAAGAGTGTCTTTGTGCTGTGGCAGACACGGGACAAAGTCGAGCGTCTGACACAGCACTAATCCCAAGAATTTATTCCACCACGCGCTTCAGTAGGGAAATGTTATGTAAATAGCCTTCATTCATAAACTTATGAGTAGGCTACTATGTTTCCACGGAAGTCAATACAACGCCCTTGATATAACAGTGAACATAATGTGTAAGAACAAATAAAGGGTCCAAAAAACTCGCACGGGAAGAACTTTGTATGACACAATATGTTTTTGCATTCGTAAGTAGATATTCTAAAGTATCCTCTGCTTCAAAGCTCTCAAGATTTCGATTGTGCCCTACATCGATTGTCGTACGGAGGAGTGAGTGATGGCCATTTTGTTTGTTAACATCGAGTTGTCCTGTCAAAAGTTGTCGCGCCGTGACGTCTAAGTCACGCCACGCGGTACGCGCTCGCTGCTTGTTCGCTGGTGACCTGCAGTGCGACCCGTAATTTTTTTTCTGGAGGAAGTACCATACCTGGGCTAGTGACTATAAGTTTTGATATGGCCAAAAATATAACGTTTGTGGTCCTTGACATTCAGCAAATGTGATGGGCGACGCGGTTTTCTTCCAAACACGCCCCTCTCCCTTTTCCCCTAAAAAAAGCTGATTTGGCACTATTGATGCAACGGTTATTGTCTTTTATCACTGGCTGCATAATACTTCCATTTTCTGTTTAGTATTTTTGGATATGCAAACAGGGATATCAAGGATAGCTACAATGATGAGTATCTAACTCCAAAAGATATGACACTGAAATAAACTGGAAAGTTCCGTTTTAGCATAGCCTGGATACGTTTTCTCAAGTAACGATACTTCATTCTAATCAGTGAGCTATATATTCAGAGCGCCGTGCTTCAAACTTCATTCCAAGATTCACAAGTCGGACAGTACGACAATAGCAATGCGTTGGTATGTCGTAGACTTCCAGAAAAAAGTTTTAATAGCATACTTTTTCAGGATGTGCCATTGACCTGGCGTCTAAGAATAATCAATTATTAAAGAAAAAAGATGGGGACACCATGCTTGATTTTAGACAAATGTACGATGAAAAGTCAGTGTTTTTCATGAAAATCCCTTAAAATAGCTATATAAAACATTTCATGTCATATTCATGATATGTTACACAAAAGTAAAGTTTTGAACAGTAAAGACTCTTAAATTACATGAAAAATGAACTATCATGAATCAAGAGAGTAGGCTTATTGTGAATTCCTTGCTACATTTGGCAACCTGTGAAAAATGAGCATAGAGACCTACAAGACATATCTGTGCTCTCCCTGGCCTTTCGAAATTGTTAGTAAATTTACGAATTCGGTTCAAAAAATATTAGTAAGCACAAATTATGTAATGCGGAGCCCGCCAATTTTCAACAAGCACTTCCGGTACTCAATAAATGATTTAAAGGGGATAGAAATGATGAATGATTTCATTATAGACAAAGGAAAATCAAAAATTCCTTTCTAGTTTTTTGACGATGAACACTGATATTTTGATACGCATTTTCAAAAGATCCATTGAACAACACAGTGCATCATGGGTCATGAACGCTTGTAACATTGAAATTTCTTCTTTGTCTCAATAAAGTGTGCCATTTTGGTCAACCGGCCAATGAATGTTATTCAATTAATCGATCTTTATTACACAACATAACATTTTCAAGTATATTATGACACAAATCGTAAGTCCCTCTGTGTAGTCAGTGGTTGATGATTATATATATTAATATATGAAGTGATCATTAATATTATCAGTGTTTGCACAAGTTTAAGATGTTTGAAAATCTGTCCTCTTTTTTTCATATTTGGAAAGCTCTGTTACCTTGAAACTATGCATGTCATCCATAGGTACTAGGTGGTGCCTCTATAGCTGCAGTCATAATGCCATGTTCATCTCTAAAATTCTTGGCAGTCTGTGGTTTCGCACAGATTTTGTCTCATTATAACTGCAAATTTAAGTAGGCAAACCGGGAGACTGGTGATCCTGCTAATATTTTCTTAGAGACTGTTACATTTTTAAAATGCTGCAGATGATCGTCATTTATTTTTTGTCTGGATAAACGTTTTCGTCTTGGGACTGTGCACAGCATTGTCTCTGGATCATCAAAGAAAACTATCAGTATTCATAACATCAGCTGAGACAGTTTCTTGTAAAATATTTTGAAGGAAACCTATTAAAATTGGCAAGCTGACTGAAAAATTCAATCTGCAGATCGTCAAATGACAAATCTCTGACAACTAAGATTTCCAGCTAAGATTTCCGGCTCGCTTCCACCTCCATGTACACACAAACACTTTGCGGTACGTCGTTCAACCATGCGCGGTCCGGACTGTAGTTTGCCTGTCTTTCAGGCTGACTGTTCTTGATCTCTTCCCGGCAGTTTCATTGTTTCGTATTTTTTTCATATCAGTTGCCGTTTTTATGCCCAACTTTCTTTCCAAGCTCATGATTCTATCTATCTAAAACATTTGTAACTGCCCGCTTCCCTCGATCCGCTTCAACCGTCCATTCGGAAAGTTGACAGCATGTGAGTGTTTGGGTGTCTCGAAACTACCGTAATGCATGACACACCAGTATGAGAGTACACGACCCGGGGATCTTGAAACCTTTTCGCGCATGCTCATGTTATCACAGGTCAAAGTCCAAAGCTAGTTACAGCAAAAAACAGGATGGTTGAACAGTCTCATATACATTACGTTTACTTTTTTGTACGTGGCACACAAGTTTTGTAGATAACATTGTACATGAAAAGAACCGACTCATTTGAGTGTCTGGACTGAACACACAAGGGAATTGCTAAATTACTGAGTGTGTTGATAGTAGAGACTGAAGTTAATTAGTACAGCACTCTGGCTAACAAACCATAAAACAATGTAGGCTATACCTACTGAAGCCAATCTGTTGTTATAGACATACAAGGATAAACAGTGGAGTGGAGTGTTACATGATTAGTATTTTACTCAAATGAGTCGGTTCTTCTTATCTACAGTTTTATCAACAGAACTTGTGTGGGACATTCAAAACGTAAATGTAATGTATATGAGACTGTCCAACCATCCTGTTTTTTGCTGTATCACTGTGTGTTGATGCGCCAATGATAGGGGCAGAGAAGTTTTTGAGAGACGAGATATCACAGTATTTCCCCGGAATTCATAATCTTGACTGAAAGTCAGGCTTCAAAAATAAAAAAAATTGTTCGTAAATGGCCGATCGGTCATTTTTTTTTTTTCGTAAATTTCGTAAATTTTCATTTTTGTTCGTAATTTATGAACGTTACGAGCGACAGCGAGAGCACAGCATATATGACTTAGATGCTGCGTAAAAAAGTTTTACCATTTAATTTTCGTTGAAGTACCTCCCAAACCTTGGAATCGGAAAATGTAAATAATAAAAGGGAACCAAAATATTTTCAGGCCCCCTCATATGCAGGGCAAAGCTTTCAAACCTCACTCCATTACTATACCCCCAGTATTTTCCAGTCCCCACTGAATTCCTGCAGGCCCCAACCTGTATTTGTAAATGCAACCTTAGCTACCCAAACTTTTCCTTGTCCCTGAATGCTCTCATATTTTATGTCGGCAACATCGCGCATCGCGCCCTAGATGGAGAGCGACAGCCATTTTGTTTGTGTACTTTCACGTTTCAAATGTAGTTCAGAAACACTCTAAAACTGATCTTTCCGCAGACCTCGACGTTTACTGTGAAATATCACATCTGATGTTTAACGGTAAACGTCACCAGAATGGAGCGTTATGGGTATAGGTATATGATAGTATGTTAATTATCCATAGAAATTATAGTTCCATATAATGCATTATATGATTAAATGACGCGACTGCAGCCAGCTGTGATCATAACCAATCTCCCAAAGGTAATTTAATTGAACACATGTTACTACTGTGAAATTATAAGTGATTAATTACCAACTATAGGCTATAATATTATTATCCTTCACCAAATATACTCATAACGTTGTAGAGACAGCTTAGACGTATGCGTCAACTTAAGCTTCAGGCTGAGTGTTCTTCTTCATGGTCGTTGGTGTCGCTTTTCTTTTACCTCTTACATGCATATACTTCAACACGCATTGATATGTGTAGCTTCCATGACATCGGATAAAATCGAACGTACCGGGCCGTGACGGCATTCTCTCTGAAGTCATTGTAGACGATTGTATTCATATCATTGTTTCCAGGAAACACCTGGAAAATAGGGGTGTAAAAACTTTAATAAAAGTTAATGAAACAATCCGAATTAAGTACTGACAAAAGAGACGAAAGTTGGATGTCAACTCTCAGAGTTGTACACGTATCTACATGTATAGTTGTATCATTTATAAGGAAATTCTTCCGTTTTTGGTTTTGTCAATTTGATTGATTTATATATTCACCATGTCTTTATTGCATTGAGTTTGTCACAAATAATTATTCACATCTGGACTTGACGATACCTTATCATTGCCCAATGAGTCAGCAACAAACTTCCAATCATGTCCATCCTCACTGTATCCTAATTTGTATGACGTCACCCACTGGGGATGTGCGGTATCACCACGGCCCTTTGAAAAAAATAGAAAGTGCTTGGGAAATTACACATATCATTATACCTGTATATTCGTTGGGAAAAGATAGAGACGACAAAAATAACAGTCGCGCCCCACTGTCTGAGTTACCCTAAACAACGTATCAATACATTTAGGAATTAAATATTTATTCATCAAAACAGATGAGTCCAATTGACTAAAATAAATTATAACAAAATTCGATAATTTTGACATTTTACAATTTTTGTCGATGTGTCCATGATTATATCATATGATGAACTTCTTGCGCGTACTCAGTTGGCATCTACAGAAATGTTTCTCGTTAATTTACAATAAACGTATACGTAGGAAAAAGGCATATACTAGGACGGAACGCAACACTTACAGTATTGCACAGTGTACGCATATTGACTGGCTATGTGGGCAACAGCGTACGTCTGCACCCCGAAGGACTGGGGAGTCACCCCCTAAAGCAGACTGTTTCCCCAAGGCCGAGGGAAACAATCTGTTTTGGGGGTGACTTACTGGACCCGATATGCGACAGCGTCACAATACTTCTGTAAAGCATTCAATGCACCTTTGGTTATCATTTTCGTCCGTTTCGAGTCCTTTTTGGAAACCTGAGCATTCACTTCTTCAGAAAGTAGGATAAAACGAGAAATTTCTAGAATATCGTTTCGCTCGGCCGCAGACATTTTCTCCCCTTTTTTATTGCAATCATAACTTCAACGTGTACTTCAACATAGCAAATCGTCCCTTCAAATTCTTTTTGGGATGCTGGAAGGTGGAAAATCATACTTAAAGATATAGATAACAATAATTACAAAAAACTACCAAAAACGCTCGAAAACTTCCATGTTTTTGCAAGCTCTAAAATATCACCCGATTTTTTTGACATGTTTATCTAATTTATCAGCACGAGTAGCTGCATGTTTCCACCTTCCTACAATTAAATAAAATTAACTTACAAAGTATTATATTACCATGCCCTGTCCATCGCATTTTAATTGGTCGAGCTGAACCACGTGACTGACCACAAATATACAGTAATGGTTTGTTTACATGCTCGTGAACATGAATAATAATATTAACATTGTAACTTTACAGCAAAAACGTAAATTGTGATTTGTACACAAATCATAATCAATCACAAAACAAAATGAAGTACTTGTGAACCAAGTTTGGACACTTTTTCCAATTTGGAAAATTTTTACAGCGCGCGTGACAGTGAGTCGTGTATTGCACAAGTTCTTGGACTTCGTCGTCTTCAACGTGGGAAATTTTCATAAATTTCGTTGATAATATAATGAAAATAGCAGTCTCCGTCCTGACCATTAACGTTTATTTATGGGCAAGACGAGAGGAAAGCCAAAAAATTAACGAGCGAGGCTTGCCGAGCCCGTCACTGCCGCGATTAATTTTGGACTTCCTCTCGTCGGAGACCATAAATAAACGTCAATGGTCAGAGCGTCGCCGATTATTTCTACAATATAATATCTGTTGCTGACGTTTCATGCATCCTGCAATCTTCAGACAGTACTAGTAGTGAAAAGATTCTTAGCTCTACACTGTCATATGTTTAGGACGACGTAATCACCGGAGATCAGCGTAAAGATCGACCGGCTTATTGTAATTGCTGGGGCAAGTCTACATGCCCCTCGAAGGGTAACTGTCAAGTCAAAGGCGTGGTTTACAAGGCCAAGATATCAATGGGGACAACACGGAAAAGGTTTACATCGGCCTCACTGATAACACCTTCAAGGCGCGCTTCGCTAACCACGTGCAATCGTTCTGTAACGGCAGGAATAGTACAGAGTTGTCAAAGTTTATTTGGAATTTAAAAGATAAGGACCAAGTCTATAACGTCTCGTGGTCAATTATTGACCAAGCATCGAGTTACTCTAACATAAGCAAGCGATACAATCTTTGTATAACAGAATCGAAAAGCTGCACATGTACAATTCTCAAAAATCTGAGCTGTTACACAAACGCTCTGAGTTCGTTTCAAAATGTCGCCACCAAAACAAACATTATTTTTTAAATTTTAACGGCACCTACAAATACAATGGTACCTCCAAAAAATATAAATGATAATGTAGAGCTAAGAATCCTTTTACTTCTGTCTGAAGATCGCACGATGTATGAAACATAAGTAGCAGATATTATTGCTCTGTACTTGATATTTGTGTTTTATATATATATATATATATATATATATATATATATATATATATATATATATATGATCAAA